>NW_028123510.1:0-427764 GCF_965194805.1 Balaenoptera borealis | reverse complement strand
TGATTCAGTTACACATATGCATATATTCATTCTTTTTCAGATTCTTTTCTGATAAAAGTATTCTCAGAATATTGAGTAGAGTTCCCTGTGCTATACAGTAGGTCCTTGTTGCTTATCTATGTTATATATAGTAGTATTCGTATGTTTACCCCAAGTTCCTGATTTATCCCTACCCCCCACCTTTCCCCTTTGGTAACCATAAGTTTGTTTTCCAAGTCTGTGAGTCTGCCTCTGTTTTGCAAGTTAGTTCATTTGTATCAATTTTTAGGTGCCACCTAGAAGTGGTATCGTACAATATTTGTCTTACTCTGTCTGACTTACTTCACTTAGTACAATCATCTCTAGGTCCATGCAAGTGACTGCAATTGGCATTATTTTCTTCTATTTTATGACTGAGTCATATTCCATTATATATATGTATCACATATTCTTTACCTATATTCATATGTTGATGGACATTTTGGTTGCTTCCATGTCTTCGCTATTGTAAAGAGTGTTGCAGTGAACATTGGGGAAGATGTGTCTTTTCGATTTATGCTTTCCTCCAGATATGCGCACAGGAGTGAACTTGCTGGATCATCTGGTAGCTCTATTTTATTTTATTTTATTTCATTTCATTTCAATTTCAATTTTTCTGGAGAAGAGTTGATTTACAATGTTGTGTTACTTTCTGCTGCACAGCACAGTGAAGCAGTTATACATATATCCAATCCTTTTTGGAGTCCCTTCCCATACAGGTCATTACAGAGTATTGAGTAGAGTTCCCTGTGCTATACAGCAAGCCCTTATTTGTTTTCTCTTTTATATATAGTGGTGTGTATATGTCAATCCCAATTTCCAATTTATCCCTGCCACCTCCCCTTACTCTGGTAACCTCCATTCTGTGCTCCATAGTGGCTATTACCAATTGGCATTGCCACCGATAGCATAGTATTGGTGGCGCAGTGGTTAAGAATCTGCCTGCCATTTCAGGGGTCACAGGTTCGAGCCCTGGCCCGGGAAGACCTCACATGTCACAGAACAAGTAAGCCCGTGCACCACAACTACTGAGTCTGCACTCTAGAGCCCACGAGCCACAACTACTGAAGCCTGTGTGCCTAGAGCCTGTGCTCCACAACAAGAGAAGTCACCGCAAAGAGAAGGCTTTGTACCACAACGATGAGTAGCCCCCGCTTGCTGCAGCTAGAGAAAAGCCACATGCAGCAATGAAGACCCAACGCAGATTAAAAAAAAATAATAATAAGTAGTAGGTTTCTCTTTTTCCCACACCATCTGAAGCATTTCGTGTTTGTAGACATTGTGATGATGGCTATTCTGAGTGGTTCCAGGTGATACTTCTTTGTACATCTGATTTGCATTTGTCTAACATAAAGCAATGGTGAGCATCTTCATATGTGCTTTTTTTTTTTGAACAGTGTGAGTAAAATTTAGCCCTTGAAAAAGGGTTATTGAAAGGTTGCCTTGTTTTGAAGTCTATTTCGATTACCTACCCTAAGACATTTTTTGAGGGCTGTTGTCATTTACAGCTCCCCAGGCATTGTGAATATGAAGTGCCTATAAGGTCCAGTTTTTAGAGTTGTTGTTATGGGAAACAGAAGGCGGCAGGATTTCTACTGTCCCTGTCTGGTTGCTGACACAACCTTAGATGTAGGGAAAGTCCTGTTCCTGGGTTTTAAATTAGAGTGGAATGTGCCTGACCAAACATGTAAGGGCTTCTGTCCCATTCCTTCTTCCCCCTTACCCTTCATCCCCCGAACAAATACAAACCCCTGCAAAATCACCTGTTGAGGGTGCTGTCTTGCAGAGTGGGATGACCCTAATGAAGAAGTCTGGAGGTCGGAACCCAAACACCAGGATATGTTGAGACCAGGTGATTTTCCAAGTGTCATCCAGCCCAGAGAGTCCACCATCCTTTGGGTGTCAGAGGGTTGATTTAGTAGTATGAGGGCACACTTAGATCTGGAGATTGTGATCCTATGCAGAGGGGACCAGGTACTACATGTTCAAGGGGGGTGAATTAGCTGGCATATCCTCCTGAGGTCCTCAGGCCCACAACAGTCCAGTCTTGGGACCAAATTGGGTCTGTGTCCAGGGATGTGACACTAGCACGTTCACCGCGACTAAACGAATTTAGTGATCATTTTTCTTTTCTGTAATTTAATTTTAAATTTATAATGGAGTATAGTTGATTTACCATATTGTGTTCATTTTTGACATACACCAACATGATGCATTTATACAGAGATGACTATATATTCTTTTTAGAATTATTTTCCCATTGAGGTTACTAAAGGGTGTTGAGAAGAGTTCCAAGTGCTCTACAGCGGGTCCATGTTGATTACAAGTTTTCTCTCTGTAAATATGTATATACTAACTCCAACCTCATGATTTATGCCTCCAACACACCTTTCCAGTTTGGTAACCATAAGTTTGTGTTCTAAGTCTGGGACTCTGTTTCTGTGTTGTAAGATAGTACCTTTCTATCAATTTTTAGATTCCACCGATAAGTAATATCATATGATATTTTTCATTGTCTGATTTATGACACTTAGTATGAATGTATCTCGGTCCTTCCGAGTGGCTGCAAATGGCCTTATTTCATTCATTTCATGGCTGAGTAATATTCCATTGTACATATCTACCATAATTTCTTTATCCATTCTTCCTTCCAAGGACTTTTAGGTAGCTTCCAAGTAGAGGCTCTTGTAAACAGGGCTGCATAAATTTTGGAATGCCTGGGTCCTGTCAATTTACGTTTTTTCCAAGATACAGGCCCAGGAGTGGTATCGCCCTATGCTCTGAAGCTCTGGTTTTTAGATTTTTAAGGAATCACCACCCACTTCTCCAGAGTGGCTGTTAGCAATTTACATTCCCACCATCAGCTTGTCAGGGTTCCCTTTTCTGCACACCCTGTCCTGCATTTCAGGTTTTACACTTTGTGAGGTTGGCCATTCTGACTGGTGCGAAGTGATATCTCTTTGTAGTATTAATTGACATTGTCCACCTGTTTTGTTGGTCAAAAATGGAGTAAGGGTTTTTCCTGAATATATTAAGGAATAACGCATACGGCCTTTTTGGCAAACTGCATCATTGGCGATGTTCAGCAGCTTTGCGTGTGCTTTAATGGCGAGTGCAAACTACCTCTTGAAATTCCTTTCCTGCAATTCTGCCTTGCTTACAAGGCCTTTAGGAATACTTGGCTGAAGAAATGGCTCCATCAGAGGTGTCAATTACAACCCTGCATGTTTGTGAATTGCAGTGCCCCGGAGCACCGGTTTTCAACTTGTTGTTTAGGGAAGCAGACACAAAGGGGCAGGATTTCTACAGACCCATTCCGGTTACTGGGGCACCTGAAGGATAGGGAAATTCTTCTTCCAGATTAGGAAACTAGAGTGGCATATGCCTGTCCAAACATCTAAGGCTTGTGTCTCATTCCATCCCCCCATTCCCCTTCTTCACCGGAAAATTCCAAGCCGTGAAAAACTGGCTGTTGAGTGTGCTGCCTTCCCAAAGTGGGGAGGCTCTAAGGAAAGGAGCTGGGGAACCCGAATACCAGGAGAAGTGGAGATGGGGTGACTTTTCCAAACTCTTCCCGATCAGACGGTGTACCATCCTCTGGATGTCCCATGAATGTTTTAGCTGTAGGAAGGGTCCCCTGCACCTGGAGATATGGGACCCATGGAATGGGGGCCAGGCAGTATTACTCTAAAAGTGTTGCATTTGCTGTCCCATCCTCACGAAGCCTCTCAGACCAACGAGTGTAGAACCTTGGGTCCCATCCAGCTCTGTGTCTAGATGTGGTCAGTCCAGGTTGCATCACAGCCCTTGAACAAATTTTGTAAGAATTTCTCTCTCTCTCACTGTCTTTTTTTTTTTGTTCTTGTTATTTAATTTTATAATGGGGTATAGCTGATTTTCAATACTGTGTTTCTTCCTGCTCTGCATCTATCCACTTGATTCACTTAAAGAGAGACATCAATAAATTGTTTTACAGATTCTTACCAGTCTTATATATCCTTTTCCGGTGACAACAGTGTGCTGAGTCCAGCTCGTTGAGCTATACAGTAGGTCCTGTCGAATACCTATTTTGTTTATGGAACTGTATCTATGCTAATTTCAACCTCCTGGTTTATGCATCACCCCACCCCACCTTTCTTCTTTAGCAGCCGTAAGTGTGTTTTCTAAATGTGTGACTGTTTCTGTATTGTAATTGAGTTCATGTGTAGCCATTTTTAGATACTATCTGTAAGTGATACCTTATGGTAAGTCTCTTTTTATGTCTGACTTAGGTCACTTAGAATGATCGTACCTCAGTCTCCACGAGTTGCTGCAATTGGCCTTATTTCATTGATTTAATTGCAGAGTAATGTTCCATTGTACAGAAGTACCACATCTTCGTTATCCATTTATTGCTTCCAAGGACATGTAAGTTGTACCCAAATCGAGGCATTTCTAAACAGAGCAGCACTAAACGTATGGGGTGCCTGTGTCCTGTCGATTTTTGGTTTTCCCAAGATATGCGGCGAAGAGTGGAAGAGATGTATGCTCTGTAGCTCTGTATTTTAGACGTTTTAGGGAACACCATAGACTTCTCCAGAGTGGCCGTTGGCTATTTACATCCCCGTCATCAGCGAAACAAAGCTCCCTCTTCTCCATGGCCTGTCCAGCATTTTTGCTGTCTACACTTTTCCAGGATGGACTTTTGATGAATGCGAAGTGATACTTCTTTGTAGTATGGATTTGCATTGCCCGCTTGTTTGATTGGCCAAAAAGGACGTATGCGTTTTTTTCTGAATATATTTATTTTTATAATGGGGTTTAGCGGATTTTCACTGCTGTGTTTATGCCGCTTTACACCCACTTGATTCATTTACAGGGAGAAGTCAATACATAGGTTTTAAGATTCTTACTAGTCAGATATATTCTTGTGCGATGAATAGGGGGAGTTGAGTCCAGTTCACTGAGCAAGGAGTAGGTCTTGTCTATAACACATTTGGTTTATGGAACAGTATCTGTGCTAATTTCAAACCCTTGTTTTATGCATCACCCCACCTCACCTTTCCCGTTAAGCAGCCATAGTGTGTTTTCTAAATGTGTGACTCTCTTCTGTTTTGTAATACAGTTAATGTGTAGCGATTTTTACATGCCCTCCATAAGTGATATCTTATGATGTGTCTTTTTCTGTGTGACTTATTTCACTTAGAATCATCGTACTTAAATCCACTCATCATGCTGCTACTAGCCTTATGACATTGATTTCATGGCTGAGTGATATTCCATTGTACATAAGTAGCACAACTTCTTTATTACATTTTTCTCTTTCCTGGGATATTTAAGGTGTACCGAAGTGGAGGTTCTTGTAAACAAAGCAGCCCTAAACTTTGGGGTGCCTGTGTCTTGTTGATATTTAGTTTTCCCTATTTATACGCCCATGAGTGGAAGTGCCCTATGCTCTCTAGCTGTGTCTTTTAGATGTTTTGGGAAACACCATACACTTCTCCAGAGTGGCCGTTGGCAATTAACATCCCGCCCATCAGCGTAACAAGGCTCCCATTTCTCCCTGGCCTGTCCTGCATTTCTCGTTTTTACACTTTTTTAGGATGGCCATTTTGACCGCTGGGAAGTGAGACTTCTTTGTAGCACTGATTTGCATTTCCCGCTTGCTTGGTTGGCCCAAAAGCGCGTATGCGTTTTTTCCTGAATATATTCAGGAAAAAACGCATACGCCCTTTTTGGCCAAGTGCATCATTGTCAACGTTTTGCCGCTTTTCACGTGCTTTAAAGGCGATTCGAATCTACCTCCTGAAATGTGTTTCCTGCAATTCTGCCTTACTTTCAAATCCTCTTCGTTGCCTTCCCTCAATATATTTTTGGACGATAGTTATCATTTGTAACTCTGCAGGTTTGTGCATTGTAGTGTCACTGAGCTCCATTTTTCAACTCGCTTTTTTGGGAGCTGGCCGCAAAACCGCAGGATTGCTTCGGGCCCTATTCTGGTTCCGGGGGGGCAAGCTCAGCCTGTGGTTAATTCTTCTTCCTAATGGGAAATTAAAGTGACCTATGCCTCTCCCTACAGCTAGCGCTAGTATCTCATTGGTTCCCCCTCTTCCCGTTCATCCTCAGGACAAATTGCAACCTGTACGAAACAGGAGCTTAAAGGTGCTGATTCTCCAAGTGGGGAGATTGTTAGGAAAGCGGCTGGAATGGCGAACCCGAGCACCAGGAGATAAGAAATGAGGTGCGTTTTAGAAAGCTTTCCCGATCACATGGTGTACCATTCTCTGGGTTTCCTATGCATGTTTTCGCTGTAGGAAGATTCCCTTTAACCCAGAGATTTGGGATGCATGGAATGGGTCCCACGCAGTATTACTTTAAAGGGTCTGCATTTGCTCACCCAACCACACCAAACCTCGCAGCCCCAAGAGTGTCCAGCCTTAAGTCTCATTCAGCTGTGGACCTCGATATGGTCAATCCAGGTTGCATCACAGCCCCTGAAATAATTTTGTAAGAATTTCTCTCTCTTTCACTGTCTTTGTTTTTTTTTTTTTTTTTGTAATTTATTTTTATAATGGGGATTAACTGATTTTCACTGCTGTGTTTATGGCACTTTACACCCACTGGATTCACTTACAGAGAGATATCAATATATAGGTTTTCAGATGCTTACTAGTCAGATATATTCTTGTGTGGTGAATAGGGGGTGTTGAGTCCAGTTCACTGAGCAAGGAGTAGGTCTTGTCTATTATATATTTGGTTTATGGAACGGTATCTGTGCTAATTTCAAACCCTTGTTTTATGCATCACCCCACCTCACCTTTCCCGTTAAGCAGCCCTAGTGTGTTTTCTAATTGTGTGACTCTGTTCTGTTTTGTAATTCAGTTCATGAGTAGCGATTTTTACATTCCCTCTATAAGTGATATCTTATGATAACTGTCTTTTTCTGTGTGACTTATTTCACTTAGAATCATCGTACCTAAATCCACTGATCATGCTGCTGCTAGCCTTATGACATTGATTTCATGGCTGAGTGATATTCCATTGTACATACGTACCTCAACTTCTTTATCCATTTTTCTCTTTCCTGGGATATTTAAGGTGTACCGAAGTGGAGGTTCTTGTAAACAGAGCAGCCGTAAACTTTGGGGTGCCTGTGTCTTGTTGATTTTTAGCTTTCCCTATTTATACGCCCATGAGTGGAAGTGCCCTATGCTCTCTAGCTGTGTCTTTTAGATGTTTTGGGAAACACCATACACTTCTCCAGAGTGACCATTGGCAATTTACATCCCGCCCATCAGCGTAACAAGGCTCCTATTTCTCCCTAGCCTGTCCTGCATTTCTGGGTTTTACACTTTTTTAGGATGGCCCTTTTGCCCGCTGGGAAGTGAGACTTCTTTGTAGTGCTGATTTGCATTTCCCGCTTGCTTGGTTGGCCAAAAAGGGCCTTTGCATTTTTTCCTGAATATGTTCAGGAAAAAACGCATACGCCCTTTTTGGCCAAGTGCATCATTGTCAACGTTTTGCCGCTTTTCATGTGCTTTAAAGGACATTCGAATCTACCTCCTGAAATCTGTTTCCTGCAATTCTGCCTTACTTTCACATCCTCTTCGTTGCCTTCCCTCAATATATTTTTGGACGATAGTTATCATTTGTAACTCTGCAGGTTTGTGCATTGTAGTGTCACTGAGCTCCATTTTTCAACTCGCTTTTTTGGGAGCTGGTCGCAAAAAGGCAGGATTGCTTCAGGCCCTATTCTGGTTCGGGGAAGCAGGCTGAGCCTATGGTTAATTCTTCTTCCTGATGAGAAATTGGAGTGAGCAGTGCCTGTCCGAATAGCTAGAGCTAGTCTCTCATTGGTTCCCCCTCTTCCCATTCATCCTCAGGACAAATTGCAACCTGTATGAAACAGGAACTTAAAGGTGGTGATACTCCAAGTGGGGAGATTGTTAGGAAAGCGGCTGGAATGGCGAACCAGAGCACCAGGAGATGAGAAATGAGGTGCGTTTTAGAAACCTTTCCCGATCACACGGTGTACCATCCTCTGGGTTTCCTATGCATGTTTTCGCTGTAAGAAGATTCCCTTGAACCTGGAGATTTTGGGCCCATGGAATGGGTACCACGCAGTATTACTTTAAAGGGTCTGCATTTGCGCACCCAACCTCACCAAACCTCGCAACCCGACGAGTGTCCAGCCTTATGTCTCATTCAGCTGAGGGTCTAGATATGGTCAATCCAGGTTGCATCACAGCCCCCGAACGAATTTTGTAAGTATGTCTCTCTCTTTCACTGTCTTTATTTTTTTGGAATTTATTTTTATACTGGGGTTTATCTGATTTTCAATGCTGTGTTTATGCTGCTTTACACCCACTTGCTTCTCTTACTTAGAGATATCAATACATAGGTTTTAAGATTCTTACTAGTCAGATATATTCTTGTGCAGTGAATAGAGGGTGTTGAGTCCAGTTCATTGAGCAAGGAAGAGGTCTTCTCTATCACATATTTGGTTTATGGAACGGTATCTGTGCTAATTTCATACCCTTGTTTTATGCATCACCCCACCTCACCTTTCCCGTTAAGCAGCCCTAGTGTGTTTTCTAAATGTGTGACTTTGTTCCGTTTTGTAATTCAGTTTATCTGTAGCGATTTTTACATTCCCTCTATAAGTGATATCTTTTGAAAGGTGTTTTTTTCCGTGTGACTTATTTCACTTAGAATCTTCGTACCTAAATCCACTCATCACGCTGCTACTAGCCTTATGACATTGATTTCATGGCTGAGTGATATTCCATTGTACATACGTACCTCAACTTCTTTATCCATTTTTCTCTTTCCTGGGATATCTAAGGTGTACCGAAGTGGAGGTTCTTGTAAGCAGAGCAGCCCTATACTTTGGGGTGCCTGTGTCTTGTTGATTTTTAGTTTTCCCAATTTATACGCCCATGAGTGGAAGTGCCATATGCTCTCTAGCTGTGTTTTTTCGATCTTTTAGGAAACCCCATACTCTTCTCCAGAGTGGCCGTTGGCAATTTACATCCCACCCATCAGCCTAACAAGGCTCCCTTTTCTACTTGGCCTGTCCTGCATTTCTGGTTTTTACACTTTTTTAGGATGGCCCTTCTGACCGCTGTGAAGTGAGACTTCTTTGTAGTGCTGATTTGCATTTCCTGCATGCTTGAGTGGCCTAAAAGGGCCAGGAGGGAGAAGGGAAGGAGTTTCAAGGAGAAGGACAGAGAGCAGGAGAAGGAGGGGGGTGAGGGAGAGAGAGGGGGGCGTGGGATAGAGGGAGGGAGGGAAAGACAAAGATATCTCTCCCTCACTCCCTCTATCCGTCTCTCCCTCGCTCCCTCTCCTCCCTCTCACTGTCCCTCCAGCTCTCCCTCTCCCTCCGTCTCTCCATCTCCCTTACTCCCTCCCAGAGATGGAGAGATGTAGGGAGAGGCAGAGACAAGGGAGAGGGAGAGAGGGAGAGAGAGGGGAGAGAGTTAGAGAGGGAGAGAGAGAGAGGTCTCTTCCTTCCTCTCTTTCCCTGTCTCCTCCTTCTCTCCCTCTCTCCCTCTTCCCTCTCCCTCTCCCTCTCTCCCCCCTCCCTCTCCCCGTCTCTCTGGTCTCTGCCTCTCCCTCCATCTCTCCCTCTCTGGGAGCGAGTGAGGGAGCGGGAGAGACGGAGGGAGAGGGAGAGACAGAGGGAGGGAGAGGGAGAGGGAGGGAGAGAGGAAGGGAAAATGCGAGGGAGGGAGAGGGAAGGAGGGCAAGATGACTCTCCCTCTCCCTCTCCCTCTCCCTCCACCTCCCTCTCTCCCTCTCCCTCCCTTCCTCTTCCTTTCCTAGAGGGAAGGAGGGAGAGGGAGAGACAGAGGAAGAGGAGAGGGAGGGAGCGAAGGAGAGGGAGAGTCGGAGAAGGAGTTAGGGAGAGGGAAAAGGAGAGAGGGTGCCTGCTTCCCTCTCTGTCTCCCTCCCTCCCTCCCTCTCCATGTCCCTCTCTCCCCCCTCTCCCTCTCCCTCTGTCTCTCCTTCTCTGGGAGGGAGAGAGGGAGAGGAAGAGGGAGGGAGAGTGAGAAGGAGGGAAAGTGATGGAGGGAGGGAGAGGGAGAGAGGGATAGAGGGAGGGAGGGAGAGATGTCTCCCCCCTTTCTCTCCTTCTCCCCCTCCCTCTCCTGCTCTCTCTCCCTCTCCCTCCACCTCCTTCCCTCTCCAGAGAGGGAAGGAGGTGGAGGGAGAGGGAGAAGGAGGGAGGGAGGGAGAGGGAAAGAGGTAGAGGCAGAGCGGAACAGGGAAACAAGGACTGGGAAACAGGCACAGGGAGAGGGAGGGAGAGAGGGAGAGAGGAGAGGGAAGAGGGAGGTGAAAGAAGGAGAGGAAAGAGGCAGAGGGACAGAGGGAGAGAGAAGAGGGAGAGGGAAGAGGGAGAGGGAGAGGGAGCGAGGGAGAGGAAAGAGAGAGAGGGAGAGGGAGAGAGGGAGGGAGAGAGGGAGAGACAGATGGAGAGAAAGAGAGGGAGAGAGAGGGAGAGGGAGAGGGAAAGAGGGAGAGGAAGAGTGGAACAGGGAAAGAGGGACAGGGAGAGAGGGAGGGATAGAGGGAGGAGAGGAAGCAGGGAGAAAAGAGAGAAAGAACACACCATCTACACTTCTGTCAAATGACACCGGGGATCCTTACACAACCAGGAGAAAATAACACAGGGAGGCTCTTTCTCAGCTGGAACTGGAACTGCAGACGGGGCCAAACACCACCAGGCTGGCCACACGTGTCCAGCCGCCGCTCCAGCCCCGTCAGCCGTGAGTCTGGTCACCAGGGCTCTGAGTGTCTGCTCCAGGGAGCTGGGGTTCACCCCCTCACACGGGAGGCTGGGCCAAGAGAGCAGGGCCCCGGGCTGGACACATAGGGGGAAACGCATCCCCACAGGACAGCTTGGGTAAGCAGATTCAGCTGCCAGATTCTAGAGGCCCGGGACCACCCTGTGGCCCGTGAAACCCAGGAGCCACGAGGGTCTTGCATCGTGATTCCTGTCCATTGGACTGTAAAGTTTATGTAGGGAATCTTGGAAACAGTGGTAACAAGGCTGAATTGGAACGAGCTTTAGGCTATTATGGACCACTCTGAAGTGTGTGGGGTGCTAAAAACCCTCCCGGCTTCGCTCTCGTTGAATGTGAAGATCCCCGAGATGCAGCCGATGCTGTCCGAGAACTAGATGGGAGAACACTAGGTGGCTGCCGAGTAAGAGTGGACCTGTCGAATGGGAAAAGAGAAGTCGAAATCATTACTGCCTCATTCTTGGGGTCGTCGCCCTCGAGATGATTATGGGAGGAGGAGTCGTCCACCTCCCACACATCTCCAAGATGGAGAGCCTTCTCCGTCAGCCAGAGCAGGTCCCTTTCTAGATATAGGAGAAGAGAGAGATCCCTGTCCCAAGAGAGAAATCACAAGCCGTCCCGATCTTTCTCTAGGTCTTCTAGCCGATCTAGGTCAGATGAAAGGAAATAGAAGACCACTTTGCAAGAGGAGTGGTGTACAGGCAATAACTTCATTTGGCAGGAGTATGTACAGAAAATTCAAGTTTTGTTTGAGACTTCCGAAGCTTGGTGCACTTTTTAAATGTTTTAGTTGTTCACATTTGTTTGTCTCTTGGGACAGTGACACATAAAGGTGTCATTCTCTATGGTTTGAAATGGGTCCTGTGAGGCATGTAATATGAAGAATTGTTACCTTACAATGTTCCCTTAAGCAAAATTGAATTTGCTTTGAATTTTTGGTCTTGCCTAGACTGATAATAAAACTCTAACTCCTGCCCACCTAAAGTGTGATGTTTACTATTATGGAAACAACATTGGCAAACGTTGAAAAGACTTTCTGTAGCTGGGATATGGTATGCAGCTGTAGTTAAGCAAGCAGTCTTTAAAAGGTGCTGTGAACCCAAGCCAGCAGGTAAAAATGAAAGCCGCACCCTTACCCTAGATTAGAGGTTTAAAAATTCCACTAGTCTTCACACCGGACAAGAGGTTGTCCAGGGAGTTTAAAATCTAAGAAGTTTCAAGGAAGTTAGTTTACCTTTGAGTTAGGTCATACGTCCCCTCTGTGATTGCTGTACATGAATACATAGCTCTTTGTAATATTTTTTGGAAATTTGAGATTATCAAGATACCAATGTCCTGCCAGATTTAGAGTATATTGTAGAGCTGAACTTTGAGTTACTGTGCAATTTTTTTTTTCATGCTGTCATTTGTAATATGTTTTGTGAGAATCCTTGGGATTAACGTTTTGGTTGCAAAAGAAAAAAAGAAAAGAAAAGAATCCGCCTGCCAATGCAGGGGACACAGGTTCAAGCCCTGGTCCGGGAAGATCCCAGGTGCCGCAGATCAACTAAGCCCGTGGGCCACAACTACTGAGCCTGCACTCTAGATCCTGGGAGCCAGAACTACTGAGCCCCCGTGACACAACTACAGAAGCCCACACGCAACGAAGACCCAACGCAGCAAGAAAAAAAAGACGATACTGGCCAGGTGATCAAGGGTAAAATCGTTTGTCATAAGTCCCGTTGATGGTGTGTATCCTTGATGTGACCTGAGGAGAATGGCATTTTTATCTCTGTCTGGGTCTTCCTCCCCAAACCCCATAACTCCAGACCAACCATAAGAAAACATCAGAAAACAAACAGACAAACAAATTGAGGGACAAAACACCTGACCAGTCCTCCTCAAAACTTTCAAGGTATCAAAACCCAGCGACGTCTGAGAAATGTCACAGCCCAGAGGAGACTGGGACAGAAAAAGGATGTTAGGGGAACACTAGGGAAATTCTAATAAAGTGTGGACTTTAGTTAATAACAATGTATCCATCTGGGTTCCTTAGTTGGATAAACATGTCACACTAAGGTACTAATGAGTTGGAAATAGGGGTACTGGGTCAGGGTCCACGGCACTCTGTACACTCTGTACAGATCTTTGCAACTTTTTTGTAACTCTAAGCTCTTGTAAAATTAAGCGAGTACTGAACAGAGCTAAGAATGTTATTTCCCTGATTTGAACATGCCTGAGTTTCTTTTCATGGTCACATTTTTGCTATTTGGATGTGTCTTGGAATCAGTAGCAAAGGAGAGTTGCCAGCCCCTGGGAAGATGTGGGTGGTTCGCAGGTGGCTTGCTCTGGAGCTGAAGACCACGGTGGGAAGTCTGCAGCCTCGGGCTGCACTTAGAAACATGGGAGGGGATGGGCCAGCTCAGTTAGGGATGGAACCTATAAATAAAACTTTTTTTTCTTTTCCGTTATGGCTTATCACAGGATACTGAATATAGTTCCCTGTGCTAGACAGTAGGACGTTGTAGTTTATCCATCCTATATTTAATAGTTTGCATCTGCTAACCCCAAACTCCCAATCCAACCCTCCCTCACTGTTTCTCCCCCTTGGCAACCACAAGTCTGTTCTCTATGTCTGTGAGTCTGTTTTTGTTTTGTAGACGCGTTCATTTGTGTCGTATTTTAGATTTCACATATAAGTGAGATCATATGATATTTGTCTTTCTCTTCTGACTTACTTCACTTAGTATGATAATCTCTAGGTCCATCCACGTTGCTGCAAATAGCATTATTTCATTCTTTTTATGGCTGAATAAGATTCCATTGTATATATGTACCACATCTTCTTTATCCATTCATCCATCAGTGGACATTTAGGTAGCTTCCATGTCTTGGCTACTGTAAATAGTGCTGCAATGAACGTTGGGGTGCATGTATCTTTCTTTCTTTCTTCTTTCCTTCTTCCTTTCTTCCTTTCTTTCTCTCTCTCTCTTTCTCTTTCTTTCTTTCTTTCTCTCTCTTTCTCTCTTTCTTTCTTTCTTTTTTCTTTCTTCTTTTATTGTCACACGGCATGTGAGATCTTAGTTCCCTGACCAGAGATGGAACCCACGCCCCCTGCACTGGAAGCATGGATTCTTAACCACTGGACCACCAGGGAAATGCCAGGGGTGTATGTATAGTTTTGAATTAGAGTTTTCTCCAGATCTATGCCCGGGAGTGGAATTGTGGGACCCTATGGCAGCTGTATCTGTTCCTGCACGCCTCACATCAACCACCTGCACTCCAATCCTTGCTCTCAACGTCATCTTCGGGGAACCCAACCTGCGACAGGGACCTTGACAAGAAGAAATGGCTCAGGGAAAAGCTACCTGCACGGGGAGGAGATAGAGACCATCGCCCCTGGGGTGCGGAGGGGAGAGTGGGTGCAGAGGTTTGTCATTTCACCCCCGATACTCATCTCAGCCCTCGTGGCTGCCCCACTCTAGGTCACCTCGGGATACAGAGGTGAGCCGGTTAGAGTCCCTGCCTGTGCAGGAATCGGGGCACCAGCGGGTCTGAATAATACTAGTGCAGGGTCTCCCCCGTGGCACTGGGGTTATTCGGGGCGGGTCATCCTCTGCTGAGGGCCCCTCCTGGGCACTGTGTGGGGTTTAGCAGCATCCCTGGCCTCACCCATTTGATTCCAGGGGCCCTCCCTCCCAGTTGTGACAACCACAGATTTTCCCCACACATCACGGAAGAACTGGGTGAGGCGGGGGCAGGATGGCTCTGGGCGAGGACAGCTGTGTTGAAGCAACCAGCCTGGCCCAGGGCAAGGTCTGCCCCAATCCCGTCAGCGCCTGCATTTAGAACTGCCCCTTTCCTCTCCCACCTCCCCTGCCCTGCAGTGGTCTCCGAGACATCATCCCCATGTAATAAATCACACCTTCTCAGTTTACTGTTTGCTGCCCTCGCTAGAACGTGAGCTCTTTGAGGACAGGGATGCTGTTATGTCCCCAGCACCTAGAAGAGTGTCTGCTGTGTAGTAGATGCTTCATAAATACTTGCTGAATAAAGGAGTTGAATAAAGGGATGAGTGGATGAATGAATGAAGGTTACAATGGAAGGAGGGGGGAGATTCCCTTTCTGGCTCTCGGGGGTTGGGAGATCAAGTGAAAGATCTGTCCTAAATAGGCTGACCAGCCTTCTGGGGTTCCCCGGGACTGAGAGTTTCCCCAGAGTTCCAGCGCTCAAACCTGAGCGGTCCTGGGCAAACTGGGGGCGGGTGTTGGTCACCCTATCTAAACACAGTAACAATTCCAGCTGCAATAGCAATGGCCAATGACCTCTACGGTCTTATTGACCATGCACAGTTCTCTACCTGGCGGGGAAGGGTGGGCCGGGATTGGAATTCTGGTGATCCAGGGCGGGTGAGGGCACACCCCGGGCTTGTGGAGGGGAGTCCAGGAAGGTTCTGGAGGAAGTGACAGTGACACAGGAGGGAGGGAGGAGTCTAAGGAAGAACATCCCACATGACAACCTGTGCCAATGGCCCTGGGCCCAAGGTCACACCTGACCAGGGCTTGCTTTTTTTTTTTCTAATTTACTTTTCCCCACATGGATATGCAATTGTCCTAATGCCATTTATTGAAAACTCCTTAATTTCCCCACTTTCTATCATATCAAGTTCTCATATATCTGTTTCTGGACCTTTTTTCTATACCATAGAGCTATGCGTCCCATCCTTGCACCACTAGGGCTGTTTCATCACTATAACTTTATTTATTCATTTTGTTTTGGCCGTGCTGTGTGGCATGTGGGATCTTATGTCCCTGACCAGGGATCGAACCCGCGTCCCCTGCAGTGGAAGCTCGGAGTCTTAATCACTGGACCTCCAGGGAAGTCCCCAGGGCTTGCTTTGACATCCATGGAATGGTGGCAGGTGGGCACGGGGAGCAGCTGTCTGTGAGCCATCCTGTGTAGAAATGCAGGGTGGAGGGGAGGACAGATGGAGCTGGAGGGGAAGAAGCGGAGGAGGGAGGGAGGAAGGGAGGGAGGCCGGGGGAGAGACAGACAGAGAGTTTCCGGAGACAATAGCTCTGGCCGTGTCCTAGGGCATGAAAGCTGAAAATAGCTCCTAGTGCCGGGAGCCTTGGAGCCGGAGGCTGGGAGCCAGGGTGACTGGCTCTCCTCCCTGGTGTGCGTGTGTTGCGGGGGGGTGGGTGGCTCTGGGCTTCTCAGGCTGGGAATGGGGTGCACAGAGCAGGAACGGAGCAGGGACCCTTCTCTCTGGAACCTCGTGGGCCATCCTCAGCTCACAAAGCTGAGCCACTCCTTGCCCTACGAGTGGGGGGCTTATCCTCCCTGTCCCCTGGATCATACCCCCTCACACACAACTTCCCCGTGTGTGTTCCCAGGAACCAAGAGAATCTGTTTTTAAAAGATTTGGGGGAGGGGGGTAACCATACAAACAAGAGCAGAATGGATACTTTTTCAGGATATGAATGGCTCTGTGTAAGCCCACCCCCAGGGTAACCACAGTCCTGACCTCTAACACTCTTGACGAGTCAGCCTTGGTCTGGGCTTGCGGACCCACGGAAGCTTCCTCATTCCCTCCTTCAGATCCCGACTCTCCCTCGGCGTCTTTGTGAGAAGCACCCGGGGAAGTGGGACTGCTAGGCTGTACTGCTGCTAGAACTCCACCTGGGCTCCACCAGGCTCCAGCCCCCCGCCCTGTCCACCTAACTGACCCTGAGGCACCTCAACTGGTAGGAGCAGCATCACCTTCCCTCCTGGGACTCGTGATACTTAAGGGAGACACCGAAAGACAAGCCTTTGGCTCCCTGGCTGGCAAAGAGCAGGTACTCAATTGTCATAAGTGTCCGTATCAGTGAGGGTTCTCCAGACAAACAGAATCCATATGGGGTGTGTGTGTATATACACACACACGTACATATGTACAAGCATACAAAAATATACAGCTGTGTACATATGCAGTATGCGTACACACATATACACATATAGTATATACAATACACACATACATATATACACACATATAAAATGCAGTTCGTATATATACAGTATGTATACACACATATACACACAATATAGACAATACACACATACATATACACTATACATACACACATAAAATGCATAGTTTGTATGTATACAGTATGTACACATACGTTTAACATATGCAATATACACACCTAGGTACATATATAGCATACGTATATACACACATACAAAGATATTTAGGTGTGCATATAGACAGTATACATACATACACATATAATATATGCAATACATACACGTACATACATATAGACACACATATACACCTACATATAAAAGCATATAGCATAAAAATATATATGTACTGTATATAGAAATTCATCGTATATATACATACATATATCATATATATAAGATATATACACATACATATATACAATGTGTACACACACACACCTATATGTAAATATGCGCATGTACATACACATATAAATTCATACGCAAGTGTGTATATAATAGTATATTCATATATACATATAATACCTAGAAACATATTGGGGGGGAGGTGTCACGGTACGTCAAGGGCGGGAGTCGAACCCGCCACCCCAGGCCCCGAGGGGTCTCCCCGGGTCTCCACTTCGGGCCGGTGGGTGTGGCCGGGGGCAGCTGAAGACGTGCGTGCGTGCTTGCGTGCGTACGTGCGTGCGTTCGTACGTGCGTACGTGCGTGCGTGGGGGCGGGTCCACGGGGCGGGAGGCGCTCGCCGCGAGTGAGTGGTTCAGCCGGGCCCCGGCTCATTGTGCTTGCCTCACGCCGGCCCCAGTTGGCAGCAGCGCTGGAGGCCCCGGGCCTGTGACCACAAAGAGGGAGCCGGGGGCCGGACGGGAGCAGGCCGGCGGCGGCGGCGGCGGCGCCGGCTGAGGCCCAGGCCAGGCTCCCTCCCCTCAGCCTCCCGCCCACCCGCCCGCCCGCCTGTCCCGCCCCCGCCGGCGGCGCCCCGCCCCTCCCCCAACCGCCAGACTAGCCTGGTGCGGGGGCCGCGCGCGAAAACGTGGGGGAGAAGCTGAGGCTGGAGTCGCCCGTGGTGGCCGAGCCTGCCGTCTACCCATGGCTGCTGCTGGTCTACGTGAGTGCCGCCCGTCCCCTCTTCCCGGACCTCCACCTCTCTTCCCCCACGGCACGCGCTGAGCCCACCGAGTAACGGAGCAACTCGAGTCGCCAGACCCTCTTTGGAGCCCCCCTTCCCACCCTGCCTGGTTCTCCGCGGCCGTTTCCAGCCCCCGCGCGCAGGGTGGGCAGAGGGGAGCCGGGGCCGGCCGGGGTCACAGACTCGGCAGCGGGGACCCCGCGCTTCCGAGGGGCGCCCGAGCCGGTCTGCCGTTGGCACTGTAGGGCTGGGGACCCAGGTCCGCCCCCCCCCCCTCGGCCTGGACTGCCGGCGGGCTTGCCCTTCCATACTTTATGATCTGACACGTCGGGTTTCTTTTTCCTGGCCAGCTTTACCATTACCTGACCAGCTTTCCCAGCATCCCCTGATAATGTGTTAGATATTCAAGTTTTAGGGCCCGGTCCCAGCCCTATGGAATCAGCAACTCTGGTGGGGCTCAGTGATCTCTGTTACAACAGGCCCTCCAGATGATTTTTATTCACCTTAAAGTTTGAAAATATCTGCATTGTCAGCTGGCCGAAGCGTCCACCAGCAGGTGAAGGGGAGTGGCGCCTGGAAAAGATAGGGACCAGCCAAGGTAAGTACAGTAGCATTTGCCATGGTAGTAATGGAGAATGCCTTTTCTCCACTGGTTGGCACAGACTAGTATCTGGGAGCAGTGGCAGGGTTATTTAGGATGCTTTACATTGCAGTGTAGAGTGACCGCTGTCCTGGTTTGCCAGGGACTTCCCCTGTGTGAGCACTTAAAATCTCATCCTGGCAAACCCCTTAGCCTTGGGTTTGATAAACTTAGGGAATAATATGAAATTTAGGGGAAACATGATCTAGGTTTTGGGCAAGTCACAAGTGCTAATTAAAGCTAAGCAAGTATGGACAACATCTAGCCTTCTTTACCCCTTTGCGGGGAGGTAAATCTTGATTGGGTGAGAGGACTTATTGTTAAGAGATCTTTGTAGAAACATCCCCTTCTGCTTAGTCCGCTGGTTCTCCGTTCTGGCTAGACATTGGCATCGTCTGAGGAGAGTTAAAAGGATTGTATTGGTCTAGCATGACCAACCGTCGGTGTGAGGGTTTTTAAAAAGTGCTTCAGAGGATTCTAATGTGCAGCCAAATTTAGGTGCCACTGCTTAAGCTTTTGAACCGCTGCTACGTATTTTCACCTCATCTTGCTGTGAGAATATCCAACTGTAGTTGAGGTTTGTTGTTTTTCTTTTTCTTTTTTTAACTGTCTTATTATAAGATTTACTGTCTTAAATAAGATTGAATGGACAGAAAATCCTGCTAGTCCATCTGGTATAGCTGGATACCCAGAGTAATATCGTTAAGATATGTACCATTTAAGTATTGTGACTGGCCTTTTAAAAATTAACATATGCATTAAATTAGTATTGATAGTATAGATCTCTTTCGAAGTTGTCATGTTGGGGAGCTATACCTCTAATCTGCTGCCATTGCTAAATATCTGGACACCTCTTACTAGGAATTGCTTTTAAAAATCTTTAGGGATTAAAACCAAGATTGCTGTATTATTTGTACTGGGACCACAAAAACCTCACAGAGTTCCCCCGCTGTACCTTCTACCCCCATCTCTAACCCTTGGCAACTTCTAATCTGTTCTCCATCTCCACAGTTTTGTTATTTTAAGAATAATATGTAAACATAATCATGAATTACTTAATCTTCGGAGATTGGCTTTTAAAAACTTTTCCCTCGGCATCATTCCCTTGAAGTTCATTTCAATTTTTGCATATATTAATAATTTGTTCCTTGTTGTTGCTCGGTAGTATTCTATCATAAGATTTTATCACAATTTGTTTCAACATTCACCCATTGAAAGACATTTGGGGAGTTGCCAGTTTGTGGCTATTAGAAATAAAACTGCTATGAACATTTATGTGTAAGTTTCTGTGGGAACTTCATTAAGTTTTTGTTTCTTTTGGATAAATGCTCAAGAGTACAATTACTGCATTGTAGGGTGAATCTACTTTTAGGATTAAAAGAGACTGTCAAGCTGTTTCTCAGAGTGGCTAAACCATTTTATTTTCCCACCAGTGATGTGATATAATTTTTCTACATACTCGCTAGCATTTGATGTTGTCACTATACTTTAATTTTAGTTATTCTCTGATATCTCATTATGGTCTTAATTTGCATTTCCCTGATGGCTAACGATGTTGAACATCTTTTCATGTGCTTCTTTGCCATGTGTATATTCTCTTCCATGAAATGTCTGTTCCTGTCTTCTGCCTATTCTCTAGTTGGATTTTTTTAAGTTGTTTGGAGAGTTCTTTGTATATTATAGATACAAGTCATTTGTCTCCTATGGGATTTTCAAATATGTTTTCCCACTGTGTAATTTGAGTTTTCATCCACTTAAAAGGATCTTCTATGAAGCATTTTTAACTCATTTTGATGAGATCCAATTGATCAGTTTTTGCTTTTATTGATCATACTTTCGGTGTCAAGTCTAAGAATTATTCACCTAGTTGTAGATGCCAAAGATTTTCTCCTATTTTTTTTCTCTAAAAATGTCCTGCTTTTACATTTAAGATTATGATCCACTTTGATTTAATTTTTGTGTAAGATGTGTAAGGTTTAGGTTAAGGTTCATTGTTTGTTTGTTTGTTTTTGTCGAGGGATGTCCAACTGTTTCAGTACCATTTTTTGAAAAGTCTTTTCTTCCTTGATAGCTTTTGCACTGCTGTCAAAACCAAGTTAAATGTATTTGTGTCAGTCTATTTCTGGGTTCTCTGTTCCATTCCATTGATCTATGTATCTACCCTCCATCATTACTGCGAAATCTTGAAATTGGGTAGATTAATTCCTCCCATTTTAATCTTCCTTTACAAATTGTTTTAGCTATTCTTCAGCCTCTTCCTACCATATAAATCTTAGAATAAGCTTGTCTATATCCACAAAAATCTTGAGGGCATTTTAAGAGTAATTGTGTTAAGCCTCTTAACTTGGGGAGAATTGACAGCTTTATTATGTTGTGTTTTCTAATCCATGAACAAGGTATGTCTCCCTATTTGTTTGGGACTTTTAAAATTTTCTTCATCAGCATTTTGTAATTTTCAGTATAGAGGTCCTATAAATGTCTTATTGGGCTTCTATTTAAGTATTTATTTAGGTCAGTTGTAAATGGCATCACATATTTTTATTTAAGCTTCTACACATTTGTTATTAATATATAATTTGATAAAATTGTGTGGATCTTGTACTCTAAAACATTTACAAACTAATATTATTTCTCAAGCTTTATGTGGATTCCTTGGTATTTTCTCCATTTAGATTATCATCTCATCTTCAGATACAGACAGTTTTAGTTTTCCTTTTTCAATATAATAGGATATATTACTATTCAACATTCAGGAGGATATATTCCTTCCTATTCAACATAGTAGGAATAGTTCTTTCATCTTTTAAATAAACTTTTTAAGAATTTAACTTTTAAATGTATCTATTTATTTATTTTTGCTTTATTTTCTTACTAGAACCTCCAGTAATATATTTAATAAAAGTGGTGAGAGCAGATATCGGTGCCTTGTTTCTGATCTTACAGAGAAAGCGTTCAGTCTTTCACAGTTAAATATAATGTCGGTATAGGTTGTTTGTAGATCATCTTTATGAGTTTCTGTATGTTCCTTTTCTATTCCTAGTTTGCTTGGAGTTTCTTTTCTTCTTTTTTTTTAAATCATGAATGGGATTGGATTTTGTCAAATGCTTTCTCTGCATTAATGATTAGGATCACATGACTTTTCCCCCTTAATCTATTGGATATGGTAGATTACATTGTTTGATTTTCAAATATTTAACCAACTTTGCATAACTGGAATAAATACCACTTGGTCATGGTATATTATTCTTTTTATATATTTCTGGAGTTAATTTGCTAATATTTGGCTGAAGATTTTTACAGCCAATTTCATAAAAAATACTGGCCTGTAGTTTTCTTCTTTCTATACTATCCCAGTCTGGTTTTGGTATCAAGGTAATACTGGCTTCATAAAATTAATTAGGAACTGTTCCCTCTACTTCTGTTTCTTATCAAGTCATGTAAAATTGGTGTTAATTCTTTAAGTCTTGGGTAAAAGTGAAACATCTAAGCCTGAATATTTCTTTTGGGAGTTTTTAAATGAAAAATCAGTGTTTCTCATGGTTACAGGAAAATTGAGATTGTCTCTTTCATCTTGGCTGAGTTTTGGTAGTTTTGGGTGTAGACGCATTGGTCCATTTCATCCACATTTTTGAATTTATAGTGTAGACTTGTTCATAATAACTTGTCCCTTATTAACCTGCAGGATATGTCATGGTATCCCTGGTTGCATTTCTGATATCTGTGATTTGTGCCATCTCTCTTTTTATCTTGATCAGTCTTGCTACATCTTTCTTGATGAGATTGTTTATTTTGAAGAACCAGCCTTTTGTTTCATTGATTTCCTCCCCCCCCCATTTTCCTGTTTTCAGTTTCATGGATTTTTGTTTCATCTTTATTATTTCCTTCTTTCTGCTTGTTTAGTGTTTTTTCCTCTTCCGTTTTTACTATTTTAATATAGAAAATTAGACTATTTCTTTGAAATATTTTCTTTCCCAATTTAGTGCTATAAACTTCCCTTTCAGCATTGCTTTCACTTCATTCCACAAACGTTGATCTGTTATATCTCCATTTTCTTTTATTCTATGCATTTAAAAATTTTTCCTTGACTTTTTACCCATGAGTTATTTGGAATTGTGATGTTTAGTTTTCATGTGATTGAAGATTTTCCTGTTGTCTTTCTGTTATTGATTCCTAGTCTGGTTCCATTATGGCTAGAGAACATACTCTCTAAGATTTTAATTCTTTTAAATCTGCTAATGTTTTTTTATCACCCAGTGTATGGTATATGAGTGAATGTTCCATGGACACTTGAATGTGTATTCTGTTTTTATTGAGTGTGTTCTTTTTTTTTTTTTTTTTTGAGTGTGTTCTTTAAATGTCAGTTATATCCTGTTGATTGATGATGTTTTCAGTTCTTCCATACCCTTGCTGATTTTTGTCTCTGGGAGTTCTATAAATTGCTGTGTTGAAGTCTCAAATAATAATTGTGGATTTGAAATTCTCTCCTTTTACCTTTTTCAGTGTTTGCTTCATGTGTTTTGAAGTTCTGTTGTTTGGTGCACACACATTTAGTATCACTAGGTCATCTAGGTGGATTATTCCTGTTATCTTTATGTAATGACCCTCTTTGCCCCTAATAATTTCCTTTGCTCTGAAATCTACTTTATCTGATATTAATATAGCCATTCCTGCTTTTTCTGATGAATGTTCACATGATATACCTTTTTCATCCTTTTACTTTGAACTACCTATATCATGATGTTTAAAGTAAGCTTCTTATAGACAGTATAGAGTTGGATCATGCTTGTGATTTTTTCATCTACTCTTCCAATCTCTGTCTTTGACTTGGTTATTTAGATCATTTACAGTTAATGTAATTATTGCTATGTTAAAGATTAGGTCTACCATTTTATTTTTTGTTTTGTCTTTTACCTTAGTTTCTCAATCCTGTGTTTCTCTTATTTTGCCTTCTTGTGGGTTACTTAAACATTTTTTGGTAAGTCCATTTTAATCTAATTTATTTATAATCATTTGTGTATACTGTTTGTATAGTTTTCTTAGTGGTTGCTTTTGGCCTTACACTATACATATGTAACTTATCATAGCCTACTGGAATCTGTCTTTTATTACTTCAAGTGAAGTTTCAAAATTTTACTTCCATTTAGGTCTCTTAATAGTCCCCAGTTTTAAAGTATGATTTTCTGTAGTATTTCCTTTATATACATTGAGAACCACATCAGACGGTGTCATAATTTTTGTTTGACCATCATAGGGAATTTAAGAAACTCATGAGACTAATGATAGTCTCTTATATTTATCCCACTTGTTTTCACCCATTCCATTGTTCGCCTTTTCTTTCTGAAGTTGCCAGTCTTCTGTTATTGTTTTTTATGTTTTCATAACAGTAGGTGATATCTGGGCTTTCCAGTGCCATTGGATATGAGTTTCAGGAAACACTGAGCCTGGCTCACTTAATGCTACTGAGTTGGAGGGTTTGTATACGTTGGGCCTGTTGGCACAGCAGATGCTAGCAGATTAGACTAATGCTGATGGGACTAGTGCCACAGGAGGATGCATTCCCATTCAGGCTATGCTGCTGCTACAGTAGATCAAATCCCCCTCTACCCCAAGTGTGGGGCAGTGACCTGCTGCTGTCACTGCTTCTTTATTAGGCTGCTTTCGCCTCAGGTGTGTGGTGGGATCCCTTGGAAGCTGCTGCTGCTGTGAATCACAGGGTTAAATTCATTTTAGAAATACTTAAATATAAATATATAGCCTGGCTCTTGTAGGACCTCTGTATTTGTTTTTTATTGCTTTCATACGAATTACCGCAAATTGAGTGACTCAAAACATCGTAAATTTATTACCTTACAAGTCTGACATTGGTCTCAGTTGAGTAAAGTAAAAGTGTTGGCAGGATCGACAGATGAATGGATAAAGCTGTGGCACATATATACAATGGACTATTACTCAGCCATAAAAAGAAATGAAATTGAGTTATTTGTAGTGAGGTGGATTGACCTAGAGACTGTCATACAGAGTGAAGTAAGTCAGAAAGAGAAAAACAAATACCGTATGCTAACACATATATATGGAATCTAAAAAAAAAGAAAAAAATGGTTATGAAGAACCTAGGGGCAGGACAGGAATAAAGACTCAGCCATAGAGAATGGACTTGAGGACACAGGGAGGGGGAAGGGTAATCTGGGATGAAGTCAGAGAGTGGCATGGACATATATACACTACCAAATGTAAACTAGATAGCTATTGGGAAGCAGCCACAAAGCACAGGGAGTGGAATCCTGCAGTGTTTGCTGATGGTCATTTGACTGGTGTGAGCTGAAACCTTTTTGACGTTGAATTTGCATGTGGCTAATAATTCCTTATACTGAGCTTTAGGCATGTCCTTTTTTTTCTTTTCCCTTTTTTTTTAAAGAGTGACTACAACTTCCCTCTTCATATTGACGTCTTGAATAATTTGTCATGTGTTGAATTTCCTTGCCTATTCCCTACCCCAGGGCATTTTTTGAGGGCAGGCGTCATTTACAGCCCAGCAGTCCTTGTGACTATTAAGCTACCATTAGCACTGGGTTTAAAGCTGCTGTTGTGGGAAAGAGCCACAAGGTGGCAGCATTATTTCGTTCTCAACTCTTGTTACTAGGGCAACAGAGTCTTCCTGGAGGTAGCGTTCCAAGGTTGTAAATTAGAGTGGAATGTGCTGGGACAAGCCTCCAGAAGTTTATGTCTCCTTACTTATGTTTGTTTTTTAAATTTAATTTCTATTTCTTATCGGAGTAAATTTGATTAGAGTGTTGTGGTTGTTTGGCTGTACAGAATCTGCTCAATGATTCATGCATATGTCTGTTCATCTTCGGATCCTGTTACCATGTATGTTATTACAGAATGTTGAGTAGACCTCCCTTGGTATTTGGTAGGTGTTTTGTCATTATATATTTTCTATGTATTCGTGATTATATAATTCATATAGTTTATATGTTATATGTTTATATACATTTAACATACATTAATCTATGTATGTTAGCCCCTTAGTCCTAAATTATCCATCCTCCCACCTTTCATTTTGGTTAACCATTAGTTTGTTTTATAAGTCTGTGAGTGTCTTTTTCTGTGGAAATATGTTCATTGGTAGCAATCTTAGGATAACATGTATAAATGATATCATAGGATATTTGTCATTCCCTTTTGACTGACTTAACCTAATATGATTATTTCTAGGCTCATCTGTAGTCCTGTAAATGGCACTGTTCATTTTTTTCCCGAGGCTACTATTCCATTCGGTACGTATACCACTTCTTCTTTGTCCATTTATCTGTTGATGGGCATTTTGTTTGCTTCCATGTCTTGCCTATTGTAAATACTGCTGCAATACACGATTTTCCATCCCGTGTCTTTTGGATTCTGGCTTTCACAGGTGACAGGCCCAATAGTGGGCCTTCCAGATCATATGGTGACTCACTTTTTACCTTTAAACACACTGCCATTCTGTTCCTATTATTGGCTGTTACCACTTTACATCCCACTTAGACCGAGAGGTTATGCTGTTCTCCACAACTTCTTCAACATCTATTGTTTGTTGACTTTTTGCTGATGGTCATTCTGACTGGTGTGAGGTGATACCTTTGTGTAGATTGGGTTTCCATGCGTCTGACAATTCCTGATGTTTTGCGTTTATCAATGTCCTTTTCATTTTTTTTTAAGATTGAGCTAAACTTACAACTTCTAATTGCCTTCTTGAAAAATTTGCCGCGTTTGGATTTTTTGGCCATTCCCTGCCCCAGGATATTTTTTGACGGCATGAGTCATTTACAGCCCTGCAGTCCTTGTGACTATTAGTGACCATTAGCAGTAGATTTGAGCTGCTGTTTGAGGAAACGGCCTTAGGGTGGGAAGACTTCTACGTTGCCAACTCTGCTTGCTAGGGAAACAGAACCTTGCTGCAAGTTGTGCTTTTAGGTTGCAGATTAGAGTGGAATGTGCCAGGACAAACCCCCATAAGTTTTAGCCTCCTTAATTCTTGTCTGTGTCTTTAAGTTGTAGTTTTTATCAGAGCAAACTTGATTGAAAAATGTCTTTTTTTCTAGGTGTACAGAATCTTGTTCATTTACACATATACATATATCTATTGATCTTTGGGTTCTTTTCCATGTAGGTTATTACAGAGTGTTGAGTAGACCACTCTTGGTATTCCATAGGTCTTTGGGGATTATATATTTTATATGTATTAGTATATGTGTGTTAACCCCAATATCCTAATTTATCCATTCCTCACACCTTTTCTTTGGCTTAACCATAAGTTTGTCTTCTCAATCTGAGATTGCCTTTCTCTGTGGAAATATGTTCATTTTTATGAATTTTCAGATAACATAAGTGACATCAAAAGGCATTTGTCTTTCGCATTCTGATTTACTTCACGTTGTGTGATTATCTCTAGGCTCATGTGTGGTGCTGCATATGCCATTCTTTTATTTTTTTTCGTGACTTATATTCCATTCTGTCTATATACCACTTCTTCTTTGTCCATTCATCTGTTTATGGACCTTTTTTTTGCTTCCATATCTTGGCTATTTCAATATTGCTGCAGTGCACATTTGCCTGCCTCTGTCTTTCCGATTCTGGTGGCCTTAGGTTATAGGCCCAAAAGGTGCCCTGCCGCATCATATGGTAGCTGAATTTTTACCTTTTAAAGCAGCTCCATTCAGTTTGTGTTAGTGCTGTTACCACTTTACATCCCACCAGCAGCTAGAAGGTACACAGTTCTCTACAACCCCTTCAGCATTTATAGTTTGTAGACTTTTTGCTGATGGTCATTTGACTGGTGTGAGCTGAAACCTTTTTGGACGTTGGATTTGCATATGGCTAAGAATTCCTTATAGTGAACTTCAGGCATGTCCTTTTTTTTCTTTTCCTTTTTTTTTAAAGAGTGACTACACCTTCCCTCTTCATATTGAGTTCTTGAAAAATTTGTCATGTGTTGAATTTCCTTGCCTATGCCCTACCCCAGGGCATTTTTTGAGGGCAGGCGTCATTTACAGTTTTTTTTTAAATTTAATTTATTTTATTTTTTATTTTATTTTATTTTTGGCTGTGTTGGGTCTTCATCGCTGCGCACTGGCTTTCTCTAGTTGCGGTGAGCGGGGGCTACTCTTTGTTACAGTGCGCAGGCCTCTCATTGTGGTGGCTTCTCTTATTGTGGAGCACGGGCTCTAGGGTGCGCGGGCTTCAGTAGTTGTGGCACGCGGGCTCAGTAGTTGTGGCTCGCGGGCTCTAGAGCGCAGTCTCAGTAGTTGTGGCGCACGGGCTAAGTTGGTCCGCGGCATGTGGGATCTTCCGGGACCAGGGCTCGAACCCGTGTCCCCTGCGTTGGCAGGCGGATTCGTAACCACTGCGCCACCAGGGAAGGCCAAGAAGGTGTTTTTTAACGTGTAATTTGAGCAAGTGGTTCCGTGTTATTAACATGCCCGGGGCGGGGTGGGGGGGTCGGTGTGACAGGGCTGCCCTCCTCTGCAGGTCTAGTTCCAGTCTCCGAAAGGCATTGAGGATTCTGTTTGAGGAGTCTGTCTTCCTTTGTGTTTTCTGCTCCCCACGCTCCCTCCTGTAACCCCTTTCTGCCATCCCCACTCCCCCCACCCCCCCAGTCACACGTTGCAAACCCCAGACCCGTTTTTTCCGTTGTGATTAAACGGTCACCTGAAGCCGCCTCCAGGAGCCTCTGATCTGAACCCCCTAGTGGCATTAACGTGGCCCTCGCGCTATTAACTTCAGCCTCACAGACTTTCCCCGCTGAGAACAGCTTTGCTGGGCACTGAGGGTCTGTGACTTTTATCTCAGTTAGGCCATTAAAAAACTGAAACATGGTTTAGATAAATAAATAACTCCTCCTTCCCTTCCTCCTGACTCTGAGCTTGGAGCTGGTGAGCTGTCTGGGGAGAAGGTCACGGGATGGGGGCTGGGGGATGGGGAGAGAGGACAAGGTAACCGTGCCTGACACGGATCTGTAACTACACGTGGACAGAGCTCTATACTGAACGTGTCTGGTCCCTCCTTTGCTCCGAGGCGTTCCCGTTTTCTGGTTGGTGTGAGGGGTGGGGCAGAGTGGAAGGTGGACCAAGGTTGCAGTAGCTTTGTCTGACTCTAGGTCTGTGACATCCCCCTTCAAGCACATCCCTCTTCCCCACTGTCTCCCCATCTCTTCCCTCCGCCCCTTTCCGTGACTGTCTCCCTGTGTTTCCACCTTGTTGCTTTTCTGTGGTCCCTCTGTTTCTCTTTCACCCTCTACCTGTCTCCGCCTTTTGTCTCCTTCCGAACCTTCCAGCATCCCCTGTGCTGCGGTTGGCGCATGGTTTGGGGGATCGCCCTCCAACGCAGGCTGCAGGCGACTTGTCAGACTGCTTTGTGAAACCAAAAAATGTAGAAATCTTTCATTTCCTTGGCCTCTGAGGCTTCGCTGGGGTGGCGGGCAATTGGCAGGCCTGTCGGCTACACCCCACACTGGTCGTTGTTTCATATTCTTAGCTATAAAAGTGGGGATACAAATGGTACCTGCTTCATAAGGCCGTAGTGAGGATCCAGCAGGAAGTGGATGCGAAGCCCTGAGCACAGTGATTGATTCTCAGCAGATGCTCAATGAATGAAATCTCTTAAATGAAATCGTTTATTATAAAAATGTTTAGTCCGGGGTAAAAGTGGACCAGAGCAATGAGCCCCCATGCATATACATCAGCCAGATTCGGTATGTTTCAACATTGTGTGTACCTGCTTTGTCCATCCCCTCTTCTTGTGGTTGCCGGAATATTTTAAAGCAATTAGCAAACCCCTCGTAGCATTTCAGCCCTATGTGCGTCTCTTAAAAATCTGAATGTTTTCTCATACAACCTTAAGACCTTTATGCCAACCAATGAAAATGATGATTCTTACTTTAATACTGAGTCCATATTCAGGTTTTTCTGATTAACTTTAAAATGTCCTTTTACTCTTGTGTTTTTTGAATCAGGATCCAAATATTGTTCTTGTATTGTAATTGGTAATAACATCCCATTAATCCAGAACAGCCCCCCACCCCACCCCCACCCCCACCCCCAGGTAATTGACGTATTGAAGAAACTGGGCCGGCTGTAGAGTGTTCCACATTCTGGATTTCTCTGTTTGCTTTTTCGTGGTGTCATTTAAATTGCACTTCTGCTTCCTAAATTTCCTATGAGCTGAAAGCCAGCTCCAACAGCTGGATTAGCGTGTTAGGTTCGGACTTTGTAGCAAGAGGCACATGACACGTAGGGGCCGCTCAGCCGTCCGTCACTTCTCTAAAGTGGGCTCAGGTGCGCTCAGCTCTCCGGCTCCTCACTCAGCTGTCATCTGCCATTCGTTTCATTTTCACTGACGATCTCTGCATAAATCGATTATTTTATTAGGAAGTTAGGAAGCGGTGAGTTTGCTAATCATGCCATTCCTTCCACGTTGACTGCTTTTTACTCATCCACTTGCGCTATATATTTGCCTGTAAAGACAGTCAGGTGCGGTTGGCAGATTTCTGCGACGTCTCCCGTGACTTTTAAAAGCCTCCAGGGGTTACTCCCAGGGGTAACCCGCTGAAAGAGATTTTGCAGATATAATTAAGGTTGTGTTCTGGGTGGGTTGAATTTGCTCACACCAGCCCTTTAAAAGCAGAGAATGTCCTCAGGCCGGCAGCAGAAGTCAGAGAGATTGAAGCAGGAGAAAGGTGGGACGCACCCTTGGCAACTTTGCAGGTGGAGGGGGCCCCATGAGAAGGATTGTGAGTGTGTCGAGGAGCTGAGGGGGCCCCATGAGAAGGATTGTGAGTGTGTCGAGGAGCTGAGGGTGACCCCTCCTCCTTGGCAGGCAGCAAGGGAACGGGGACCTCAGTCCTACAGCCCTCGGACCTGCATTCTGCCAACAGCATGAATGAGTTTGGGAGCAGATTCCTCCCTGGAGCCTCTAGATAAGAACCCAGGTTGCCAGCACCTTGATTCTGGCTTTGTGAGCCCCTAGGCAGAAAACCCAGCAGAGCCAGCCAGGACTTCTGACCTCCAGAACTGGGAGGTATTTATTAGCGGTGTTTTTAAGTCACTGAGTTTGTGGGTGTTTGTTACACAGCAATAGAAGACTAATAGAGCAGGATCAATGCTTAACTTCTTTGTTTTTAATTGCCGGTTTCCAGAATAAAAAAGGTTAAGTAAATGACAGCTGCCTTTATCTTCCTCATCCTAACATAGAAACCATACGTCTTAACGGACATCAATGAAGTGGATTCCTAATTTGCTGTCAGTAAAACTTACTCATTTAGAGATTGACAAGTGTCCTGGGTTTGGCTCATTGAAAGAATGGTTTTAAAGGGATACTGGTTATCAAATAGACAGTAAAATCAATTTGTCGGTTAAAATCAATTTGTATGGTTAAGATGTTTTGCTACCATTTTCTTCTGTGATATACTGAAATAATTTCATCATATGCAAGTGGGGCACATAACATTTGATAAATTCCATCTGTCTGTTGACAATCTACTCACTTCTCTGACTGCATACCCTCTCCTGTTAGAGAAGGATGTTTCCGATTATAAGGAGACTCCAAAATAGATGCTTAATTCATAAAGTATGCAAATGTTACTCTCATATATAAAGAACATCATGGTTAAAGTACTATGACGTCACATCATTATTGCCATGGAAGACATTTCATTTTCTCACACTGACTTCAGAGCTTAATCCAGAGTCTGAATATTGATCTTTTTGAATTCGTGTGAGAATTGGTGTCTTTGAAACATGGTTTTGGTCAAAACAAAATTTTGCAACTTTTACTCTTTGAAAAACAGCTTTATCGAGGCATGATATTACATGTTATAAAATTCACTCACTATGAGTGTAAATTTGATGAGTTTTAGTAAACTCTGAGTTGTGCAGCCAGCACCACAGTCTAATTTTAAAACATTTCCATGTGTCAAAGAGACCCCCTGTGCCCACTTGTAGTCACTTCCTGCTCCCATCCCCAGGCAACCAATAATCTGCTTTCTGTCTCTATAGTAATTTTCCTTTTCTGAACATTTCATATGAGTGGAATCTTACAGGTTGTAGACTGTTTGTCTTTTGCACATGGCTTCTTTCATTTAACACCAGGTTTTGGAGGTTGATCCACGTTGTGTGTTCCGGTCTCTCGTTCCCTTTTGTTGCTGAATAATATTCCATTACGTGGATAGACCACATTTTGTTTATCCCTTCGCCAGTTGATGGACATTTGAATTATTCCCACTTTTGGTCTATTACAAACGATGCTGCTGTGTTCACATTCACGTACAAGTGTGGATGTATGTTTTCATTTCTCCTGGGTATGTAACTAGGAGTGGAATTGCTGGGCTGTATGGTGAATTCATGTTTAACTTTCTAAGGAATCACTAGTTGCTTTCTAAATTATACTACATTTACATTCTCACCATCATTTTATGAGAGTTCCGGGTTTGCCATAGCCTCATCAACACTTGCTGTTGTCTTTGATTCTAGCCTTCCTAGTGGGTGTGAAGTGGTGCTTCATTGGGGTCTTGATTTGCATTTCCCTAACAGTTAGTGATATTGGACATGTTTGTGGTGATTAGCCATTCTTATATCTTCTTTGGTGAAATATCTATTTAAATCTTATGCCCATTTAAAAAATTGATTGTCTTTATTTATGTTATTTATCATGTGTATAATTCACAAATACTTCCTCCCAGTCAGTGGCTTCTTTTTCATTTTCTTCATAGTGACTTTTGAAGTACAGAAGGTTTTAATTTTGAAGTCCAGTTTACAACTTTTTGGAATGAATTTTAGTGTCTTATCTAAGAACTTTTTGCCTAACTGAATTCCCCAAAGATTTTTTTCTCTTTTTCTTCTAGAAGTGTTTTAGCATTTTAGCTCTTAGGTCTTTGTTTGATTTTTGAGTTGTCATGTATAACGTGAGGTAAGGGTCTAAATTCATCTTTTTTTGCATGTGGCTATCTAGTTGTCTGAAAAATGTTTGTTTTTTTGTTTGAAGATAAAAACGTTTTCTTCCCCCGTTGGATTGTCTTGGCACCTTTGTTGAAAATTGATTGACCATAAACTTAAGGACTTATGTCTGGACTCTTAGTTTTGTTCTGTGGATGTATATGTCTGTCCTTATGCTGGTCCCACAGTGTCTTGATTACTGTAGCTTTATAGTAAGTTTTGAAATCAGGAAATAAAAATCTTCTCACTTTATTCTTTTCTTTCTTTTTTTTTTCAAACTTGTTTTTGGCTCTTCTGGATCCTTTGCATTTCCATATGAATTTTAGCATCAGTTTTTCAATTTCTGCCCCCCCTCAAAAAAAAGCCTACTCAGATTTTGGTAGGGATTTTGTTGAATGTATAGATTTGGAGACAACTGTCATTTTAACAACATTAAGTCTTCCAATCCATGAATGAAATGTCTCTACAGTTGTTTACGTCGTCCCTAATTTCTCTCAGCAGTGCTTTGTAGTTTTCAGTCTTATGTGTCTTCTTAAATTTATTCACAAATATTTTAATGTTTTTGATGCTATTATGGATGAAATTGTTTCTTTAATTTCATTTTTGGTTGTTCATTGCTAGTACATGGAAATAGAATTGGATTTTGTATGGTGATCTTGTATCCTACAATCTTGCTGAACTAATTTATTAGTTCTAGTAGATTTGTGTATGTGTGTATGTGTGTGAGTTCTTCAGGATTTTCTACATGTAAGATCCTGTCTCTGAATAAAAACAAATGTACTCCTTTCTTTCCAGTCTGGTGCCTTTTCTTTTCGATTTTTACTTTTCACTTTAATTTCTTAAATATTTATTAACGTTGGTCTCAAACATATTTAGCATGCTTTCAAAGAACATTCGGGTTGAAAGAATGCATAAATTATATTTGGCGTTTGGGGCTAAGGCATAAGAAATATACTTGCCATGGACTTTGAAAAAAAAATGTATGTTTCATTATAAAAAGGATACATTGGAAAGACAGAAATTGCTACCTTACAAAGTTCTTTTTTTTTAAATTATTATTTATTTATTTATTTATTTATTTATTTTTGGCTGTGTTGGGTCTTCGTTTCTGTGCGAGGGCTTCCTCTAGCTGCGGCAAGTGGGGGCCACTCTTCATCGTGGTGCGTGGACCTCACTATCGTGGCCTTTCGTTGCGGAGCACGGGCTCCAGACGCGCAGGCTCAGTAGTTGTGGCTCACGGGCCTAGTTGCTCTGCGGCATGCGGGATCTTCCCAGAGCAGGGCTCGAACCCGTGTCCCCTGCATTGGCAGGCAGAGTCTCAACCACTGCGCCACCAGGGAAGCCCCAAAGTTCTTTTTAAAAGGATTTTCTAAGCAGGCCTGTAGAAAGAAAGATGGACACAGACATGACATAGAGACCTCTTTTTTTAATTTGGTAATTATATGCAAAATACAGGACCACAGAAGTACTGAAAAAAAAATAAGCGACACAGAGGAAAACATTTTAGGTTTACTTTTTTGTCAGTTTCAAGGATCAAAGTTACCAGCCTATTTTATGATTATAAAATTATTGCTCGAAGTGCTTTGTGCTTCAAAACATGGTAGGTGGCTAAAATCTGCAAATACTTAACCTCTGTGCAACTTCTGACTTGAAGAGCAGAGTTAAATGATAGAACATCGAGCCCTTTTGCTTGTGGTCGTAGAGAGGGAAATCTTAACCTGGGAACCCCCCTTCAGGCTTTGTTTTCTCTTTTGTTTCCACCTTTGTTTGGAAGAGTTTGTTTGTGTCCCTGCGCAGGGCCTTCCCCAGACAAACAGCCTCCCTGATTGACAGTCACAGATGGCCGCCGTCCCACCCTGTCTGACGTGTAAAACTTCCTCCAGCTGAGAGCCACGAGCCCCAAAAGAGAAGAAAACCTGAGGCCCGGGCTTCCCTGGTGGCGCAGTGGTTGAGAATCTGCCTGCCAATGCAGGGGACACGGGTTCGAGCCCTGGTCTGGGAAGATCCCACATGCCGCGGAGCAACAAGGCCCGTGAGCCACAACTACTGAGCCTGCGCGTCTGGAGCCTGTGCTCCGCAACTAGAGAGGCCGCGATAGTGAGAGGCCTGCGCACCGTGATGAAGAGTGGCCCCCACTTGCCGTACCTGGAGAAAGCCCTCGCACAGAAATGAAGACCCAACACAGCCAAAAATAAATAAAATGAAATAAATTAATTAAAAAAAAAATACCTAGCTCCATCATTTAAAAAAAAAAAAAAAAAAAAAAAAGAAAACCTGAGGCCCCATTCAACCCTGCATCAATTATCCATGGCTTTGTGGAGACTTCTAGTGAGGGAAAGAGTTAAAGATCCATTTAAACTTTCAAACAGCAGAGGTAAACACTTGGCTAAGCACAGCTGATTGGATTTTCAATTGAAGAGGCCAGGCAGCCACAGGCAACGGGTGGTGAGGAACCCACAGAAATGATGGACACAGATTCTGCACTTTCAACTTGCATCTCTAGACAGAAATGCCGCCTAGAGAGGAAAGACACTGAAGAAGAGGGAAAGGCTGTGAGTCCAAACCCCACTGGTAGGCAGTCCTTTGGGCTGACTCCTTATCTGTGTTGGCTCCCACAAGCCTGGGTATTGGCGCCCCAGGTTGGAGACGCCACCTGCCCTGCCACGCAGCCTCTGCGGCTCTGAAAACTGGGGACATCTGAGAAAATTGTGGCAGCTTTCAAAGAGAGTAAAAAGGCTTAAACCAGTCCTATGAGAAATTTCGTTGTCTTTTTTGTTCGTTTATTTTAAACCAGTTTATTTGGGCCGGTTTTCCTCTTACAAGACATCATTCAGGTTCTAAGATCAGCCATGATTATCTCTTCCCAGAAAAATTCAGAAGAGCTACACTTCTGCTGGAATGGCACAGTCCTTTAACATCTGCTAATCACTAGAACTATAGGAACCCTGGCATGTGACCACCAGACCCCTGATCTGCAGGCTGGCAACTCTCTCTCTGATCTTGTAGGTGGTTGCTATTTAATTTTCCCTGAGCTCTTCTGAGCCCGTGGTTGATGGGAATTACTGTTGGTTTAAGACAGTGATGGCCACCTGTGTACTAAACACAGCACTAGTATTTTCTATGCTAGTTAAAATAATGTGACCAAGTTTGCCCATCCCCCAAAAAGCAGAGCCTGAATAGGAGGTAGGCACTTCACAACTGCTATTTTCCGTCTGTCACCAGGAAAAGTTAGTGGGGAAATGAGCACGCCTCGGGTTTTTTTTTTTTTAATTTTTTTCTTTAAATTTATTTATTTATATTTATTTTTGGCTGTGTTGGGTCTTTGTTTCTACGCGAGGGCTTTTCTCCAGTTGCGGCAAGCGGGGGCCACTCTTCATCGCGGTGCGCCGGCCTCTCACTCTCGCGGCCTCTCTTGTTGCGGAGCACAGGCTCCAGACGCGCAGGCTCAGTAGTTGTGGCTCACGGGCCTAGTTGCTCCGCGGCATGTGGGATCTTCCCAGACCAGGGCTCGAACCCGTGTCCCCTGCATTGGCAGGCAGATTCTCAACCACTGCGCCACCAGGGAAGCCCTGGGTTTTTTTTTAATTGAAGTATAGTTGATAGAATGTTGTGTTAGTTTCAGGTGTACAGCAAAGTGATTCAGTTATACATATATATATTCTTTTTCAGATTCTTTTCCATTATAGGTTATTACAAGATACTGAATGTAGTTCCCTGTGCCATACAGTAGGTCCTTGTGTTTATCTATTTTATATATAATGGTGTGTATCTGTTAATCCCAAACTCCTAATTTATCCCTCCCCACGTTTCTCCTTCGGTAGCCATAAGTTTGTTTTCTATGTCTGTGAGTCTATTTCTGTTTTGTAAATCAGTTCATTTGTATCATTTTTTTAGATTCCATGTATAAGTGATACCATGTAATATTTGTCTTTCTCTGTCTGACTCACTTCACTTAGTATGATCATCTCTAGGTCCGTCCATGTTGCTGCAAATGGCATTATTTCATTCTTTTTTATGGCTGCATAATATACCATTGTGTATATATTGATATATACCACATCATCTTTATCCATTCATCTGTGGACGGACATTTAGGCTGCTTCCATGTCTTGGCTATTGTAAGTAGTGCTGGAGTTTGTTTTTTAAAAAAGCATATAAACTATACAATTCCTAGTTAATATATCATGATACTAAAATCCAGAATTTGGGGGCAGTGCACAGGTCTCTGCTTTATGTGCTTTGTTGAATGAGACTTTGAGAATCTAATATATATTAAGTGCTCCACTGGAAATGTCTTATTAAACAAAACAGCACATAGGGGAGACTAGAACAGCGTCAGGCCACAGAGGACTTTCCACCTGCCACCAGCTCACTCTGCAAAAGGATGGATGTGAAACCCACAGACCTCTGGCATGCCAGTATCAGACAGCTGTAAGGAGTGTTTACTACTGCCCAGAAGTCTCCGAAATTCTTGGAAGGGGCTACTGGTGATGTTTCAGCGCCATGAGTTTAGATCCCACGGCAAGTGTGGGGAAACCACTCTTAGCCAAAAGGAAAGTCTAGCCAATCAGCCAACATCTGCAACTGACTCAACTTTGTAGCTGTCTCGTTGCCTGGGTCCACATAATTAAGGGAAAATGCTACATGCTCTAGCAATATTAGCAAAGCTGGGGTCTTAATATATATTCCTAGAGAGTTCTAAGGACCCAGGAAACATCACCTCTACTGGAAAAGTTGACCGTCAGCTTTTTGAACTGACAGTAGAGGGATGATTGGGCGGTTTTAGGACTTTAGGAGCCCCAAACGCCTGAAATTCCAGGTGGCAGTGCACTGTCATTAATATCCCCTGGTTTTAGCTCTTTGGGAGATACCTTTTCTGAGGGTTTTATACATTATTTTTGATTTATTTTAGTATTCCTACTTCTAGTCAAAGTCAAGACCAGGAAATGTAGAGATATGCTATGAGGTGGTTCTCGGGCTTTGTTTGAAATCTACTAAAAATTCCGTCATTCGTTCAGTGACTTTCACTGTGTACCATGCATCCGTGAGTAGTACTGCTATGGGTGCCCCTATGGAGCTGACATTCTTTGTTTAATATATTTATTTAATTATTTATTTGGCTGCGCTGGGTCTTAGTTGTGGCACGTGGGATCTTTTAGTTGCAGCATGCGAACTCTTAGTTGTGGCATGTGGGATCTAGTGCCCTGACCAGGGATCGAACCCGGGCCCCCCTGCACTTAGCCACTGGACCACCAGGGAAGTCCCTGGAGCTAACATTCTACCGGGGGGTTGGGGGGGGGGCGGGAGACAGACCAACGAATACACACTGTCCGCACAGTAGTAAATGTTGTGGAGAATTGTAGAGGCCAGAGGGGGGCAGGGCTTGCCGGTATGTGCGGCAGTTTCAAAAGGGTGTTTGGAGAAGGCACCACTTATAAAGGGACGGTTGAACAGCGTCCTGGGGAGGTGTGAGGGCTGAGCCCCTGTGTACTGGGGGGAAGTGGGTCCAGGCAGAGGGCTCAGCAGGGCAGAGACCCTAAGACTGGAACCACGTGGTGGAGGAAGAGCAAGGTGGCTGCAGCCAAGGGGCTGAGTGCGAGGGACCGCGAGACAGGTGGGGGGTGGTTGGCGAGGCTTTTTAGGCAATCACGAGGATCTCCACTTTTACTGGTCCTGGGATGGGGCACAGGAAAGTTTGAGCACTGGGGCGGCACACCCTGACTCAAGTGCTCATGCAGCATCGTCTCGGTGCTGTGGAAGCAAGAAGCAGGAGATGCTGCAGCGCTCAGCAAGAGATGATCCCGGCTTTGGGACCAGCGGCCAGCAGTGGAGGTGGTGAGAAGTCATCTGAAGATGGGAGGATAGATTTGCAGTGAATTGTGCTGTGGTACAAAAGCGGGTGGGAGGCACAGGGGCTTGCAGGGTACCATGTGCTTGGGTTCAGCTGGGGTCAGAAGGTGAAAGAAAGGCTCAGGCAAGAGCCTGAGGGTGTAGGGCGATGACTGTGTTCATGCATCTCGGAATTAAGGTGACTTGCTTGCTTTGCACAGTGGGCCGTCTGCTGAAGAGTATTGTCACACCCGCTCTGTGTTCTGCGTGATGCTTTTAGGTCAGCCTTAGAGTTCAGAGCTTTGTCCCAACTCTGCTCGCTGATGAACAGAGAAGATTCTTGTGATTTGGTGGTTTCCAAGAGAAATCCCAGCAAAGTGTGGATGGAGGTGGGGGCAGAGAGAATTGCTTTAGTCCCTCAAAGAGACTGTTTATAACAGTAGAACACAGTGAGAGCAACTAGGACAGCTTCTTCAAGAAGCACATATTCTTTCTTCCCTTGTAAGAGGCACTTACTCTCCAAAGAAATCTTTTTTTTTTTTCCTTACTGGAAATATTTCACTGCTTTGATTTTATTTTTTAATTCATTGTCTTCAAAGTTTGCTCTTTCAGAATTCATTTGCTTACCATATAATCTATGACTATTTCAGAAGATTGAAATTAGGTTTGTTTTGTGGCTTCTACTTTTAAACCAAGAAGTGGGTTCAGAATTGGTGATGGAAGAGAACTTGAAATAGGATAGCTTATTGGGAACATTGATTTGGGCCCTTTTCTTCTAGTGTTACTTTTTAGCTTATCTCTTTCAGAATATGCCTGATTTCCTTCTCTTGAGATACCACATGTCTAAGGATCCAGTTGTTACTTAATTTTTCTTTGTTTACTGATAAATATGCTGTATGCTTTTGTTCTTTTAAAAAGCAATTTTATTGAGGTATAAAACACTCACAATAAAATACATCCAATTTAAGTATAGAGTTTGAGTTTTGACAAAAGTGTGCACCCGCGTACCTGTTACCACGATCCATATATGGACCATTTCCATCACTTTAAAAAGTACACTCTGGGCCCGTTTCTAAATAGCTCATCCCACCCAGCCCCAGGCAAACACTGATCTGCTTCTGCTTCCAGTCACAATAGATTATATTTGCCTTTTCTAGAACATCCTATCAATAGAATCAAATCCTATGCACTCTTTTGGGTCTGGCCCCTTTGCCTCAGCACCATGTTCTTCCTTGAGGTTCATTATCATGTTGCTTGTGTTGGGATTTTTGTTTCTTTTATTGCTGAATAGTATTCCAATGTATGGACTTATTAACACACTTCACTTTTCATGGACATCGGGTTGTTTCCAGTTCAGGGAAATTATGAGTAAAGCTGCTATGGATATTTTTCATCAAGTCTTGTTGTGAACAAATGCTGTCATTTCTCTTTGGTAAGTGCCTAGGAGAGGCATTGTTGCATCTCCTGTGATAGGTACACACGGTATTTTTTTGTTTTTTGGTCGTACCATGCAGCTTGCGGGATCTTAGTCCCCCGACCAGAGATTGAACCTGTGCCCCCTGCAGTGGAAGCATGGACCCCTAACCACTTACCGCCAGGGAATTCCCAGTACACACACATTATGATTGTTATGTCATCTTGATGAATCTACCACTTTTATCATGATGAGAAGTCTGTCCTGGTAATAATATATTTGTTCTGACGTCTACTTTGTCTAATATTGTTATAATCACTCGAGCTTTCTTGATATTAGTGTTTGCATGGTATGTCTATTCTCTGACCTCTGCCTTGTAATTAGACTATTTAGACCATTTACACTTGAATAATTACCAATTTAGTTGGATTTAAATCTCGTATGTATTATTTGTTTCCTTGTTGCTTTTTTCTTCTCCAGTCTTCTTTTGGATTGAGTATATCCTAGTAAGTTGTCATCACCACTGGCTTATAATAGCTATATAGCTCTTCATTTCATTTATTTTTCTGGTGTTTCCAGGCACCTCGTCTTCCGTGAACTCCTGGTGCCTTTGCCTCGGCAGGACCACCATGGTCTGCTTGGGTCCCCCTCCCAGCACCACATTTCAGAAAGTGCCTCCAGGCGAAGAGCTGACGCAGCCTGGGGTCCTCCTAGTTTGCTTCCCTTCTTTCAGGGACTCTAGCCCCTTCTGTGTCTGAAAACAGTTACTTCATATACTTTGTCCAGTTTTCTGGTTGTTATTGTGGGAGCTTAGGTTCGGCTCTGGTTACCATATTATGTTCTGAAGTGTAATTTTATTTTTGAAATAAAGTATTTGGTTCTTGGCAGGAGAATGTGTTAAATATGTGAAATTGGGACTGCCTGTAAAACCCTAGATGCATAACACCATTGTTATGACTTCACAAAGTGATGTAAAGATGGTGATGATCAGTTTCCGGCTTAGGCATAGCAGCACGTGTAAACCTCAGAAGCAGAAGCTTTGAAAAGTTCTGTATCAGTCCCGTTTGAATGATAACAGCCCATAATCGAGCCCTTAGGTGCTCAGTGTTCTACATACAGATCTTTTTTAAAAAAAATCATCTTACGTGTGTGTTTTTTTAAATTATTTATTTATTTATTTATTTATTTTTGGCTGCGTTGAGTCTTCGTTGCTGTGCACGGGTTTTCTCTAGTTGCGGCGAGCGGGGGCTGCTCTTCGTTGTGGTGTGAGGGCTTCTCACTGTGGTAGCTTCTCTTGTTGCAGAGCACGGGCTGTAGCACGCGGGCTTCAGTAGTTGTGGTGCGTGGGCTTCAGTAGTTGTGGCTCACCGGCTCTAGAGCGCAGGCTCAGTAGTTGTAGTGCACGGGCTTAGTTGCTCCGAGGCATGTGGGATCTTCCCGGACCAGGGCTTAAACCCGTGTCCCCTGCATTGACAGGCGGATTCTTAACCACTGTGCCACCAGGGAAGCCCCTGAGGTTTTAATTTAATTTTAATTCATTTAAATTGAAATAGCCCCATGTGGCTAGTGGCTGCCGTATTAGACAGCAAAACTCCAGGTAGCAAGGGAGCAGGGGTAGAAAGACAGCCCTGTGATGGAGCAGTCAGGGGAGCCTCCCAGCAAAAGACTGACCAGCCTCTTGCCTCACTGTGGCAGGGGAAGCCCCAGGCTGGAAATGGCAAATACTTGGCACAGGCACCACTCCGAACCATTCCTGCGCCCATGGCAGACATTGCTAGTCAATCACCACACACTTTCTTGCTAGTTCAGCCATAGCTCAGGATCCTTCTCAATACAACACTCCAGGCAGTCCCCAACTACAGATCAGTAGATGCTAGCATTTGAGAGAAATATTACTGGTCATCCCTAGGCCAGGAGGCCCATCTGGGAGGTCCAGGATCTCACCAGGCTGTAAGGTGGCTGGCAAGGGACGTGTGGCCAACCTGGGTCAGTGAGGCAACCACAAATATGGAGAGTGGAGAGGCAATGTGCTGGAGGAGCCAAGATTTTTCTATTTCTTCAAGAAACACTCAGAGCATGATTTAGGGAGAGAGGAAGGGGGTGGGGGGAGAGGTGAAGACTTGTCAAAGCCAGCTGATGTGCAAAGCATTTGGAGATTTTTATTGAGCTGGGTGCAATATTGTGATTTATGAAGAAAAATACATATTTGGTCATTCGGACCAAAAATATATATTTGGCCATCTCCCACGTGGCCCAAACCTTAAAATATTTACATTTTCGCCCTTTTTGGAAAAAAAAAATTTGCTGACCCTTATTCTAGAGAGGGTTCTGAATTGCCCACAAAAGTGGACTTGCTGGATTAAAGGAAATATGCATTGAAAATTTCAGCAGATGCTGCCCTTCATACTTGCACTAGCTAGCAGTGTATGAGATTGCCTGTTCCCCAGTATCCTCACCAACACAGAGTAATATCAAACTTTTCCATGTGGCCAATTGGATAGGTGAAAATGGTATTTCACTATCGTTTTAATTGTACTTACCTTATTAGCAGTAAGATTTAGTATTAGGCAGTAGGTATAATAAAATATATATTTGGTCTTTGTCCCTCATTCCTGGCACAAAACTTCTAAACCCCGTGGAATTTCCAGATAGGAGTGTCTTTTGATATTCATAACAAAACCCTTTCAACCACACCTGAGTTTGTGTTAATGAGGTGACTTTTGGAAAGCCCCTAAGGAAGGGGCTGGTTGCCAGGGGAACCAACCAGAATTAGAGGATTGGAACTTTCAGTCTCTTCCACCCTCCCCCCCACCCCCTTGAAGGGGAGAGGGGCTTGAGGTTGAATCAGTTAATCCTGTCTACATAACGAAGCTTCAGTGAAATTAAAAGAATGGAGTTTGGGGCTTCCCTGGTGGCGCAGTGGTTGAGAGTCTGCCTGCCAATGCAGGGGACGCGGGCTCGAGCCCTGGTCTGGGAAGATGCCACATGACACGGAGCAAGTGGGCCCGTGAGCCACAACTGCTGAGCCTGCGCGTCTGGAGCCTGTGCTCCGCAACAAGAGAGGCCGCGATGGTGAGAGACCCGCGCATCGCGATGAAGAGTGGCCCCCGCTTGCCACAACTAGAGAAAGCCCTTGCACAGAAACGAAGACCCAACACAACTAAAATAAATAAATAAATAAATAATTTTTAAAAAAAGTTCTTCAAAATTATTAAAAAAAAAAAAAAAAAAGAATGGAGTTTGGAGAGCTTCTGGATTGGTGTACCCAGGGAGGTGCCAGGTGGGACAGCATGGAAGCTTTGCACCCCTTTCCCCATACCTTGCCCTGTGCGTCTCTTCCATATGGCTGTTCCTGAGTTAGATCTTTTTATAATAAACTGGTAATCTAGAAAGGAAAAAAAAATATTATATATATATATATATATTTGGTCATCTCATATATATTTGGCTTTCCAAAAGTCACCTCATTAACATAACAAAAGGCACCTTTTTTAAAAAATTAATTTTATTTGAGCGTAGTTCTGCTGTACAGCAAAGTGAATCAGCTATACATATACATATATCCCCTCTTTTTTGGATTTCCTTCCCATTTAGGTCACCACAGAGCATTGAGTAGAGTTCCCTGTGCTATACAGTAGGTTCTCATTAGCCTGGAAGGGCGACGCTGCACTCTCCCCTCCGTTGCCAGGCAGGCTGTGCTTCTGTTACTGCAGCCCAAGGCCCCGAGAGCCTGCTCTGGTTCCTTAGGGGCCCCTGGGAGGGGTGTTTGTCACAGGTCTCTCCGCAAGCCCAGTTCTCTCGACCGTGACTGTCCTCGATTGCGGCGTCTGCTACACGGCCTGGGTCAAAGAGCCTAAAAGTGCGGGGATTGGGACCCAACCTGGTAGGAGGAACTTGAGTCCCGTGATCCCCCTAAGCCCCTGTAACCCTGCGGTGGGCGTGGGTCCCCCTCAAGTCACGCTGCCTCCCACACCCACAGCTTCCTTCTGTCTTTGGCTGAGTCCCCTCTGGTTCCTCAAATGGCCACCAGGTGGGAGCAGAGACCTGCGGTGAGGCTGGGACTGAGGCCTCCTTGAAGATGGGCTAGGAGGGCTCCAGGCAGGGCTGGGGGCCTCTCTCACTGGGGGTCTGGGCTTGCCGGGTGGCTGGGAGCTGGGTGCGTGCCTGGGGGTGCAGGCCTCTTTTGGGGTGAGTGTGCTGTGACTGCGTGGGGTGTAGATGGGCACACCTGTGTGCAGAGTCCTCTGCAGCTGTTGGGTGCGTGTGCCCTTGAGCATGCCCGTGTGCAAGCATGCAGGGGGTACCTGTGTGTGACTGTGGGGCCTGGGTCTGCAGAATCCTCCCTGTTCCCCTGCAGGCCTGAGAAGGCTGACGATTGGGATAGCCTGGCCCTTGAACTTTATGTTTCCAAAGCGGCAGGTGGCTCCGAGGCTCGGACCTCAGGACCCCCTGCCCGCTGCGTTCCCTTAGGCTGTGTCCAGCCAGTGTGGCGGCTTGTCCTACTTTGCCAGGTTTGGGGTCCTGCTGAGCCTTTTTTATTTATTTATTTATTTTAACATCTTTATTGGAGTATACTTGCTTTACAATGGTGTGTTAGTTTCTGCTGTGTAACAAAGTGAATCAGTTATACATATACGTATGTTCCCATATCTCTTCCCTCTTGCATCTCCCTCCCTCCCACCCTCCCTATCCCACCCCTCTAGGTGGTCACAAAGCACCAAGCTGATCTCCCTGTGCTCTGCGGCTGCTTCCCACTAGCTCTCTGTTTGACGTTTGATAGTGTATATATGTCCATGCCACTGTCTCACTTTGTCACATCTTACCCTTCCCCCTCCCCATATCCTCAGGTCCATTCTCTAGTAGGTCTGTGAGCCTTTTGATTTGTGTCAGGATGGGGACTCGTTGCTGTTCCTGGGGGCCTCGGGGTAGGAAAGGCCAACAGTGCACTGGGGGTGCTCCTTAGCCCCAGGCTGGGGGTTCGGGGAGGGGGAGGGCCGCCACACCGGAGTTTGTGCCCCTGGTCCTGCCAAGCCACTGGGAGGGTGGATGCTAGCCCACTTGTCACCCGCTTAGCATCCTGGGCTTCCAAGGTCCTCCTCCAGCCAGGCCCGTTTCCCTGCTCCCTTTGGTGCCTTTCTACTGCCCTCACTACCTCCACCGCCCTCTTCCGTTCTCCCTGAAAACCACGCTAAGCAGACATTTGTCAAGGTCACAGTGACCTCCATGCTGCCAAGCCCAGTGGACAATTCTCCGGCCTCCTCTGACTTGACCCTCAGCAGCACTTCAGGGGCTGGTCCTTCCCTCCTCCTGCCATCACTCCCTTCCGCAGCTCAGGAATTCCGCTCTCCTGGTTTTCCTTCTGTCCCGCTGGCCCTCCCTCTCAGCCTCCTTTGCTGGTCCCTGATCTCTCCAAGTCTGGGTGCCCCATCCCTACACCTCTTCTGTCTCCCTCTTTAAACGCCCACTTCCTTGGTGATCTCATCCAAGCTCATGGCTTTCAAATGACTCCCGTTGAGTATAATTTAATTAGTTGGTTTTTTATCATCTGTCTTCTCCCAAAGGAAAGCAAGCTCTACAGGCAGGGCTTTTTTTGTCTTAAGTCAGGTTTATTAAGGTATAATTTACATACAGTTAATGTCACCCTTTTTAGTGTTCACTTCTGTAAGTTTTTGACAAACACGTATAGTTGTGAAACTGTCTCTGCCATCAATTACAGGACAGTTCCCATCACCCCCAAAAGTTCTCCATACCCTTGTGGTCATCCCCTCCCCCATGTCCCACCCTGGGCAGCCACTAATCTGTTCTTTTGTCCCTTTTCCCTAGTTGTGCCTTTTCTGAAAAGTCATATAAATGGGATTGTACTGCGTGTAACCTTTGGAATCGGCTTCTTCCACTTATCACAATGCACAGCGCATTTGAGATTCACCCATATTGTTGCAGCTGTGAGCCGTTAGTTCTTTTATTCTATTGTATTTTATTGCACAGCTTTGTTTATCTGTTCGGAGGGGGACCAGTTGTCCTGGTTTCCGTGGGAGGGAATGGTTTTTCTGGGACATGGGACTTTCAGTGCTAAAACCAGGGTGGTTGGTTATCTTAGTTCTTTAGTTGAGGGACATTTGGGTTGTTTCTAGGTTGTTGATGATTTTGAATACCTACTCAATATAACCAGTGACAGAGGGTTTTTTGGTGAACACAAATGTCCATTTCTCTTGGGTAAATACCTAGGAGTGGGGTTGCTCAGTTGGATGACGAGTGTACGTATCACTGTAAAAGAGGCTGCCAAGCTGTTCTCCAGAGTGGCTGTATTGTGTAGCATTGTGGGAGAATTCCACTTGCTCTGCATCTTAACCAGAACTTGGTAGTGTGTCAAAACAAATTAAAAACCGGTTTTTTAGCCATCTTAATAGGTGTATAATGATATCTCCTCACGGTTGGCAGAGATTTCCTTTATTCGCCTTGAGTAGTGTTGTGCCCCCAGTGCCTGGGTTAGTGCCTGCTATGTAGTAGACACTCAATGAATTTTTTTTTTTTTACTGAGTGAATGAATGTATGGATGGATGAATGAATGAAGTCAAAGGGGCTTCCGGTATCTAAATCTGTTATAGCAAATACATAGCACACGTACCGCCAATTCCCCCATGCCCCATTCTGTTTCCATGGCAGACGTCACTCATCAATTGAGCCATTTTATCCACCTGCTTCATTTCAGACAGGTACGATCCAGTCCTTTGTGTAGCAAGTGAGATGAGCCCCATGAGCTAATGCAGCTTTAGTTCAAGCCTCTCATTGGCTGAAGAAGAGGCCAGGCTCAGAGCAGGGTCCAAGGCTGCCCAAGGACTCACAGCGAGCCAGTGGCAGGACTAGATCTCCAGGCTGGGCTCTCCCCAGAAAAATGCACGACGTCTCTGACAAGGCTGGAGTAGGATGGGAGGCATGGACGTGGATCTGGGCTTGAGGCCGGGTTGGAGCATTGTGGAGTGCTCCCTGGGCCCCGGCCGGGTGGGAAGGCTGATGCCGGCGCTCTTCCTGCAGGTGCCCAGGAGCTGCTGGGATGGCCTACCCGCCCACGTTGGCTCCCTGGCCCAGCGGGCGTACTGGGCTCTGCTGAGCCAGCAGAGGGACCAGAGCATCGTGGCCCTGGGCCAGAGCGGTGCTGGCAAGACCACCTGCTGCGAGCAGGTCCTGGAGCACCTGGTGGGGATGGCAGGCAGTGTGGATGGCAGGGTCTCAGGTACAGTGGTCTCCAGGTGACGTGCAGCTGGGACGTGGTGGGGGCGGTGGCGTGGGGGAAGGGAAGGGAGAGTCAGAGGGGGTGCTGGGCGGCTCTTTCTTATATCTGCTCAGCTAGCGTTCACTGAGCACCTGTGTGCAGACCCTGTGCTGGCTTCTGGGCAGGGCCACCCCTAGTCTGTTGGGTACTTTTGTGTGAATTAGAAACAGGTACTCCTTGCCTAAGACACTCACTGCCACATGTGGAACCGTCGTCACGCATTGACATTGTTAGAACCAAACACTTGACCACCACGTTCTGGGCCATCATCCTAATAAGTATACAGGCCTATGGCTATCTGATATAAATGCTGTGCCCTTAGGTGTGGTGTCCTTGTGCAGCGCACAGCCCACTGGACTGTGCAGAGGACCCGATAAGTAAAAACAAAGACAAGGAGGCACTGACAGCCGGAAGGGAGACTCAGCTGCTCATCTGTGCCAGACTCCAGTGCTCTGCACCGCTTGCTGGCCGAGCTGGGGAGGGGAGAGGCGGAGGGAGCACAGAGAAGGGGCCGGGGGGCTTCCTTGAGGAAATGATGTTTGAGCTGGGCATTAAAGAAAGAGTTTCAACATTGTAAATCAACTATACTTCAATAAAAAATAGTGTCAGTTGGTGATAATAATTACAATATTGATGGGGATCGTGGTAAATGCTTGCTGAGGACTTACGCGCCAGGCTCTATTCCAAGCAGGTTAACTTATTTATTATTTAAAACATCCCTATAAGGTAGACATTATTATTATTTGAATTTTATAGATGAGGCCATTAAAACGCAGGGAGGTTAACCAGCTTGCCCAAGGCCACACAGCTCATACATCCTAGCACCGAGATTCAAACACAGACAGTTTGGCTCCAGAGCTGTTACCCCTGGGCCAGTGTCCTCAATGTATTGTTGCCCCTCTGAGGAGCCTTTTTAGTTGTTCTTTCTCCTAATCGTCTCCCACCGTGAAAAGTTAATGCCATAGATTCACCATATATTTGTTTATGCAGTGTGTGTGTATGTGTGTATATATATACAGACACACACAGACATGTGTGTGTGTGTGTGTGTGTGTATCTGTGCTCTATTCTATACATAAGAAAGGAAAACTGCCCCCATCCTCAAGAATCAGTTTCTGCCCTCTTGGGGGCAGTATTCCCCCTGCTGAGAATATATGGCCCAGGCAGTATTGCTTTTCTAATAATAACAAACAATACTAACACCACCACATTTGGAGCATGTTCTGAGCACTTTACATTATTAAATCTTTTAGTCTTTGTGGCAACCACATGAGGTAAGTAAGTACTATTATTACCCCCATCTTATAGATGGGGTATCTGAGGCACAGGGAGGTTAATTTATTCGCTCCAAATCAGGTGACTAACAACGGGGAGAGGCCATATTCAAGCTTGTTTAACCATTGTACTATCCTGCTTCTCCACTGGGCTTATTCCAATGCTTTATTGATCACCTGTTCTGCACCTGGCCCAGGTTAGAGCCCTGTGAGGAGCTGGGGATACAGCAAGGAGAGGCCCTCCCAGAATGTAGATCTGCTGAAAGTGTGTGTTGGGGGAGTGGGAGTCAGGCTAGGCTGTATCCAGGTGCCTAGCACATAGTGGGTGCTTGTTAAATAGTTATGTTAAAAAGCTTGGGACTGCTGGGCTTTTTGAGCTGGCTGTGATGGGCGTTCCCCGACAGCAGGTCCAAGAATGTTAATGCTCTGCCCTCCTCCTAGACTCCACCAGGCCCAGGAGGCCCTAGGGCAGCCCTTGTCACTCAGATCGTACCAATCCTAGGTGTGTGTATCTCCCCTTCTGGGCTCACTCTTGCTCACCCCGCGCCCCTGCTTGCAGCACAGGGCCAGCCCAGCAGCGGAAGAGGTGTGGCTTAGAGCTGAGTTGGGGGAGTGGAGGGGCCCCTGCTGGGGCCTGGGGCCAGAATGGGGTCCTGTGAGAGGTGGGGGTGGCAGCACCCGGGCCACGGGTGATGCCCTGTCTGTGCCCCACCAGTGGAGAAGATTCGAGCCACCTTCACTGTCCTCCGGGCCTTTGGCTCCGTGTTCACCGGCCACAGCCGCCGTGCCACCCGGTGCTCCATGGTGATGTCACTGGACTTGAACGCCACAGGCCGAGTCACGGCCGCCCAGCTCCAGGTGAGGCCTCTGGGTGGGAGGGAGAGGGGGCTCTTTGGGGCTGCAGTAGCCTCAGCCCCACTCAGCAGGGCCCACGCCTCCAGCTGGGACCCTGGAATGTGTCTAAATGGTCATCGCTCCCCAGGCCAAGGCCAGCTCCTCCCCACCTCACTCAGTGCCCAGACATCTCCTCCCGGAGCAGGCCAGCTCGTCTGTGCCTCGGAGTATCACAGGGATGAAATATTCATGAGTAGATACATAATTCAGCCGCTCATTAGCTGGGTCTTAAAAGCGTAAGCTGAAATTAAACAGGCGCTCGCTGGCCTTCTGCGGCAGCCCGTGTGTGACAGGCACATGGCCTGTTTGTTCCTCTCTCTGAAATCACCTGGCTCCTCCCCTTCCCCCCCCCCCGCCCCCACCAACATTCTGTTTGAACAGAAAACAGGATTAGGTTATTAGAAGGGTTGTTTGTATGTGGAGCTAGGAGAATACCCAGACTCGCTGGTGCACGATAAATCCCTTTCTGTCCCGGCCCTGAAAGTCTACCGTGCATCACCATGTGGGTCAAGTTATTAAGGGCTTCGGTTGCATAAGAGTGTGTTGGAGGGCGGCTCTGGGTTAATTGTTAGTACCCTTGGATTCCTTCATCGGAATGAGCCCGTTGCATTCGTTGATTGCCTGCGTGGACGCTGAATCAGTGAGACAAAGGCCTGGCACGTTTTGATTTGGAGGCGTCCAGCCAAGTTGGGGCCTGAGGTGCTGCCTCGAAGAGTGGGCCTGGGGGTTGGTGGGGGTGTGCGGGCAGCCTAGCGGGGCCTCGTGCTGACCGGCGCCTGTCCTCTCCCCTGGCAGACGATGCTGTTGGAGAAGAGCCACGTGGCCCGGCAGCTGGAAGGGGAAGGCAGTTTCAAGGTTTTCTCCCAGATGCTATCCGGATTGGACCTGGCTCTCAGGTGAGCGACTGGGCTGAGCAGGGACAGCCGAGGGCAGTGAGACAAAGGGCCTCCGCTCTCCAGGGCCCCAGCCCTGCCTCTGCCCAGAGGTGAGAGGCAGTGGAGCCCAGTGGTTAGGAATCTGGCCTCTGATTCTTGCTGCCTGGTACTGCTCCTGGGCTGGGTGAACCTGGCCAGGTGTCACCTGCTCTGAACCTCCGTTTCTTCCTCTGTAAAGTGGAAATAGTACCTTGACTGCTGACCTTACAGGATTAAGTGAGATAATTCACATATGGCTCTTTATACACGCTGGGGGGTGGTGGTGGATGTCTGCTGTGACGGTGACATTTTGGTACAGGTTCTGACAGCAGCGTGGGAGGTGGGCAAGGAACAGCAGACCCCAAATCTTCCAGAAGCTCCTAAACTCTGTGAGAGCCTTGGGTGCACCTGAGGTAGCTCAGGGCGAGGAGGCACCAGGTGGAACAGCAGAGAAGCCACAAGACTCATCTGGGAGGGCCTTCTGGGGGAGGTGGCCCAGGGAGTCATCTCTGCCCCTCGCTGACTCCTGGGAATTCTTGGACATGTGGCTCCCTGTCTCTGAGCCTTGGTTTCCTCATCTGTTGAACGAATGAGTAAGGTTCTATCTAGTGAAGCTCCAGGGAGTGCTCACCCCAGGCGAGGGGTGATAATTTTCAATTTGCCTCTGCGTCCCCCATCATTTGTCTCCTGCCTTCCACCCCCGTCTGAAGGGCAGGCCCAACCTGTCCTGAGCCTCCTGGCTAAGGCCAGAGGGGCACCTTACCCTTTGGAGAGAGGGCAGATTAGGGAGGAAACTCCCAGTTTTCAGAGCAGGGTAACTGAGGAGTAAGGAAGCTTCTGGAAGGCCTTCACTTAAGAAGGGCCCATTGAGGGCAGCAAGTGAGGAATATTCGGGAGGCAGGGCCAGGGCCTGAGGCAGACCCCGGGGCCACCTGGGGCACTCTGTGGAGCCCCGTGCCATGATGCCCACCTGCCCTGCCAGGCCACTGGTGTGGGTGGGTCCTCCCTTACTTCTGGTCCCTTCTCTGTTTCCAGGACAGAACTGTACCTGCACCAGCTGGCAGACAGCAGCTCCTTCGGCATGGGCGTGTGGCCTAAGGTAAAGAGGAGGTCCTTCTGGGTGTGAGTGGGTGTCTGTGTCCCCATGGCCAAGATGGGCGGGTCCCCTGTGTGGCTCGTCCCTCTGCCACTGGGGTGAGTAGTTGGCAAGGGCTGGTCACGTGGGGGAGGCAGGGTTGCCTTTATGGGGCCTGGGCTTGTCAGGGAAATGAGTCTTGTGCTAATAAAGGGAACCAGGAGGTGGTTTGTGTAGAGGTTAGGGCGCGGTCTCCGGGACAGGCTGTCTGGGTTCAAACCCCGGCTCTGACACTTACTGGATATGAGACCTCAGGCATGGACCCTAGCCTCTCTGAATGTCTGTGTCCTCTTCGGTAAAATAACAACAGAACGGGCGGGCAGGCTGAGGGGAGGACAGAGCGTGGCACGGCCTGCCCGCCTGGGCCACGGGGAGAAGGTCGGGGCGCCGCCCGCGCCCTCGTTCCGCTGCCTGGCGTCCTTTGTGGAGGCAGGGCTCCCAAGGAGCTCAAAGGCCAGGGAAGGACACACGGGACGGTCCAGAGCCACCCTACCGCTCCAGTGGTGCAGCACCCTCTCTGAATTCCTACTGCCACCAAAACACATCCCTAAGGCCTTTGGGAAGAATTGCTAGGACCCAGGAAGGCGGCCCCTTGCTGTGGTCCAGACTTCAGCAGCTGCCGATGACCAGAGGGAGCCAGCCGGCCGGCCGTGAGCAGGAGGACAGGACACGGGGACAGGGACAGCCCCAGCCGGGCTTCCCGCAGCTGTGCCCACCGCCAGAACCAGCTCCAGCCAGTCACAGCCCCCGAGATGCCAAACAGAGACGGGCGAGAGGCCGGCAGGAAACTGACACCCCCTCACTGGAGAGCCTGCCCGGTCGGGGTGCGGGGCACCATCCCCGTCTGAACTCACCCCACAGCTCAGCCGTCTCCCAGTGACCCAGACGCGTCACCATGGCCCCAGGGCTGATCCCCGACCAAGGTCAGAACTCCCCCCAGTGTGACGGCCCCCATGCCACTCCTGTGGTGGAAGGGACGGCAGGCAGAGACCAGGAGTAGAGTCTTTTTTATTAATGGCTGCGTTTTCAAAGAACCGTTTTGTTACCAGGAAAGCTCCCCAGGAAGGGATTGCATTAGTGCAACAAGGGGGAGCCTTGATGCCAGGCTTTCCAGACACTTCCAGGTGGAGACTTTTGGCCTAGGCCGGCCGCCGGGGACTCGGGGGCTGGGAGGACACACGGCCCCTCCCCCGCCCCGACGGGGCGCTAAGGCACCCGGCCCGCCTGGGGGGGCAAAACCCCGTGCCGTCAGCAGGCCGGTGGCTTGCAGCCCTCAACCTGCAGCCCTTTGCTCAGGAGGAAGGCGTCCTGCATGGGGTCACAACCCAGGAAGAGCTTCACCATGCCCTTGGCATCCTCGGAGCCCCCTGGCCTCAGAATGCAGCTTCTGTAGTCCATGGCAACCTGAGGAGAGGGGGCGGGGCTGCAGGAGGGTGGAGCACCCCCTTCACGGAGGGTGTGGGTGTGGCCACCTCTGCTGTGACTCAACAAAGGGCAGGGGAGCAGGGGGTTCTGGGCAGGGCCCTCAGAGCCTGGCAGGCCCAGGCGGGCGGCAAAAGCATCTAGGCCCAGGCCAAGGACCTCCGTGTTGGTCTGCACGGCAGGCCGGCCTCTCACCTTGACACTCAGGATGCCCTCCTGCTTGAAACGAGTGTGTGGACCGTGTCCGCGGAGTACACCTCGCTGCACAGGTAGCCATAGGACTGGGCGTCGTAGCTTCCTGCCAGGTGGCCGAAGGTCGCAGGCAGGTGGGTCCCTGGGACACACGCGGAGAGGCTCCTGCCCGGCCCCCTGGCCGCTCCGTGCCCCTTCCCCAGAGCCCAGAGCTTGGGGCCTCAAAGCAGCCCTGTCTGAGTCCCCTGCCACTAGAGGGAGTATTGGCCCAACACTTCTAGAAAACGGGGACCTTGCGGGCAACTCAGTGGAGGGACACAAATCAATCTTTGCCGACTTTCTGCTGAAGCTCACGAGGGTTCACCCCTAAGCCTCTTACAGGGACAGCTGCCCGAGGCTCCGAGGGATGAGTCAGGGCTCGCCCTCCAGCACGGGGAGAGCGCGGGTTAAAGCGCTCACGAGGGAGTGAACTGCGTCTCCGCACCGACACGCTCGGGCAAACCTCGTCGACGCGTTCCGTCCGGGGTATGAAGCCCTCTCCTGCCTCTTCCAGGCTCTCCAGAAAGCACGTGCAGATACGCCCAGCCCACCCTCGGACTCCGCGGGCCACAGCTGGAGGGACCAGCCCAGGAACCCAGGCAGGAAGAGGCCAGAGGTCAGCGAGCCTCGACCAGAGCCCGTCAGTCGGTCCCCCTTCACACACCACCAGAGGATCCTCTTGACCTGGGCAGTAGCCGCCAACCGACCGCTAAGGTGGGCCCGGCGTGCGCTTGGCTACCTGGCGTGGCTGGGACCCCGAGGATCTCCTGGCAGAGGCGGGCATTGTCCTAGGCCGGGTCCGAGGGCGTCTGCGTGTGCAGGGCCTGGTCCACCTTGGCCAGGACGATCTGGCGCAGGTTGAAGAGGCCTGGAGGGCGGGAGGAAGGAGACGGGGGCGCTGGCACTGTGTCCAGGCCGCGCTTTCCAGCCGGGCGGTCCGGGAGCCCCTTTCCTTTCCCTCGGCCCGGCCGCACGGGGGTTGGCCAGCCGGGACTTGATGAGCTTGTCCAGCAGCTCCTGGGGGACGGCGCTGCTCGTGCCCCGCCGAGACTGGCAGCAGCGCCAGGGCTTCACAGGGCGCGGCGCTCCCGGCCCCAGAGCCTACCCTCTGGTTCTCATCCCCGGCTGTCACCAGAGTCGCAGGCAACGTGCCCTTCTTTTCGTTTGTCTTTTTTCCGGCCCTCGACCACGCAAAGGTGTGAAGCCCTGCCACTCGCTGCCACGTGGATGCACCGTGAGAACACGGTGCTCAGCGAGAGAAGTCAGACACAGAAGGACACACAGGGTGTGACCCCACTGAGGGGAAACGTCCAGAACAGGTAGATCCACAGAGTCAGAGTGGGTTCCTGGTTGTCAGGGACAGGGGAGGGGAGGGAATGATAACTAAGGGCGTGAGGGACCTTTTTGGGGTGAGGGAAATGTTCCAGAACAGGGCAGTAGTGACGGCTGCACAGCTCAGTAAAGTGTCCCCACGCGCTCCGGTTGCAGTCTGTGAGAGCATCGCTCTCAGGACGAAGGGCTGACTGCAGGAAGACTGAACGAGCACTGGGTCCTGGGCCCAGACGCTCATCTGGGGACCCCCCCCACATTGGGAAGTCACTGGGACTTGCTGAGCCTCCACCGAGACTGGCAGCAGCCCCAGGGCCTCACAGGGCGTGGTGCTCCCGGCCCCAGAGCCTAACCTCTGGTTCTCATCACCGCCTGTCACCAGCCTTGCATGCAACGTTCCTTTCTTCTATTTTGTCTTTTTTAAAGGCAACTCTTGAATACCTGTATTTAACATTGCAGGGAACCAGTCCTGACTCCTTGATCTGGGACTTCCAGCCTCCAGAGTCTCGAGGACATCCACTTCCGTTGTTTACGCGCCCAGTGCGTGGGGTTTGGTGATGGAAACTGACACCGAGGGCGTCTCCTCGTGCGGGGTGACATCAGCGGAAGAATCCCGTGGCGAGGGCCTGCCTGAGGACCACGGGAGAGCCCGGGCCCTCCCCGCCCCCTGCCTTCAGCCCCTCGCCCGCACCCTCCTGGGAGCGGAGCTGGTGCATCGCTTGCCAGAACTCATGGAAGTAGGTCTCCAGCTCATCATGCTGGAACAGGGAGGGCGGGTTGGGCGTAGGCTTGGTGAAGTTGGCCACCATGGCCGCGATGGCAATCTGGCGCCTCCCGTCCTGCTGCAGGCAGCCCGGCTGCAGGCCAAAGCAGGCCATGTGCCCGGACTTCCCTTCCCTGGGGAGGGACGCGGGTGAGGCCCCGCTACCACAGAGGAGCCCCGGCCCACGGCCAACAGGTTCCCCCACGCATGCACCGAGGGTAGAGGTCCAGGTAGAACTTGCTGATGGATGACCTTGCCCGAGGCCGCGTCCCGGACCGTGTAGAGCCTCACATCTTCATCTTCGTGACGCATGTTGGCGCCTTCCTCCAGGTCGAAGGTCAGCCCCAGCAGCTCCTGGGAGATGCCCAGCCGCCCGCGCGTGACCACCTGCATGGGGAAGGACTCATTGAGCAGGTACTGGTCCACGTGGTAGCGCGTCTCCTCCCCCTGGTTCATGTAGTAGCGCAGGTCCTAGACGTTGATGGGCCCGTCAAAGTGCAGGCCCCGCCTCTGGCACTCAGCCTTCTTTAGCTCCAGGATCAGGGCCGCTCCTGCTCCCCGAGGGGCTTCAGCTTCTGGGCCAGCTCATCTGCGGGCGGAGGGGAGAGGCTCAGCTATGTCCCTGTGGCAGCCGCCCAGCCGCCCCCCACCCCACGCCCCTCGAGGCAGAATGAAGGGTTGGGGAAGGCGACCCCCAAGGGCTGACACAGTGGGGTCTCAGGCAGCACCACGTCCAGTCAAGGTCCACCTGACCCCCGTCCCCACTGGGACTCGGGGAGGCGGGGTTACCTAGGAAAGTGGCCACCACCTGGCTGGTCTTGGCCATGTTCATCTCCAGCACAGAGTCGGCACGCGTGCTGAATCCCAGCAGGCGGGACTTCTGAGCCTGCAGCCTTACCAGCTCCCCGAGGATCGCGCAGTTCTCCTGGAACCCAGAGACAGCCAGCGCTGGGGACCGTGGGCCACGCCCTCCCCACAGGCCCCGGGCCAGGTCTCTGTGGGTGGGAGGGCTCTCAGGCCACTGGCGGGCACAGCCAAACCCCCTCCCTCCTCCTCCTGGCCTGGATTTCTAGACACTTTGGTGCTGTCCTAACATGTGGTCTTTATGAACACAGGTCCTTTTGGAACCAGAAACGGCGTGAACCATGATGAGCTCTAAGGCCAAGGGCAGGAAGAAATGTGACCAGGCTCTCCAGGAGCCACCCAGGGGCCTCCCCGGGCTCAACAATACAAACTTGGCTGCCGTGCAGACAGCAGCTCATCCCCACGGCGCCCGAACACCCAGCCCCTGGACGGCGAGAGACCTGTTGCTGCAGGTGCCCCGTGGTTGGCTGGTGAGGCCTGGCCCCAGGCGTACGCCACCTTCTCTGGGGCCACCTCTCTGGGTCTGCGGTGGGGTTCTCCTGGGAGCCCCCAGTCACCACAGGACCAACGTGGCCTGTCTGCAGCCCAAGAAGGTGGGGACACAGGTCTGTCCCCCGTGGACATCACCCGCGAGGCCGAGCAAGCACCAGTGGTGTCTGCGGGGAAGATGAAGGGCTCATGCACAGCCCCCATCTACTGAAGATGCTAAACGGGAGAAGCACAGACTGCAGCCACATGCGGTATGGACCAAACGCAAGTGTCCTTGCAGGAACCGATGTCTGAATGTCGAGGCTGTTCCCGGGCCACAGTGAGAAGGCCCAGGCCCCACGCAAGGCACAGAGAGGGGATGGGGGGAACATCTGCGAATCTGAGCTCATCGGGCATCACCCCAGAAGGAGAGGGAGAGAGCCAGAAGGAGATACGGAGGGAGAGGGAGAGAGAGGGAGGTACAGACGTCTCTCCTTTCCCTGGGGGTTCTCTAGTGCAGCCAAGCCTGAAAACCACTGCATTTCGGGAGATGGGTCCTCGTGGAAAAGTTAAATAGTAGCTCATGGCATTATCGACACATATTAAAATGGCCCCAAATCTTGGGGAGTCAGGGAGGGGAGCTGGCGGCTGCCTCGTAAAGGAGGAGAGATTGGGCGTCAGAGGAGGTGCCTGCCTCCACCACCTCCGCCGCCGCTGCCCCTCCCCCAGGGCCCCGCAGACTTCATCTCCCAGCTGTGGTCCTGGGCTGGAAGGCAGCGGGGAGGTCAGGCCGTCCCAAGCATCAACGTTGACTTCAGGGCTGATCTGAAAGGCGCCTGGTGTTTGTTGAAGCAGAAAAAAGAGAAAGCAGTGGGCAGAGGATGGGAGGGGGAGGGAGCCCCCATCAGCCCTTCTCCCTGTCTCCCTCTCTGTCTCCCTCCCTCCCTCCCTCCCTCCCTCTACCTCCCTGCCTCTCACTCTCCCTCCATCTCTCCCTCTGCCTCTCTCCCTCCCTCTCTCCCTGTCCCTCTTGCCCTGTCCTGTCCCTCTCTCCCTCCCTCCATCCCTGTCTCTCTTTCCCTGTCCCTCTCTCCCTCTCCCTCTATCCGTCCCCCCTCCCTTTCCCCGTTTCCATCTCCCTCTCTGCCTCCCTCTTTCCCTGTCCCTGTTTCCCTGCTCTGCTCTCCCTCTCCCTCTTTCCCTCTCCCTCTCTCCCTGTCCCCCTTTCCCTGTCCCTGTTTCCCTGTTCCGCTCTTCCTATACCTCTTTCCCTCTCCCTCTCTCCCTCTCGTGCTCCCTCTCCCTCTCCCTCTCCCTCCACCTCCTTCCCTCTCCAGAGAGGGAAGGAGGTGGAGGGAGAGGGACAGGGAGCAGGAGAGGGAGGGGGGAGAGGGAGAGAGGGATAGAGGGAGGGAGAGGGACAGGGAGCAGGAGAGGGAGGGGGAAGAGGGAGAGAGTGATAGAGGGAGGGAGGGAAAGACAAAGACATCTCTCCCTCCCTCCCTCCCTCCCTCTCTCCCTCCCTCTCTCCCTCCCTCTCTCCCTCTTCCTCGCTCCCTCTCCTCCCTCTCCCTCCGTCTCTCCATCTCCCTCACTCCCTCCCAGAGACAGAGAGACGAAGAGGCAGAGACAAGGGAGAGGGAGAGAGGGAGAGGGAGAGAGAGGGGGAGAGAGGGAGAGACGGAGAGAGGGAGAGAGAGAGAGGTCTCTTCCTCCCTTTCCCTCTCTCCTCCTTCTCTCCCTCTCTCCCACTCTCCCTCTTCCCTCTCCCTCCCTCCCCCCTCCCTCTCTCCCTCTCCCCCTCTCCCTCGTCTCTCCCTCTCCCTCCATCTCTCCCTCTCTGGGAGGGAGTGAGGGAGAGGGAGAGACAGAGGGAGGGAGAGGGTGAGACAGAGGGAGGGAGAGGGAGAGAGGAAGAGAAAGGGCGAGGGAGGGAGAGGGAAGGAGGACGAGACGTCTCTCCCTCTCCGTCTCCCTCCCCCTCCCTCTCTCCCTCTCCCTCCCTTCCTCTCCCTCTCCCTCTCCTAGAGGGAGGGAGGGAGAGGGAGAGACAGAGGGAGAGGAGAGGGGGAGTCGGAGAAGGAGGTAGGGAGAGGGAGAAGGCGAGAGGGTGCCTGCTTCCCTCTCTGTCTCCCTCCCTCCCTCCCTCCCTCTCCGTGTCCCTGTCTCCCCCCTCTCCCTCTCCCTCTGTCTCTCCCTCTCTGGGAGGGAGAGAGGGAGAGGGAGAAGGAGGGAAAGTGATGGAGGGAGGGAGAGGGAGAGAGGGTGAGGGAGAGAGGGAGAGAAGGAGGAGAGAGGGAGAGGGAGGGAGGAAGAGAGCTCTCCCTCTCTCCCCCCTCTCTCCCCCTCCCTCTCTCCCTCTCCCCCTCTCCCTTGTCTTTGCCTCTCCCTCCGTCTCTCCCTCTCTGAGAGGGAGTGAGGGAGACGGAGAGACGGAGGGAGAGGGAAAGGGAGGAGAGGGAGGGAGGGAGAGACGTTTCCTCCCTCCCTTTCCTCCCTCTTCTCCCTCTCCCTCTCCGTCTAACTCTCCCGCTCCCTCCATCTCTCCATCTCCCTCACTCCCTCCCAGAGGGAGAGGGGAGGGAGAGAAGGAGAGGGAAAGAGGAGAGGGAAGAGGGAGAGGAAAGAGGCAGAGGAAAGAAGCAGAGGGAAGAGGCAGAGAGGGAAGAGGGAGAGAGGGAGAGGGAGAGAGAGGGGGAGAGAGGGAGAGACGGAGAGAGGGAGAAAGAGAGAGGTCTCTTCCTCCCTTTCCCTCTCTCCTCCTTCTCTCCCTCTCTCCCACTCTCCCTCTTCCCTCTCCCTCTCTCCCCCCTCCCTCTCTCCCTCTCCCCCTCTCCCTCGTCTCTCCCTCTCCCTCCATCTCTCCCTCTCTGGGAGGGAGTGAGGGAGAGGGAGAGACAGAGGGAGGGAGAGGGTGAGACAGAGGGAGGGAGAGGGAGAGAGGAAGGGAAAGGGCGAGGGAGGGAGAGGGAAGGAGGGCGAGACGTCTCTCCCTCTCCGTCTCCCTTCCCCTCCCTCTCTCCCTCTCCCTCCCTTCCTCTCCCTCTCCCTCTCCTAGAGGGAGGGAGGGAGAGGGAGAGACAGAGGGAGAGGAGAGGGGGAGTCGGAGAAGGAGGTAGGGAGAGGGAGAAGGCGAGAGGGTGCCTGCTTCCCTCTCTGTCTCCCTCCCTCCCTCCCTCCCTCTCCGTGTCCCTGTCTCCCCCCTCTCCCTCTCCCTCTGTCTCTCCCTCTCTGGGAGGGAGAGAGGGAGAGGGAGAAGGAGGGAAAGTGATGGAGGGAGGGAGAGGGAGAGAGGGTGAGGGAGAGAGGGAGAGAAGGAGGAGAGAGGGAGAGGGAGGGAGGAAGAGAGCTCTCCCTCTCTCCCCCCTCTCTCCCCCTCCCTCTCTCCCTCTCCCCCTCTCCCTTGTCTTTGCCTCTCCCTCCGTCTCTCCCTCTCTGAGAGGGAGTGAAGGAGACGGAGAGATGGAGGGAGAGGGAAAGAGAGGAGAGGGAGGGAGGCAGAGGGAGGGAGGGAGGGAGAGACGTCTCCTCCCTCCCTCTCCTCCCTCTTCTCCCTCTCCCTCTCCCTCTCCCTCCAACTCTCCCGCTCCCTCCATCTCTCCATCTCCCTCACTCCCTCCCAGAGGGAGAGACGGAGGGAGAGGCAGAGACAGGGGAGAGGGAGAGAGGAAGAGGGAGAGAGAGGGGGGAGAGAGGGAGAGGGAGAGAGGGGGAGGGAGAGAAGGAGAGGGAAAGAGGAGAGGGAAGAGGGAGAGGAAAGAGGCAGAGGAAAGAGGCAGAGGGAAGAGGGAGAGGAAGAGGGAAGAGGGAGAGAGGAGAGAGGGAGATAGGGAGAGGAAAGAGAGAGGGAGAGGGAGGGAGAGGGAGAGAGGGAGGGAGAGAGGAAGAGACAGAGGGAGAGCGAGAGAGGGAGTGGGAAAGAGGTAGAGGGAGAGCGGAACAGGGAAAGAGGTACAGGGAGAGAGGGAGGCAGCGAGGGAGGAGAGGAAGCAGGGAGAAAAGAGAGAAAGAACACACCGTCTACATTTCTGTCAAATGACACCGGGGATCCTTACACAACCAGGAGAAAGTAACACAGGGAGGCTCTTTCTCAGCTGGAACTGGAACTGCAGACGGGGCCAAACACCACCAGGCTGGCCACACGTGTCCAGCCGCCGCTCCAGCCCCGTCAGCCGTGAGTCCAGTCACCAGGGCTCTGAGTGTCTGCTCCAGGGAGCTGGGGTTCACCCTCTCACCCGGGAGGCCGGGCCAAGAGAGCAGGGCCCCGGGCTGGACACATAGGGGAAAACGCATCCCCACAGGACAGCTTGTGCGAGCAGATTCAGCTACCAGATTCTAGAGGCCCGGGACCACCCTGTGGCCCGTGAAACCCAGGAGCCACGAGGGTCTTGCAACGTGATTCCTGTCCGTTGGACTGTAAAGTTTATGTAGGGAATCTTGGAAACAGTGGTAACAAGGCTGAATTGGAACGAGCTTTAGGCTATTATGGACCACTCTGAAGTGTGTGGGGTGCTAAAAACCCTCCCGGCTTCGCTCTCGTTGAATGTGAAGATCCCCGAGATGCAGCCGATGCTGTCCGAGAACTAGATGGGAGAACACTATGTGGCTGCCGAGTAAGAGTGGACCTGTCGAATGGGGAAAAGAGAAGTCGAAATCGTGACCGCCTCCTTCTTGGGGTCGTCGCCCTCGAGATGATTATGGGAGGAGGAGTCCTCCACCTCCCGCACATCTCCAAGATGGAGAGCCTTCTCCGTCAGCCAGAGCAGGTCCCTTTCTAGATATAGGAGAAGAGAGAGATCCCTGTCCCAAGAGAAAAATCACAAGCCGTCCTGATCTTTCTCTAGGTCTCCTAGCCGATCTAGGTCAGATGAAAGGAAATAGAAGACCACTTTGCAAGAGGAGTGGTGTACAGGCAATAACTTCATTTGGCAGGAGTATGTACAGAAAATTCAAGTTTTGTTTGAGACTTCCGAAGCTTGGTGCACTTTTTAAATGTTTTAGTTGTTCACATTTGTTTGTCTCTTGGGACAGTGACACATAAAGGTGTCATTCTCTATGGTTTGAAATGGGTCCTGGGAGGCATGTAATATGAAGAATTGTTACCTTACAATGTTCCCTTAAGCAAAATTGAACTTGCTTTGAATTTTTGGTCTTGCCTAGACTGATAATAAAACTCTAACTCCTGCCCACCTAAAGTGTGATGTTTACTATTATGGAAACAACACTGGCAAACATTGAAAAGACTTTCTGTAGCTGGGATATGGTATGCAGCTGTAGTTAAGCAAGCAGTCTTTAAAAGGTGCTGTGAACCCAAGCCAGCAGGTAAAAATGAAAGCCGCACCCTTACCCTAGATTAGAGGTTTAAAAATTCCACTAGTCTTCACACCGGACAAGAGATTGTCCAGGGAGTTTAAAATCTAAGAAGTTTCAAGGAAGTTAGTTTACCTTTGAGTTAGGTCATACGTCCCCTCTGTGATTGCTGTACATGAATACATAGCTCTTTGTAATATTTTTTGGAAATTTGAGATTATCAAGATACCAATGTCCTGCCAGATTAAGAGTATATTGTAGAGCTGAACTTTGAGTTACTGTGCAATTTTTTTTTTCATGCTGTCATTTGTAATATGTTTTGTGAGAATCCTTGGGATTAACGTTTTGGTTGCAAAAGAAAAAAAGAAAAGAAAAGAATCCGCCTGCCAATGCAGGGGACACAGGTTCAAGCCCTGGTCCGGGAAGATCCCAGGTGCCGCAGATCAACTAAGCCCGTGGGCCACAACTACTGAGCCTGCACTCTAGATCCTGGGAGCCAGAACTACTGAGCCCCCGTGCCACAACTACAGAAGCCCACACGCAACGAAGACCCAACGCAGCAAGAAAAAAAAGACGATACTGGCCAGGTGATCAAGGGTAAAATCGTTTGTCATAAGTCCCGTTGATGGTGTGTATCCTTGATGTGACCTGAGGAGAATGGCATTTTTATCTCTGTCTGGGTCTTCCGCCCCAAACCCCATAACTCCAGACCAACCATAAGAAAACATCAGAAAACAAACAGACTAACAAATTGAGGGACAAAACACCTGACCAGTCCTCCTCAAAACTTTCAAGGTATCAAAACCCAGCGACGTCTGAGAAATGTCACAGCCCAGAGGAGACTGGGACAGAAAAAGGATGTTAGGGGAACACTAGGGAAATTCTAATAAAGTGTGGACTTTAGTTAATAACAATGTATCCATCTGGGTTCCTTAGTTGGATAAACATGTCACACTAAGGTACTAATGAGTTGGAAATAGGGGTACTGGGTCAGGGTCCACGGCACTCTGTACACTCTGTACAGATCTTTGCAACTTTTTTGTAACTCTAAGCTCTTGTAAAATTAAGCGAGTACTGAACAGAGCTAAGAATGTTATTTCCCTGATTTGAACATGCCTGAGTTTCTTTTCATGGTCACATTTTTGCTATTTGGATGTGTCTTGGAATCAGTAGCAAAGGAGAGTTGCCAGCCCCTGGGAAGATGTGGGTGGTTCGCAGGTGGCTTGCTCTGGAGCTGAAGACCACGGTGGGAAGTCTGCAGCCTCGGGCTGCACTTAGAAACATGGGAGGGGATGGGCCAGCTCAGTTAGGGATGGAACCTATAAATAAAACTTTTTTCTTTTCCGTTATGGCTTATCACAGGATACTGAATATAGTTCCCTGTGCTAGACAGTAGGACGTTGTAGTTTATCCATCCTATATTTAATAGTTTGCATCTGCTAACCCCAAACTCCCAATCCAACCCTCCCTCACTGTTTCTCCCCCTTGGCAACCACAAGTCTGTTCTCTATGTCTGTGAGTCTGTTTTTGTTTTGTAGACGCGTTCATTTGTGTCGTATTTTAGATTTCACATATAAGTGAGATCATATGATATTTGTCTTTCTCTTCTGACTTACTTCACTTAGTATGATAATCTCTAGGTCCATCCACGTTGCTGCAAATAGCATTATTTCATTCTTTTTATGGCTGAATAAGATTCCATTGTATATATGTACCACATCTTCTTTATCCATTCATCCATCAGTGGACATTTAGGTAGCTTCCATGTCTTGGCTACTGTAAATAGTGCTGCAATGAACGTTGGGGTGCATGTATCTTTCTTTCTTTCTTCTTTCCTTCTTCCTTTCTTCCTTTCTTTCTTTCTCTCTCTCTCTTTCTCTTTCTTTCTTTCTTTCTTTCTCTCTCTTTCTTTCTTTCTTTCTTTCTTTTTTCTTTCTTCTTTTATTGTCACACGGCATGTGAGATCTTAGTTCCCTGACCAGAGATGGAACCCACGCCCCCTGCACTGGAAGCATGGATTCTTAACCACTGGACCACCAGGGAAATGCCAGGGGTGTATGTATAGTTTTGAATTAGAGTTTTCTCCGGATCTATGCCCGGGAGTGGAATTGTGGGACCCTATGGCAGCTGTATCTGTTCCTGCACGCCTCACATCAACCACCTGCACTCCAATCCTTGCTCTCAACGTCATCTTCGGGGAACCCAACCTGCGACAGGGACCTTGACAAGAAGAAATGGCTCAGGGAAAAGCTACCTGCACGGGGAGGAGATAGAGACCATCGCCCCTGGGGTGCGGAGGGGAGAGTGGGTGCAGAGGTTTGTCATTTCACCCCCGATACTCATCTCAGCCCTCGTGGCTGCCCCACTCTAGGTCACCTCGGGATACAGAGGTGAGCCGGTTAGAGTCCCTGCCTGTGCAGGAATCGGGGCACCAGCGGGTCTGAATAATACTAGTGCAGGGTCTCCCCCGTGGCACTGGGGTTATTCGGGGCGGGTCATCCTCTGCTGAGGGCCCCTCCTGGGCACTGTGTGGGGTTTAGCAGCATCCCTGGCCTCACCCATTTGATTCCAGGGGCCCTCCCTCCCAGTTGTGACAACCACAGATTTTCCCCACACATCACGGAAGAACTGGGTGAGGCGGGGGCAGGATGGCTCTGGGCGAGGACAGCTGTGTTGAAGCAACCAGCCTGGCCCAGGGCAAGGTCTGCCCCAATCCCGTCAGCGCCTGCATTTAGAACTGCCCCTTTCCTCTCCCACCTCCCCTGCCCTGCAGTGGTCTCCGAGACATCATCCCCATGTAATAAATCACACCTTCTCAGTTTACTGTTTGCTGCCCTCGCTAGAACGTGAGCTCTTTGAGGACAGGGATGCTGTTATGTCCCCAGCACCTAGAAGAGTGTCTGCTGTGTAGTAGATGCTTCATAAATACTTGCTGAATAAAGGAGTTGAATAAAGGGATGAGTGGATGAATGAATGAAGGTTACAATGGAAGGAGGGGGGAGATTCCCTTTCTGGCTCTCGGGGGTTGGGAGATCAAGTGAAAGATCTGTCCTAAATAGGCTGACCAGCCTTCTGGGGTTCCCCGGGACTGAGAGTTTCCCCAGAGTTCCAGCGCTCAAACCTGAGCGGTCCTGGGCAAACTGGGGGCGGGTGTTGGTCACCCTATCTAAACACAGTAACAATTCCAGCTGCAATAGCAATGGCCAATGACCTCTACGGTCTTATTGACCATGCACAGTTCTCTACCTGGCGGGGAAGGGTGGGCCGGGATTGGAATTCTGGTGATCCAGGGCGGGTGAGGGCACACCCCGGGCTTGTGGAGGGGAGTCCAGGAAGGTTCTGGAGGAAGTGACAGTGACACAGGAGGGAGGGAGGAGTCTAAGGAAGAACATCCCACATGACAACCTGTGCCAATGGCCCTGGGCCCAAGGTCACACCTGACCAGGGCTTGCTTTTTTTTTTTTCTAATTTACTTTTCCCCACATGGATATGCAATTGTCCTAATGCCATTTATTGAAAACTCCTTAATTTCCCCACTTTCTATCATATCAAGTTCTCATATATCTGTTTCTGGACCTTTTTTCTATACCATAGAGCTATACGTCCCATCCTTGCACCACTAGGGCTGTTTCATCACTATAACTTTATTTATTCATTTTGTTTTGGCCGTGCTGTGTGGCATGTGGGATCTTATGTCCCTGACCAGGGATCGAACCCGCGTCCCCTGCAGTGGAAGCTCGGAGTCTTAATCACTGGACCTCCAGGGAAGTCCCCAGGGCTTGCTTTGACATCCATGGAATGGTGGCAGGTGGGCACGGGGAGCAGCTGTCTGTGAGCCATCCTGTGTAGAAATGCAGGGTGGAGGGGAGGACAGATGGAGCTGGAGGGGAAGAAGCGGAGGAGGGAGGGAGGAAGGGAGGGAGGCCGGGCGAGAGACAGACAGAGAGTTTCCGGAGACAATAGCTCTGGCCGTGTCCTAGGGCATGAAAGCTGAAAATAGCTCCTAGTGCCGGGAGCCTTGGAGCCGGAGGCTGGGAGCCAGGGTGACTGGCTCTCCTCCCTGGTGTGCGTGTGTTGCGGGGGGGTGGGTGGCTCTGGGCTTCTCAGGCTGGGAATGGGGTGCACAGAGCAGGAACGGAGCAGGGACCCTTCTCTCTGGAACCTCGTGGGCCATCCTCAGCTCACAAAGCTGAGCCACTCCTTGCCCTACGAGTGGGGGGCTTATCCTCCCTGTCCCCTGGATCATACCCCCTCACACACAACTTCCCCGTGTGTGTTCCCAGCAACCAAGAGAATCTGTTTTTAAAAGATTTGGGGGAGGGGGGTAACCATACAAACAAGAGCAGAATGGATACTTTTTCAGGATATGAATGGCTCTGTGTAAGCCCACCCCCAGGGTAACCACAGTCCTGACCTCTAACACTCTTGACGAGTCAGCCTTGGTCTGGGCTTGCGGACCCACGGAAGCTTCCTCATTCCCTCCTTCAGATCCCGACTCTCCCTCGGCGTCTTTGTGAGAAGCACCCGGGGAAGTGGGACTGCTAGGCTGTACTGCTGCTAGAACTCCACCTGGGCTCCACCAGGCTCCAGCCCCCCGCCCTGTCCACCTAACTGACCCTGAGGCACCTCAACTGGTAGGAGCAGCATCACCTTCCCTCCTGGGACTCGTGATACTTAAGGGAGACACCGAAAGACAAGCCTTTGGCTCCCTGGCTGGCAAAGAGCAGGTACTCAATTGTCATAAGTGTCCGTATCAGTGAGGGTTCTCCAGACAAACAGAATCCATATGGGGTGTGTGTGTATATACACACACACGTACATATGTACAAGCATACAAAAATATACAGCTGTGTACATATGCAGTATGCGTACACACATATACACATATAGTATATACAATACACACATACATATATACACACATATAAAATGCAGTTTGTATATATACAGTATGTATACACACATATACACACAATATAGACAATACACACATACATATACACTATACATACACACATATAAAATGCATAGTTGGTATGTATACAGTATGTACACATACGTATAACATATGCAATATACACACCTAGGTACATATATAGCATACGTATATACACACATACAAAGATATTTAGGTGTGCATATAGACAGTATACATACATACACATATAATATATGCAATACATACACGTACATACATATAGACACACATATACACCTACATATAAAAGCATATAGCATAAAAATATATATGTACTGTATATAGAAATTCATCGTATATATACATACATATATCATATATATAAGATATATACACATACATATATACAATGTGTACACACACACCCCTATATGTAAATATGCGCATGTACATACACATATAAATTCATACGCAAGTGTGTATATAATAGTATATTCATATATACATATAATACCTAGAAACATATTGGGGGGGAGGTGTCACGGTACGTCAAGGGCGGGAGTCGAACCCGCCACCCCAGGCCCCGAGGGGTCTCCCCGGGTCTCCACTTCGGGCCGGTGGGTGTGGCCGGGGGGGGGCAGCTGAAGACGTGCGTGCGTGCTTGCGTGCGTACGTGCGTGCGTGCGTACGTGCGTACGTGCGTGCGTGGGGGCGGGTCCACGGGGCGGGAGGCGCTCGCTGCGAGTGAGTGGTTCAGCCGGGCCCCGGCTCATTGTGCTTGCCTCACGCCGGCCCCAGTTGGCAGCAGCGCTGGAGGCCCCGGGCCTGTGACCACAAAGAGGGAGCCGGGGGCCGGACGGGAGCAGGCCGGCGGCGGCGGCGGCGGCGGCGGCGCCGGCTGAGGCCCAGGCCAGGCTCCCTCCCCTCAGCCTCCCGCCCGCCCGCCTGTCCCGCCCCCGCCGGCGGCGCCCCGCCCCTCCCCCAACCGCCAGACTAGCCTGGTGCGGGGGCCGCGCGCGAAAACGTGGGGGAGAAGCTGAGGCTGGAGTCGCCCGTGGTGGCCGAGCCCGCCGTCTACCCATGGCTGCTGCTGGTCTACGTGAGTGCCGCCCGTCCCCTCTTCCCGGACCTCCACCTCTCTTCCCCCACGGCGCGCGCTGAGCCCACCGAGTAACGGAGCGACTCAAGTCGCCAGACCCTCTTTGGAGCCCCCCTTCCCGCCCTGCCTGGTTCTCCGCGGCTGTTTGCAGCCCCCGCGCGCAGGGTGGGCAGAGGGGAGCCGGGGCCGGCCGGGGGCACAGACTCGGCAGCGGGGACCCCGCGCTTCCGAGGGGCGCCCGAGCCGGTCTGCCGTTGGCCCTGTAGGGCTGGGGACCCAGGTCCGCCCCCTCCCCCCGGCCTGGACTGCCGGCGGGCTTGCCCTTCCGTACTTTATGATCTGACACGTCGGGTTTCTTTTTCCTGGCCAGCTTTACCATTACCTGACCAGCTTTCCCAGCATCCCCTGATAATGTGTTAGATATTCAAGTTTTAGGGCCCGGTCCCAGCCCTATGGAATCAGCAACTCTGGTGGGGCTCAGTGATCTCTGTTACAACAGGCCCTCCAGATGATTTTTATTCACCTTAAAGTTTGAAAATATCTGCATTGTCAGCTGGCCGAAGCGTCCACCAGCAGGTGAAGGGGAGTGGCGCCTGGAAAAGATAGGGACTAGCCAAGGTAAGTACAGTAGCATTTGCCATGGTAGTAATGGAGAATGCCTTTTCTCCACTGGTTGGCACAGACTAGTATCTGGGAGCAGTGGCAGGGTTATTTAGGATGCTTTACATTGCAGTGTAGAGTGACCGCTGTCCTGGTTTGCCAGGGACTTCCCCTGTGTGAGCACTTAAAATCTCATCCTGGCAAACCCCTTAGCCTTGGGTTTGATAAACTTAGGGAATAACATGAAATTTAGGGGAAACATGATCTAGGTTTTGGGCAAGTCACAAGTGCTAATTAAAGCTAAGCAAGTATGGACAACATCTAGCCTTCTTTACCCCTTTGCGGGGAGGTAAATCTTGATTGGGTGAGAGGACTTATTGTTAAGAGATCTTTGTAGAAACATCCCCTTCTGCTTAGTCCGCTGGTTCTCCGTTCTGGCTAGACATTGGCATCGTCTGAGGAGAGTTAAAATGATTGTATTGGTCTAGCATGACCAACCGTCGGTGTGAGGGTTTTTAAAAAGTGCTTCAGAGGATTCTAATGTGCAGCCAAATTTAGGTGCCACTGCTTAAGCTTTTGAACCGCTGCTATGTATTTTCACCTCATCTTGCTGTGAGAATATCCAACTGTAGTTGAGGTTTGTTGTTTTTCTTTTTCTTTTTTTAACTGTCTTATTATAAGATTTACTGTCTTAAATAAGATTGAATGGACAGAAAATCCTGCTAGTCCATTTGGTATAGCTGGATACCCGGAGTAATATCGTTAAGATATGTACCATTTAAGTATTGTGACTGGCCTTTTAAAAATTAACATATGCATTAAATTAGTATTGATAGTATAGATCTCTTTCGAAGTTGTCATGTTGGGGAGCTATACCTCTAATCTGCTGCCATTGCTAAATATCTGGACACCTCTTATTAGGAATTGCTTTTAAAAATCTTTAGGGATTAAAACCAAGATTGCTGTATTATTTGTACTGGGACCACAAAAACCTCACAGAGTTCCCCCGCTGTACCTTCTACCCCCATCTCTAACCCTTGGCAACTTCTAATCTGTTCTCCATCTCCACAGTTTTGTTATTTTAAGAATAATATGTAAACATAATCATGAATTACTTAATCTTCGGAGATTGGCTTTTAAAAACTTTTCCCTCGGCATCATTCCCTTGAAGTTCATTTCAATTTTTGCATATATTAATAATTTGTTCCTTGTTGTTGCTCGGTAGTATTCTATCATAAGATTTTATCACAATCTGTTTCAACATTCACCCATTGAAAGACATTTGGGGAGTTGCCAGTTTGTGGCTATTAGAAATAAAACTGCTATGAACATTTATGTGTAAGTTTCTGTGGGAACTTCATTAAGTTTTTGTTTCTTTTGGATAAATGCTCAAGAGTACAATTACTGCATTGTAGGGTGAATCTACTTTTAGGATTAAAAGAGACTGTCAAGCTGTTTCTCAGAGTGGCTAAACCATTTTATTTTCCCACCAGTGATGTGATATAATTTTTCTACGTACTCGCTAGCATTTGATGTTGTCACTATACTTTAATTTTAGTTATTCTCTGATATCTCATTATGGTCTTAATTTGCATTTCCCTGATGGCTAACGATGTTGAACATCTTTTCATGTGCTTCTTTGCCATGTGTATATTCTCTTCCATGAAATGTCTGTTCCTGTCTTCTGCCTATTCTCTAGTTGGATTTTTTTAAGTTGTTTGGAGAGTTCTTTGTATATTATAGATACAAGTCATTTGTCTCCTATGGGATTTTCAAATATGTTTTCCCACTGTGTAATTTGAGTTTTCATCCACTTAAAAGGATCTTCTATGAAGCATTTTTAACTCATTTTGATGAGATCCAATTGATCAGTTTTTGCTTTTATTGATCATACTTTCGGTGTCAAGTCTAAGAATTATTCACCTAGTTGTAGATGCCAAAGATTTTCTCCTATTTTTTTTTTCTAAAAATGTCCTGCTTTTACATTTAAGATTATGATCCACTTTGATTTAATTTTTGTGTAAGATGTGTAAGGTTTAGGTTAAGGTTCATTGTTTGTTTGTTTGTTTTTGTCGAGGGATGTCCAACTGTTTCAGTACCATTTTTTGAAAAGTCTATTCTTCCTTGATAGCTTTTGCACTGCTGTCAAAACCAAGTTAAATGTATTTGTGTCAGTCTATTGCTGGGTTCTCTGTTCCATTCCATTGATCTATGTATCTACCCTCCATCACTACTGCGAAATCTTGAAATTGGGTAGATTAATTCCTCCCATTTTAATCTTCCTTTACAAATTGTTTTAGCTATTCTTCAGCCTCTTCCTACCATATAAATCTTAGAATAAGCTTGTCTATATCCACAAAAACCTTGAGGGCATTTTAAGAGTAATTGTGTTAAGCCTCTTAACTTGGGGAGAATTGACAGCTTTATTATGTTGTGTTTTCTAATCCATGAACAAGGTATGTCTCCCTCTTTGTTTGGGACTTTTAAAATTTTCTTCATCAGCATTTTGTAATTTTCAGTATAGAGGTCCTATAAATGTCTTATTGGGCTTCTATTTAAGTATTTATTTAGGTCAGTTGTAAATGGCATCACATATTTTTATTTAAGCTTCTACACATTTGTTATTAATATATAATTTGATAAAATTGTGTGGATCTTGTACTCTAAAACATTTACAAACTAATATTATTTCTCAAGCTTTATGTGGATTCCTTGGTATTTTCTCCATTTAGATTATCATCTCATCTTCAGATATAGACAGTTTTAGTTTTCCTTATTCAATATAATAGGATATATTACTATTCAACATTCAGGAGGATATATTCCTTCCTATTCAACATAGTAGGAATAGTTCTTTCATCTTTTAAATAAACTTTTTAAAAATTTAACTTTTAAATTTATCTATTTATTTATTTTTGCTTTATTTTCTTACTAGAACCCCCAGTAATATATTTAATAAAAGTGGTGAGAGCAGATATCGGTGCCTTGTTTCTGATCTTACAGAGAAAGCGTTCAGTCTTTCACAGTTAAATATAATGTCGGTATAGGTTGTTTGTAGATCATCTTTATGAGTTTCTGTATGTTCCTTTTCTATTCCTAGTTTGCTTGGAGTTTCTTTTCTTCTTTTTTTTTAAATCATGAATGGGATTGGATTTTGTCAAATGCTTTCTCTGCATTAATGATTAGGATCACATGACTTTTCCCCCTTAATCTATTGGATATGGTAGATTACATTGTTTGATTTTCAAATATTTAACCAACTTTGCATAACTGGAATAAATACCACTTGGTCATGGTATATTATTCTTTTTATATATTTCTGGAGTTAATTTGCTAATATTTGGCTGAAGATTTTTACAGCCAATTTCATAAAAAATACTGGCCTGTAGTTTTCTTCTTTCTATACTATCCCAGTCTGGTTTTGGTATCAAGGTAATACTGGCTTCATAAAATTAATTAGGAACTGTTCCCTCTACTTCTGTTTCTTATCAAGTCATGTAAAATTGGTGTTAATTCTTTAAGTCTTGGGTAAAAGTGAAACATCTAAGCCTGAATATTTCTTTTGGGAGTTTTTAAATGAAAAATCAGTGTTTCTCATGGTTACAGGAAAATTGAGATTGTCTCTTTCATCTTGGCTGAGTTTTGGTAGTTTTGGGTGTAGACGCATTGGTCCATTTCATCCACATTTTTGAATTTATAGTGTAGACTTGTTCATAATAACTTGTCCCTTATTAACCTGCAGGATATGTCATGGTATCCTTGGTTGCATTTCTGATATCTGTGATTTGTGCCATCTCTCTTTTTATCTTGATCAGTCTTGCTACATCTTTCTTGATGAGATTGTTTATTTTGAAGAACCAGCCTTTTGTTTCATTGATTTCCTCCCCCCCCCCCCATTTTCCTGTTTTCAGTTTCATGGATTTTTGTTTCATCTTTATTATTTCCTTCTTTCTGCTTGTTTAGTGTTTTTTCCTCTTCCGTTTTTACTATTTTAATATAGAAAATTAGACTATTTCTTTGAAATATTTTCTTTCCCAATTTAGTGCTATAAACTTCCCTTTCAGCATTGCTTTCACTTCATTCCACAAATGTTGATCTGTTATATCTCCATTTTCTTTTATTCTATGCATTTAAAAATTTTTCCTTGACTTTTTACCCATGAGTTATTTGGAATTGTGATGTTTAGTTTTCATGTGATTGAAGATTTTCCTGTTGTCTTTCTGTTATTGATTTCTAGTCTGGTTCCATTATGGCTAGAGAATATACTCTCTATGATTTTAATTCTTTTAAATCTGCTAATGTTTTTTTTTTATCACCCAGTGTATGGTATATGAGTGAATGTTCCATGGACACTTGAATATGTATTCTGCTTTTATTGAGTGTGTTCTTTAAATGTCAGTTATATCCTGTTGATTGATGATGTTTTCAGTTCTTCCATACCCTTGCTGATTTTTGTCTCTGGGAGTTCTATAAATTGCTGTGTTGAAGTCTCAAATAATAATTGTGGATTTGAAATTCTCTCCTTTTACCTTTTTCAGTGTTTGCTTCATGTGTTTTGAAGTTCTGTTGTTTGGTGCACACACATTTAGTATCACTAGGTCATCTAGGTGGATTATTCCTGTTATCTTTATGTAATGACCCTCTTTGCCCCTAATAATTTCCTTTGCTCTGAAATCTACTTTATCTGATATTAATATAGCCATTCCTGCTTTTTCTGATGAATGTTCACATGATATACCTTTTTCATCCTTTTACTTTGAACTACCTATATCATGATGTTTAAAGTAAGCTTCTTATAGACAGTATAGAGTTGGATCATGCTTGTGATTTTTTCATCTACTCTTCCAATCTCTGTCTTTGACTTGGTTATTTAGATCATTTACAGTTAATGTAATTATTGCTATGTTAAAGATTAGGTCTACCATTTTATTTTTTGTTTTGTCTTTTACCTTAGTTTCTCAATCCTGTGTTTCTCTTATTTTGCCTTCTTGTGGGTTACTTAAACATTTTTTGGTAAGTCCATTTTAATCTAATTTATTTATAATCATTTGTGTATACTGTTTGTATAGTTTTCTTAGTGGTTGCTTTTGGCCTTACACTATACATATGTAACTTATCATAGCCTACTGGAATCTGTCTTTTATTACTTCAAGTGAAGTTTCAAAATTTTACTTCCATTTAGGTCTCTTAATAGTCCCCAGTTTTAAAGTATGATTTTCTGTAGTATTTCCTTTATATACATTGAGAACCACATCAGATGGTGTCATAATTTTTGTTTGACCATCATAGGGAATTTAAGAAACTCATGAGACTAATGATAGTCTCTTATATTTATCCCACTTGTTTTCACCCATTCCATTGTTCGCCTTTTCTTTCTGAAGTTGCCAGTCTTCTGTTATTGTTTTTTATGTTTTCATAACAGTAGGTGATATCTGGGCTTTCCAGTGCCATTGGATATGAGTTTCAGGAAACACTGAGCCTGGCTCACTTAATGCTACTGAGTTGGAGGGTTTGTATACGTTGGGCCTGTTGGCACAGCAGATGCTAGCAGATTAGACTAATGCTGATGGGACTAGTGCCACAGGAGGATGCATTCCCATTCAGGCTATGCTGCTGCTACAGTAGATCAAATCCCCCTCTACCCCAAGTGTGGGGCAGTGACCTGCTGCTGTCACTGCTTCTTTATTAGGCTGCTTTCGCCTCAGGTGTGTGGTGGGATCCCTTGGAAGCTGCTGCTGCTGTGAATCACAGGGTTAAATTCATTTTAGAAATACTTAAATATAAATATATAGCCTGGCTCTTGTAGGACCTCTGTATTTGTTTTTTATTGCTTTCATACGAATTACCGCAAATTGAGTGACTCAAAACATCGTAAATTTATTACCTTACAAGTCTGACATTGGTCTCAGTTGAGTAAAGTAAAAGTGTTGGCAGGATCGACAGATGAATGGATAAAGCTGTGGCACATATATACAATGGACTATTACTCAGCCATAAAAAGAAATGAAATTGAGTTATTTGTAGTGAGGTGGATTGACCTAGAGACTGTCATACAGAGTGAAGTAAGTCAGAAAGAGAAAAACAAATACCGTATGCTAACACATATATATGGAATCTAAAAAAAAAGAAAAAAATGGTTATGAAGAACCTAGGGGCAGGACAGGAATAAAGACTCAGCCATAGAGAATGGACTTGAGGACACAGGGAGGGGGAAGGGTAATCTGGGATGAAGTGAGAGAGTGGCATGGACATATATACACTACCAAATGTAAACTAGATAGCTATTGGGAAGCAGCCACAAAGCACAGGGAGTGGAATCCTGCAGTGTTTGCTGATGGTCATTTGACTGGTGTGAGCTGAAACCTTTTTGACGTTGAATTTGCATGTGGCTAATAATTCCTTATACTGAGCTTTAGGCATGTCCTTTTTTTTCTTTTCCTTTTTTTTAAAGAGTGACTACAACTTCCCTCTTCATATTGACGTCTTGAAAAATTTGTCATGTGTTGAATTTCCTTGCCTATTCCCTACCCCAGGGCATTTTTGAGGGCAGGCGTCATTTACAGCCCAGCAGTCCTTGTGACTATTAAGCTACCATTAGCACTGGGTTTAAAGCTGCTGTTGTGGGAAAGAGCCACAAGGTGGCAGCATTATTTCGTTCTCAACTCTTGTTACTAGGGCAACAGAGTCTTCCTGGAGGTAGCGTTCCAAGGTTGTAAATTAGAGTGGAATGTGCTGGGACAAGCCCCCAGAAGTTTATGTCTCCTTACTTATGTTTGCTTTTTAAATTTAATTTCTATTTCTTATCGGAGTAAATTTGATTAGAGTGTTGTGATTGTTTGGCTGTACAGAATCTGCTCAATGATTCATGCATATGTCTGTTCATCTTCGGATCCTGTTACCATGTATGTTATTACAGAATGTTGAGTAGACCTCCCTTGGTATTTGGTAGGTGTTTTGTCATTATATATTTTCTATGTATTAGTGATTATATAATTCATATAGTTTATATGTTATATGTTTATATACATTTAACATACATTAATCTCTGTATGTTAGCCCCTTAGTCCTAAATTATCCATCCTCCCACCTTTCATTTTGGTTAACCATTAGTTTGTTTTATAAGTCTGTGAGTGTCTTTTTCTGTGGAAATATGTTCATTGGTAACAATCTTAGGATAACATGTATAAATGATATCATAGGATATTTGTCATTCCCTTTTGACTGACTTAACCTAATATGATTATTTCTAGGCTCATCTGTAGTCCTGTAAACGGCATTGTTCATTTTTTTCCCGAGGCTACTATTCCATTCGGTACGTATACCACTTCTTCTTTGTCCATTTATCTGTTGATGGGCATTTTGTTTGCTTCCATGTCTTGCCTATTGTAAATACTGCTGCAATACACGATTTTCCATCCCGTGTCTTTTGGATTCTGGCTTTCACAGGTGACAGGCCCAATAGTGGGCCTTCCAGATCATATGGTGACTCACTTTTTACCTTTAAACACACTGCCATTCTGTTCCTATTATTGGCTGTTACCACTTTACATCCCACTTAGACCGAGAGGTTATGCTGTTCTCCACAACTTCTTCAACATCTATTGTTTGTTGACTTTTTGCTGATGGTCATTCTGACTGGTGTGAGGTGATACCTTTGTGTAGATTGGGTTTCCATGCGTCTGACAATTCCTGATGTTTTGCGTTTATCAATGTCCTTTTCATTTTTTTTTAAAGATTGAGCTAAACTTACAACTTCTAATTGCCTTCTTGAAAAATTTGCCGCGTTTGGATTTTTTGGCCATTCCCTGCCCCAGGATATTTTTTGAGGGCATGAGTCATTTACAGCCCTGCAGTCCTTGTGAATATTAGTGACCATTAGCAGTAGATTTGAGCTGCTGTTTGAGGAAACGGCCTTAGGGTGGGAAGACTTCTACGTTGCCAACTCTGCTTGCTAGGGAAACAGAACCTTGCTGCAAGTTGTGCTTTTAGGTTGCAGATTAGAGTGGAATGTGCCAGGACAAACCCCCATAAGTTTTAGCCTCCTTAATTCTTGTCTGTGTCTTTAAGTTGTAGTTTTTATCAGAGCAAACTTGATTGAAAAATGTCTTTTTTTCTAGGTGTACAGAATCTTGTTCATTTACACATATACATATATCTATTGATCTTTGGGTTCTTTTCCATGTAGGTTATTACAGAGTGTTGAGTAGACCACTCTTGGTATTCCATAGGTCTTTGGGGATTATATATTTTATACGTATTAGTATATGTGTGTTAACCCCAATATCCTAATTTATCCATTCCTCACACCTTTTCTTTGGCTTAACCATAAGTTTGTCTTCTCAATCTGAGATTGCCTTTCTCTGTGGAAATATGTTCATTTTTATGAATTTTCAGATAACATAAGTGATATCAAAAGGCATTTGTCTTTCGCATTCTGATTTACTTCACGTTGTGTGATTATCTCTAGGCTCATGTGTGGTGCTGCATATGCCATTCTTTTATTTTTTTTCGTGACTTATATTCCATTCTGTCTATATACCACTTCTTCTTTGTCCATTCATCTGTTTATGGACCTTTTTTTTGCTTCCATATCTTGGCTATTTCAATATTGCTGCAGTGCACATTTGCCTGCCTCTGTCTTTCCGATTCTGGTGGCCTTAGGTTATAGGCCCAAAAGGTGCCCTGCCGCATCATATGGTAGCTGAATTTTTACCTTTTAAAGCAGCTCCATTCAGTTTGTGTTAGTGCTGTTACCACTTTATATCCCACCAGCAGCTAGAAGGTACACAGTTCTCTACAAGCCCTTCAGCATTTATAGTTTGTAGACTTTTTGCTGATGGTCATTTGACTGGTGTGAGCTGAAACCTTTTTGGACGTTGGATTTGCATATGGCTAAGAATTCCTTATAGTGAACTTTAGGCATGTCCTTTTTTTTCTTTTCCTTTTTTTTTTAAAGAGTGACTACACCTTCCCTCTTCATATTGAGTTCTTGAAAAATTTGTCATGTGTTGAATTTCCTTGCCTATGCCCTACCCCAGGGCATTTTTTGAGGGCAGGCGTCATTTACAGTTTTTTTTTAAATTTAATTTATTTTATTTTTTATTTTATTTTATTTTTGGCTGTGTTGGGTCTTCATTGCTGCGCACTGGCTTCCTCTAGTTGCGGTGAGCGGGGGCTACTCTTTGTTACAGTGCGCAGGCCTCTCATTGTGGTGGCTTCTCTTATTGTGGAGCACGGGCTCTAGGGTGCGCGGGCTTCAGTAGTTGTGGCACGCGGGCTCAGTAGTTGTGGCTCGCGGGCTCTAGAGCGCAGTCTCAGTAGTTGTGGCGCACAGGCTTAGTTGCTCCGCGGCATGTGGGATCTTCCGGGACCAGGGCTCGAACCCGTGTCCCCTGCGTTGGCAGGCGGATTCGTAACCACTGTGCCACCAGGGAAGGCCAAGAAGGTGTTTTTTAACGTGTAATTTGAGCAAGTGGTTCCGTGTTATTAACATGCCCGGGGCGGGGTGGGGGGTCGGTGTGACAGGCCTGCCCTCCTCTGCAGGTCTAGTTCCAGTCTCTGAAAGGCATTGAGGATTCTGTTTGAGGATTCTGTCTTCCTTTGTGTTTTCTGCTCCCCACGCTCCCTCCTGTAACCCCTTTCTGCCATCCCCACTCCCCCCACCCCCCCAGTCACACGTTGCAAACCCCAGACCCGTTTTTTCCGTTGTGATTAAACCGTCACCTGAAGCCGCCTCCAGGAGCCTCTGATCTGAACCCCCTAGTGGCATTAACGTGGCCCTCGTGCTATTAACTTCAGCCTCACAGACTTTCCCCGCTGAGAACAGCTTTGCTGGGCACTGAGGGTCTGTGACTTTTATCTCAGGCCGTTAAAAAACTGAAACATGGTTTAGATAAATAAATAACTCCTCCTTCCCTTCCTCCTGGCTCTGAGCTTGGAGCTGGTGAGCTGTCTGGGGAGAAGGTCACGGGATGGGGGCTGGGGGATGGGGAGAGAGGACAAGGTAACCGTGCCTGACACGGATCTGTAACTACACGTGGACAGAGCTCTATACTGAACGTGTCTGGTCCCTCCTTTGCTCCGAGGCGTTCCCGTTTTCTGGTTGGTGTGAGGGGTGGGGCAGAGTGGAAGGTGGACCAAGGTTGCAGTAGCTTTGTCTGACTCTAGGTCTGTGACATCCCCCTTCAAGCACATCCCTCTTCCCCACTGTCTCCCCATCTCTTCCCTCCGCCCCTTTCCGTGACTGTCTCCCTGTGTTTCCACCTTGTTGCTTTTCTGTGGTCCCTCTGTTTCTCTTTCACCCTCTACCTGTCTCCGCCTTTTGTCTCCTTCCGAACCTTCCAGCATCCCCTGTGCTGCGGTTGGCGCATGGTTTGGGGGATCGCCCTCCAACGTGGGCTGCAGGCGACTTGTCAGACTGCTTTGTGAAACCAAAAAATGTAGAAATCTTTCATTTCCTTGGCCTCTGAGGCTTCGCTGGGGTGGCGGGCAATTGGCAGGCCTGTCGGCTACACCCCACACTGGTCGTTGTTTCATATTCTTAGCTATAAAAGTGGGGATACAAATGGTACCTGCTTCATAAGGCCGTAGTGAGGATCCAGCAGGAAGTGGATGCGAAGCCCTGAGCACAGTGATTGATTCTCAGCAGATGCTCAATGAATGAAATCTCTTAAATGAAATCGTTTATTATAAAAATGTTTAGTCCGGGGTAAAAGTGGACCAGAACAATGAGCCCCCATGCATATACATCAGCCAGATTCGGTATGTTTCAACATTTTGTGTACCTGCTTTGTCCATCCCCTCTTCTTGTGGTTGCCGGAATATTTTAAAGCAATTAGCAAACCCCTCGTAGCATTTCAGCCCTATGTGCGTCTCTAAAAAATCTGAATGTTTTCTCATACAACCTTAAGACCTTTATGCCAACCAATGAAAATGATGATTCTTACTTTAATACTGAGTCCATATTCAGGTTTTTCTGATTAACTTTAAAATGTCCTTTTACTCTTGTGTTTTTTGAATCAGGATCCAAATATTGTTCTTGTATTGTAATTGGTAATAACATCCCATTAATCCAGAACAGCCCCCCACCCCACCCCCACCCCCACCCCCAGGTAATTGACGTATTGAAGAAACTGGGCCGGCTGTAGAGTGTTCCACATTCTGGATTTCTCTGTTTGCTTTTTCGTGGTGTCATTTAAATTGCACTTCTGCTTCCTAAATTTCCTATGAGCTGAAAGCCAGCTCCAACAGCTGGATTAGCGTGTTAGGTTCGGACTTTGTAGCAAGAGGCACATGACACGTAGGGGCCGCTCTGCCGTCCGTCACTTCTCTAAAGTGGGCTCAGGTGCGCTCAGCTCTCCGGCTCCTCACTCAGCTGTCATCTGCCATTCGTTTCATTTTCACTGACGATCTCTGCATAAATCGATTATTTTATTAGGAAGTTAGGAAGCGGTGAGTTTGCTAATCATGCCATTCCTTCCACGTTGACTGCTTTTTACTCATCCACTTGCGCTATATATTTGCCTGTAAAGACAGTCAGGTGCGGTTGGCAGATTTCTGCGACGTCTCCCGTGACTTTTAAAAGCCTCCAGGGGTTACTCCCAGGGGTAACCCGCTGAAAGAGATTTTGCAGATATAATTAAGGTTGTGTTCTGGGTGGGTTGAATTTGCTCACACCAGCCCTTTAAAAGCAGAGAATGTCCTCAGGCCGGCAGCAGAAGTCAGAGAGATTGAAGCAGGAGAAAGGTGGGACGCACCCTTGGCAACTTTGCAGGTGGAGGGGGCCCCATGAGAAGGATTGTGAGTGTGTCGAGGAGCTGAGGGTGACCCCTCCTCCTTGGCAGGCAGCAAGGGAACGGGGACCTCAGTCCTACAGCCCTCGGAACTGCATTCTGCCAACAGCATGAATGAGTTTGGGAGCAGATTCCTCCCTGGAGCCTCTAGATAAGAACCCAGGTTGCCAGCACCTTGATTCTGGCTTTGTGAGCCCCTAGGCAGAAAACCCAGCAGAGCCAGCCAGGACTTCTGACCTCCAGAACTGGGAGGTATTTATTAGTGGTGTTTTTAAGTCACTGAGTTTGTGGATATTTGTTACACAGCAATAGAAGACTAATAGAGCAGGATCAATGCTTAACTTCTTTGTTTTTAATTGCCGGTTTCCAGAATAAAAAAGGTTAAGTAAATGACAGCTGCCTTTATCTTCCTCATCCTTACATAGAAACCATACGTCTTAACGGACATCAATGAAGTGGATTCCTAATTTGCTGTCAGTAAAACTTACTCATTTAGAGATTGACAAGTGTCCTGGGTTTGGCTCATTGAAAGAATGGTTTTAAAGGGATACTGGTTATCAAATAGACAGTAAAATCAATTTGTCGGTTAAAATCAATTTGTATGGTTAAGATGTTTTGCTACCATTTTCTTCTGTGATATACTGAAATAATTTCATCATATGCAAGTGGGGCACATAACATTTGATAAATTCCATCTGTCTGTTGACAATCTACTCACTTCTCTGACTGCATACCCTCTCCTGTTAGAGAAGGATGTTTCCGATTATAAGGAGACTCCAAAATAGATGCTTAATTCATAAAGTATGCAAATGTTACTCTCATATATAAAGAACATCATGGTTAAAGTACTATGACGTCACATCATTATTGCCATGGAAGACATTTCATTTTCTCACACTGACTTCAGAGCTTAATCCAGAGTCTGAATATTGATCTTTTTGAATTCGTGTGAGAATTGGTGTCTTTGAAACATGGTTTTGGTCAAAACAAAATTTTGCAACTTTTACTCTTTGAAAAACAGCTTTATCGAGGCATGATATTACATGTTATAAAATTCACTCACTATGAGTGTAAATTTGATGAGTTTTAGTAAACTCTGAGTTGTGCAGCCAGCACCACAGTCTAATTTTAAAACATTTCCATGTGTCAAAGAGACCCCCTGTGCCCACTTGTAGTCACTTCCTGCTCCCATCCCCAGGCAACCAATAATCTGCTTTCTGTCTCTATAGTAATTTTCCTTTTCTGAACATTTCATATGAGTGGAATCTTACAGGTTGTAGACTGTTTGTCTTTTGCACATGGCTTCTTTCATTTAACACCAGGTTTTGGAGGTTGATCCACGTTGTGTGTTCCGGTCTCTCGTTCCCTTTTGTTGCTGAATAATATTCCATTACGTGGATAGACCACATTTTGTTTATCCCTTCGCCAGTTGATGGACATTTGAATTATTCCCACTTTTGGTCTATTACAAACGATGCTGCTGTGTTCACATTCACGTACAAGTGTGGATGTATGTTTTCATTTCTCCTGGGTATGTAACTAGGAGTGGAATTGCTGGGCTGTATGGTGAATTCATGTTTAACTTTCTAAGGAATCACTAGTTGCTTTCTAAATTATACTACATTTACATTCTCACCATCATTTTATGAGAGTTCCGGGTTTGCCATAGCCTCATCAACACTTGCTGTTGTCTTTGATTCTAGCCTTCCTAGTGGGTGTGAAGTGGTGCTTCATTGGGGTCTTGATTTGCATTTCCCTAACAGTTAGTGATATTGGACATGTTTGTGGTGATTAGCCATTCTTATATCTTCTTTGGTGAAATATCTATTTAAATCTTATGCCCATTTAAAAAATTGATTGTCTTTATTTATGTTATTTATCATGTGTATAATTCACAAATACTTCCTCCCAGTCAGTGGCTTCTTTTTCATTTTCTTCATAGTGACTTTTGAAGTACAGAAGGTTTTAATTTTGAAGTCCAGTTTACAACTTTTTGGAATGAATTTTAGTGTCTTATCTAAGAACTTTTTGCCTAACTGAATTCCCCAAAGATTTTTTTTCTCTTTTTCTTCTAGAAGTGTTTTAGCATTTTAGCTCTTAGGTCTTTGTTTGATTTTTGAGTTGTCATGTATAACGTGAGGTAAGGGTCTAAATTCATCTTTTTTTGCATGTGGCTATCTAGTTGTCTGAAAAATGTTTGTTTTTTTGTTTGAAGATAAAAACGTTTTCTTCCCCCGTTGGATTGTCTTGGCACCTTTGTTGAAAATTGATTGACCATAAACTTAAGGACTTATTTCTGGACTCTTAGTTTTGTTCTGTGGATGTATATGTCTGTCCTTATGCTGGTCCCACAGTGTCTTGATTACTGTAGCTTTATAGTAAGTTTTGAAATCAGGAAATAAAAATCTTCTCACTTTATTCTTTTCTTTCTTTTTTTTTTTCAAACTTGTTTTTGGCTCTTCTGGATCCTTTGCATTTCCATATGAATTTTAGCATCAGTTTTTCAATTTCTGCCCCCCCTCAAAAAAAAGCCTACTCAGATTTTGGTAGGGATTTTGTTGAATGTATAGATTTGGAGACAACTGTCATTTTAACAACATTAAGTCTTCCAATCCATGAATGAAATGTCTCTACAGTTGTTTACGTCGTCCCTAATTTCTCTCAGCAGTGCTTTGTAGTTTTCAGTCTTATGTGTCTTCTTAAATTTATTCACAAATATTTTAATGTTTTTGATGCTATTATGGATGAAATTGTTTCTTTAATTTCATTTTTGGTTGTTCATTGCTAGTACATGGAAATAGAATTGGATTTTGTATGGTGATCTTGTATCCTACAATCTTGCTGAACTAATTTATTAGTTCTAGTAGATTTGTGTATGTGTGTATGTGTGTGAGTTCTTCAGGATTTTCTACATGTAAGATCCTGTCTCTGAATAAAAACAAATGTACTCCTTTCTTTCCAGTCTGGTGCCTTTTCTTTTCGATTTTTCCTTTTCACTTTAATTTCTTAAATATTTATTAACGTTGGTCTCAAACATATTTAGCATGCTTTCAAAGAACATTCGGGTTGAAAGAATGCATAAATTATATTTGGCGTTTGGGGCTAAGGCATAAGAAATATACTTGCCATGGACTTTGAAAAAAAAATGTATGTTTCATTATAAAAAGGATACATTGGAAAGACAAATTGCTATCTTACAAAGTTCTTTTTTTTTAAATTATTATTTATTTATTTATTTATTTATTTATTTTTGGCTGTGTTGGGTCTTCGTTTCTGTGCGAGGGCTTCCTCTAGCTGCGGCAAGTGGGAGCCACTCTTCATCGCGGTGCGTGGGCCTCACTATCGTGGCCTTTCGTTGCGGAGCACGGGCTCCAGACGCGCAGGCTCAGTAGTTGTGGCTCACGGGCCTAGTTGCTCCGCGGCATGCGGGATCTTCCCAGACCAGGGCTCGAACCCGTGTCCCCTGCATTGGCAGGCAGAGTCTCAACCACTGCGCCACCAGGGAAGCCCCAAAGTTCTTTTTAAAAGGATTTTCTAAGCAGGCCTGTAGAAAGAAAGATGGACACAGACATGACATAGAGACCTCTTTTTTTAATTTGGTAATTATATGCAAAATACAGGACCACAGAAGTACTGAAAAAAAAATAAGCGACACAGAGGAAAACATTTTAGGTTTACTTTTTTGTCAGTTTCAAGGAACAAAGTTACCAGCCTATTTTATGATTATAAAATTATTGCTCGAAGTGCTTTGTGCTTCAAAACATGGTAGGTGGCTAAAATCTGCAAATACTTAACCTCTGTGCAACTTCTGACTTGAAGAGCAGAGTTAAATGATAGAACATCGAGCCCTTTTGCTTGTGGTCGTAGAGAGGGAAATCTTAACCTGGGAACCCCCCTTCAGGCTTTGTTTTCTCTTTTGTTTCCACCTTTGTTTGGAAGAGTTTGTTTGTGTCCCTGTGCAGGGCCTTCCCCAGACAAACAGCCTCCCTGATTGACAGTCACAGATGGCCGCCGTCCCACCCTGTCTGACGTGTAAAACTTCCTCCAGCTGAGAGCCACCAGCCCCAAAAGGGAAGAAAACCTGAGGCCCCATTCAACCCTGCATCAATTATCCATGGCTTTGTGGAGACTTCTAGTGAGGGAAAGAGTTAAAGATCCATTTAAACTTTCAAACAGCAGAGGTAAACACTTGGCTAAGCACAGCTGATTGGATTTTCAATTGAAGAGGCCAGGCAGCCACAGGCAACGGGTGGTGAGGAACCCACAGAAATGATGGACACAGATTCTGCACTTTCAACTTGCATCTCTAGACAGAAATGCCGCCTAGAGAGGAAAGACACTGAAGAAGAGGGAAAGGCTGTGAGTCCAAACCCCACTGGTAGGCAGTCCTTTGGGCTGACTCCTTATCTGTGTTGGCTCCCACAAGCCTGGGTATTGGCGCCCCAGGTTGGAGACGCCACCTGCCCTGCCACGCAGCCTCTGCGGCTCTGAAAACTGGGGACATCTGAGAAAATTGTGGCAGCTTTCAAAGAGAGTAAAAAGGCTTAAACCAGTCCTATGAGAAATTTCGTTGTCTTTTTTGTTCGTTTATTTTAAACCAGTTTATTTGGGCCGGTTTTCCTCTTACAAGACATCATTCAGGTTCTAAGATCAGCCATGATTATCTCTTCCCAGAAAAATTCAGAAGAGCTACACTTCTGCTGGAATGGCACAATCCTTTAACATCTGCTAATCACTAGAACTATAGGAACCCTGGCATGTGACCACCAGACCCCTGATCTGCAGGCTGGCAACTCTCTCTCTGATCTTGTAGGTGGTTGCTATTTAATTTTCCCTGAGCTCTTCTGAGCCCGTGGTTGATGGGAATTACTATTGGTTTAAGACAGTGATGGCCACCTGTGTACTAAACACAGCACTAGTATTTTCTATGCTAGTTAAAATAATGTGACCAAGTTTGCCCATCCCCCAAAAAGCAGAGCCTGAATAGGAGGTAGGCACTTCACAACTGCTATTTTCCGTCTGTCACCAGGAAAAGTTAGTGGGGAAATGAGCACGCCTCGGGGTTTTTTTTTTTAATTTTTTTCTTTAAATTTATTTATTTATATTTATTTTTGGCTGTGTTGGGTCTTTGTTTCTACGCGAGGGCTTTTCTCCAGTTGCGGCAAGCGGGGGCCACTCTTCATCGCGGTGCGCCGGCCTCTCACTCTCGCGGCCTCTCTTGTTGCGGAGCACAGGCTCCAGACGCGCAGGCTCAGTAGTTGTGGCTCACGGGCCTAGTTGCTCCGCGGCATGTGGGATCTTCCCAGACCAGGGCTCGAACCCGTGTCCCCTGCATTGGCAGGCAGATTCTCAACCACTGCGCCACCAGGGAAGCCCTGGGTTTTTTTTTAATTGAAGTATAGTTGATAGAATGTTGTGTTAGTTTCAGGTGTACAGCAAAGTGATTCAGCTATACATATATATATTGTTTTTCAGATTCTTTTCCATTATAGGTTATTACAAGATACTGAATGTAGTTCCCTGTGCCATACAGTAGGTCCTTGTGTTTATCTATTTTATATATAATGGTGTGTATCTGTTAATCCCAAACTCCTAATTTATCCCTCCCCACGTTTCTCCTTCGGTAGCCATAAGTTTGTTTTCTATGTCTGTGAGTCTATTTCTGTTTTGTAAATCAGTTCATTTGTATCATTTTTTTAGATTCCATGTATAAGTGATACCATGTAATATTTGTCTTTCTCTGTCTGACTCACTTCACTTAGTATGATCATCTCTAGGTCCGTCCATGTTGCTGCAAATGGCATTATTTCATTCTTTTTTATGGCTGCATAATATACCATTGTGTATATATTGATATATACCACATCATCTTTATCCATTCATCTGTGGACGGACATTTAGGCTGCTTCCATGTCTTGGCTATTGTAAGTAGTGCTGGAGTTTGTTTTTTAAAAAAGCATATAAACTATACAATTCCTAGTTAATATATCATGATACTAAAATCCAGAATTTGGGGGCAGTGCACAGGTCTCTGCTTTATGTGCTTTGTTGAATGAGACATTGAGAATCTAATATATATTAAGTGCTCCACTGGAAATGTCTTATTAAACAAAACAGCACATAGGGGAGACTAGAACAGCGTCAGGCCACAGAGGACTTTCCACCTGCCACCAGCTCACTCTGCAAAAGGATGGATGTGAAACCCACAGACCTCTGGCATGCCAGTATCAGACAGCTGTAAGGAGTGTTTACTACTGCCCAGAAGTCTCCGAAATTCTTGGAAGGGGCTACTGGTGATGTTTCAGAGCCATGAGTTTAGATCCCATGGCAAGTGTGGGGAAACCACTCTTAGCCAAAAGGAAAGTCTAGCCAATCAGCCAACATCTGCAACTGACTCAACTTTGTAGCTGTCTCGTTGCCTGGGTCCACATAATTAAGGGAAAATGCTACATGCTCTAGCAATATTAGCAAAGCTGGGGTCTTAATATATATTCCTAGAGAGTTCTAAGGACCCAGGAAACATCACCTCTACTGGAAAAGTTGACCGTCAGCTTTTTGAACTGACAGTAGAGGGATGATTGGGCGGGGTTAGGACTTTAGGAGCCCCAAACGCCTGAAATTCCAGGTGGCAGTGCACTGTCATTAATATCCCCTGGTTTTAGCTCTTTGGGAGATACCTTTTCTGAGGGTTTTATACATTATTTTTGATTTATTTTAGTATTCCTACTTCTAGTCAAAGTCAAGACCAGGAAATGTAGAGATATGCTATGAGGTGGTTCTCGGGCTTTGTTTGAAATCTACTAAAAATTCCGTCATTCGTTCAGTGACTTTCACTGTGTACCATGCATCCGTGAGTAGTACTGCTATGGGTGCCCCTATGGAGCTGACATTCTTTGTTTAATATATTTATTTAATTATTTATTTGGCTGCGCTGGGTCTTAGTTGTGGCACGTGGGATCTTTTAGTTGCAGCATGTGAACTCTTAGTTGTGGCATGTGGGATCTAGTGCCCTGACCAGGGATCGAACCCGGGCCCCCCTGCACTTAGCCACTGGACCACCAGGGAAGTCCCTGGAGCTAACATTCTACCGGGGGGTTGGGGGGGGGGCGGGAGACAGACCAACGAATACACACTGTCCGCACAGTAGTAAATGTTGTGGAGAATTGTAGAGGCCAGAGGGGGGCAGGGCTTGCCGGTATGTGCGGCAGTTTCAAAAGGGTGTTTGGAGAAGGCACCACTTATAAAGGGACGGTTGAACAGCGTCCTGGGGAGGTGTGAGGGCTGAGCCCCTGTGTACTGGGGGGAAGTGGGTCCAGGCAGAGGGCTCAGCAGGGCAGAGACCCTAAGACTGGAACCACGTGGTGGAGGAAGAGCAAGGTGGCTGCAGCCAAGGGGCTGAGTGCGAGGGACCGCGAGACAGGTGGGGGGTGGTTGGCGAGGCTTTTTAGGCAATCACGAGGATCTCCACTTTTACTGGTCCTGGGATGGGGCACAGGAAAGTTTGAGCACTGGGGCGGCACACCCTGACTCAAGTGCTCATGCAGCATCGTCTCGGTGCTGTGGAAGCAAGAAGCAGGAGATGCTGCAGCGCTCAGCAAGAGATGATCCCGGCTTTGGGACCAGCGGCCAGCAGTGGAGGTGGTGAGAAGTCATCTGAAGATGGGAGGATAGATTTGCAGTGAATTGTGCTGTGGTACAAAAGCGGGTGGGAGGCACAGGGGCTTGCAGGGTACCATGTGCTTGGGTTCAGCTGGGGTCAGAAGGTGAAAGAAAGGCTCAGGCAAGAGCCTGAGGGTGTAGGGCGATGACTGTGTTCATGCATCTCGGAATTAAGGTGACTTACTTGCTTTGCACAGTGGGCCGTCTGCTGAAGAGTATTGTCACACCCGCTCTGTGTTCTGCGTGATGCTTTTAGGTCAGCCTTAGAGTTCAGAGCTTTGTCCCAACTCTGCTCGCTGATGAACAGAGAAGATTCTTGTGATTTGGTGGTTTCCAAGAGAAATCCCAGCAAAGTGTGGATGGAGGTGGGGGCAGAGAGAATTGCTTTAGTCCCTCAAAGAGACTGTTTATAACAGTAGAACACAGTGAGAGCAACTAGGACAGCTTCTTCAAGAAGCACACATATTCTTTCTTCCCTTGTAAGAGGCACTTACTCTCCAAAGAAATCTTTTTTTTTTTTCCTTACTGGAAATATTTCACTGCTTTGATTTTATTTTTTAATTCATTGTCTTCAAAGTTTGCTCTTTCAGAATTCATTTGCTTACCATATAATCTATGACTATTTCAGAAGATTGAAATTAGGTTTGTTTTGTGGCTTCTACTTTTAAACCAAGAAGTGGGTTCAGAATTGGTGATGGAAGAGAACTTGAAATAGGATAGCTTATTGGGAACATTGATTTGGGCCCTTTTCTTCTAGTGTTAACTTTTTAGCTTATCTCTTTCAGAATATGCCTGATTTCCTTCTCGTGAGATACCACATGTCTAAGGATCCAGTTGTTACTTAATTTTTCTTTGTTTACTGATAAATATGCTGTATGCTTTTGTTCTTTTAAAAAGCAATTTTATTGAGGTATAAAACACTCACAATAAAATACATCCAATTTAAGTATAGAGTTTGAGTTTTGACAAAAGTGTGCACCCGCGTACCTGTTACCACGATCCATATATGGACCATTTCCATCACTTTAAAAAGTACACTCTGGGCCCGTTTCTAAATAGCTCATCCCACCCAGCCCCAGGCAAACACTGATCTGCTTCTGCTTCCAGTCACAATAGATTATATTTGCCTTTTCTAGAACATCCTATCAATAGAATCAAATCCTATGCACTCTTGGGTCTGGCCCCTTTGCCTCAGCACCATGTTCTTCCTTGAGGTTCATTATCATGTTGCTTGTGTTGGGATTTTTGTTTCTTTTATTGCTGAATAGTATTCCAATGTATGGACTTATTAACACACTTCACTTTTCATGGACATCGGGTTGTTTCCAGTTCAGGGAAATTATGAGTAAAGCTGCTATGGATATTTTTCATCAAGTCTTGTTGTGAACAAATGCTGTCATTTCTCTTTGGTAAGTGCCTAGGAGAGGCATTGTTGCATCTCCTGTGATAGGTACACACGGTATTTTTTTGTTTTTTGGTCGTACCATGCAGCTTGCGGGATCTTAGTCCCCCGACCAGAGATTGAACCTGTGCCCCTTGCAGTGGAAGCATGGACCCCTAACCACTTACCGCCAGGGAATTCCCAGTACACACACATTATGATTGTTATGTCATCTTGATGAATCTACCACTTTTATCATGATGAGAAGTCTGTCCTGGTAATAATATATTTGTTCTGACGTCTACTTTGTCTAATATTGTTATAATCACTCGAGCTTTCTTGATATTAGTGTTTGCATGGTATGTCTATTCTCTGACCTCTGCCTTGTAATTAGACTATTTAGACCATTTACACTTGAATAATTACCAATTTAGTTGGATTTAAATCTCGTATGTATTATTTGTTTCCTTGTTGCTTTTTTCTTCTCCAGTCTTCTTTTGGATTGAGTATATCCTAGTAAGTTGTCATCACCACTGGCTTATAATAGCTATATAGCTCTTCATTTCATTTATTTTTCTGGTGTTTCCAGGCACCTCGTCTTCCGTGAACTCCTGGTGCCTTTGCCTCGGCAGGACCACCATGGTCTGCTTGGGTCCCCCTCCCAGCACCACATTTCAGAAAGTGCCTCCAGGCGAAGAGCTGACGCAGCCTGGGGTCCTCCTAGTTTGCTTCCCTTCTTTCAGGGACTCTAGCCCCTTCTGTGTCTGAAAACAGTTACTTCATATACTTTGTCCAGTTTTCTGGTTGTTATTGTGGGAGCTTAGGTTCGGCTCTGGTTACCATATTATGTTCTGAAGTGTAATTTTATTTTTGAAATAAAGTATTTGGTTCTTGGCAGGAGAATGTGTTAAATATGTGAAATTGGGACTGCCTGTAAAACCCTAGATGCATAACACCATTGTTATGACTTCACAAAGTGATGTAAAGATGGTGATGATCAGTTTCCGGCTTAGGCATAGCAGCACGTGTAAACCTCAGAAGCAGAAGCTTTGAAAAGTTCTGTATCAGTCCCGTTTGAATGATAACAGCCCATAATCGAGCCCTTAGGTGCTCAGTGTTCTACATACAGATCTTTTTTAAAAAAATCATCTTACGTGTGTGTTTTTTAAATTATTTATTTATTTATTTATTTATTTATTTTTGGCTGCGTTGAGTCTTCGTTGCTGTGCACGGGTTTTCTCTAGTTGCGGCGAGCGGGGGCTGCTCTTCGTTGTGGTGTGAGGGCTTCTCACTGTGGTAGCTTCTCTTGTTGCAGAGCACGGGCTGTAGCACGCGGGCTTCAGTAGTTGTGGTGCGTGGGCTTCAGTAGTTGTGGCTCACCGGCTCTAGAGCGCAGGCTCAGTAGTTGTAGTGCACGGGCTTAGTTGCTCCGAGGCATGTGGGATCTTCCCGGACCAGGGCTTAAACCCGTGTCCCCTGCATTGACAGGCGGATTCTTAACCACTGTGCCACCAGGGAAGCCCCTGAGGTTTTAATTTAATTTTAATTCATTTAAATTGAAATAGCCCCATGTGGCTAGTGGCTGCCGTATTAGACAGCAAAACTCCAGGTAGCAAGGGAGCAGGGGTAGAAAGACAGCCCTGTGATGGAGCAGTCAGGGGAGCCTCCCAGCAAAAGACTGACCAGCCTCTTGCCTCACTGTGGCAGGGGAAGCCCCAGGCTGGAAATGGCAAATACTTGGCACAGGCACCACTCCGAACCATTCCTGCGCCCATGGCAGACACTGCTAGTCAATCACCACACACTTTCTTGCTAGTTTAGCCATAGCTCAGGATCCTTCTCAATACAACACTCCAGGCAGTCCCCAACTACAGATCAGTAGATGCTAGCATTTGAGAGAAATATTACTGGTCATCCCTAGGCCAGGAGGCCCATCTGGGAGGTCCAGGATCTCACCAGGCTGTAAGGTGGCTGGCAAGGGACGTGTGGCCAACCTGGGTCAGTGAGGCAACCACAAATATGGAGAGTGGAGAGGCAATGTGCTGGAGGAGCCAAGATTTTTCTATTTCTTCAAGAAACACTCAGAGCATGATTTAGGGAGAGAGGAAGGGGGTGGGGGGAGAGGTGAAGACTTGTCAAAGCCAGCTGATGTGCAAAGCATTTGGAGATTTTTATTGAGCTGGGTGCAATATTGTGATTTATGAAGAAAAATACATATTTGGTCATTCAGACCAAAAATATATATTTGGCCATCTCCCACGTGGCCCAAACCTTAAAATATTTACATTTTCGCCCTTTTTGGAAAAAAAAAATTTGCGGACCCTTATTCTAGAGAGGGTTCTGAATTGCCCACAAAAGTGGACTTGCTGGATTAAAGGAAATATGCATTGAAAATTTCAGCAGATGCTGCCCTTCATACTTGCACTAGCAGTGTATGAGATTGCCTGTTCCCCAGTATCCTCACCAACACAGAGTAATATCAGACTTTTCCATGTGGCCAATTTGATAGGTGAAAATGGTATTTCACTATCGTTTTAATTGTACTTACCTTATTAGCAGTAAGATTTAGTATTAGGCAGTAGGTATAATAAAATATATATTTGGTCTTTGTCCCTCATTCCTGGCACAAAACTTCTAAACCCCGTGGAATTTCCAGATAGGAGTGTCTTTTGATATTCATAACAAAACCCTTTCAACCACACCTGAGTTTGTGTTAATGAGGTGACTTTTGGAAAGCCCCTAAGGAAGGGGCTGGTTGCCAGGGGAACCAACCAGAATTAGAGGATTGGAACTTTCAGTCTCTTCCACCCTCCCCCCCACCCCCTTGAAGGGGAGAGGGGCTTGAGGTTGAATCAGTTAATCCTGTCTACATAACGAAGCTTCAGTGAAATTAAAAGAATGGAGTTTGGGGCTTCCCTGGTGGCGCAGTGGTTGAGAGTCTGCCTGCCAATGCAGGGGACGCGGGCTCGAGCCCTGGTCTGGGAAGATGCCACATGACACGGAGCAAGTGGGCCCGTGAGCCACAACTGCTGAGCCTGCGCGTCTGGAGCCTGTGCTCCGCAACAAGAGAGGCCGCGATGGTGAGAGACCCGCGCATCGCGATGAAGAGTGGCCCCCGCTTGCCACAACTAGAGAAAGCCCTTGCACAGAAACGAAGACCCAACACAACTAAAATAAATAAATAAATAAATAATTTTTAAAAAAAGTTCTTCAAAATTATTAAAAAAAAAAAAAAAAAAGAATGGAGTTTGGAGAGCTTCTGGATTGGTGTACCCAGGGAGGTGCCAGGTGGGACAGCATGGAAGCTTTGCACCCCTTTCCCCATACCTTGCCCTGTGCGTCTCTTCCATATGGCTGTTCCTGAGTTAGATCTTTTTATAATAAACTGGTAATCTAGAAAGGAAAAAAAAATATTATATATATATATATATATTTGGTCATCTCATATATATTTGGCTTTCCAAAAGTCACCTCATTAACATAACAAAAGGCACCTTTTTTAAAAAATTAATTTTATTTGAGCGTAGTTCTGCTGTACAGCAAAGTGAATCAGCTATACATATACATATATCCCCTCTTTTTTGGATTTCCTTCCCATTTAGGTCACCACAGAGCATTGAGTAGAGTTCCCTGTGCTATACAGTAGGTTCTCATTAGCCTGGAAGGGCGACGCTGCACTCTCCCCTCCGTTGCCAGGCAGGCTGTGCTTCTGTTACTGCAGCCCAAGGCCCCGAGAGCCTGCTCTGGTTCCTTAGGGGCCCCTGGGAGGGGTGTTTGTCACAGGTCTCTCCGCAAGCCCAGTTCTCTCGACCGTGACTGTCCTCGATTGCGGCGTCTGCTACACGGCCTGGGTCAAAGAGCCTAAAAGTGCGGGGATTGGGACCCAACCTGGTAGGAAGAACTTGAGTCCCGTGATCCCCCTAAGCCCCTGTAACCCTGCGGTGGGCGTGGGTCCCCCTCAAGTCACGCTGCCTCCCACACCCACAGCTTCCTTCTGTCTTTGGCTGAGTCCCCTCTGGTTCCTCAAATGGCCACCAGGTGGGAGCAGAGACCTGCGGTGAGGCTGGGACTGAGGCCTCCTTGAAGATGGGCTAGGAGGGCTCCAGGCAGGGCTGGGGGCCTCTCTCACTGGGGGTCTGGGCTTGCCGGGTGGCTGGGAGCTGGGTGCGTGCCTGGGGGTGCAGGCCTCTTTTGGGGTGAGTGTGGTGTGACTGCGTGGGGTGTAGATGGGCACACCTGTGTGCAGAGGCCTCTGCAGCTGTTGGGTGCGTGTGCCCTTGAGCATGCCCGTGTGCAAGCATGCAGGGGGTACCTGTGTGTGACTGTGGGGCCTGGGTCTGCAGAATCCTCCCTGTTCCCCTGCAGGCCTGAGAAGGCTGACGATTGGGATAGCCTGGCCCTTGAACTTTATGTTTCCAAAGCGGCAGGTGGCTCCGAGGCTCGGACCTCAGGACCCCCTGCCCGCTGCGTTCCCTTAGGCTGTGTCCAGCCAGTGTGGCGGCTTGTCCTACTTTGCCAGGTTTGGGGTCCTGCTGAGCCTTTTTTATTTATTTATTTATTTTAACATCTTTATTGGAGTATACTTGCTTTACAATGGTGTGTTAGTTTCTGCTGTGTAACAAAGTGAATCAGTTATACATATACGTATGTTCCCATATCTCTTCCCTCTTGCATCTCCCTCCCTCCCACCCTCCCTATCCCACCCCTCTAGGTGGTCACAAAGCACCAAGCTGATCTCCCTGTGCTCTGCGGCTGCTTCCCACTAGCTCTCTATTTGACGTTTGATAGTGTATATATGTCCATGCCACTCTCTCACTTTGTCACATCTTACCCTTCCCCCTCCCCATATCCTCAGGTCCATTCTCTAGTAGGTCTGTGAGCCTTTTGATTTGTGTCAGGATGGGGACTCATTGCTGTTCCTGGGGGCCTCGGGGTAGGAAAGGCCAACAGTGCACTGGGGGTGCTCCTTAGCCCCAGGCTGGGGGTTCGGGGAGGGGGAGGGCCGCCACACCGGAGTTTGTGCCCCTGGTCCTGCCAAGCCACTGGGAGGGTGGATGCTAGCCCACTTGTCACCCGCTTAGCATCCTGGGCTTCCAAGGTCCTCCTCCAGCCAGGCCCGTTTCCCTGCTCCCTTTGGTGCCTTTCTACTGCCCTCACTACCTCCACCGCCCTCTTCCGTTCTCCCTGAAAACCACGCTAAGCAGACATTTGTCAAGGTCACAGTGACCTCCATGCTGCCAAGCCCAGTGGACAATTCTCCGGCCTCCTCTGACTTGACCCTCAGCAGCACTTCAGGGGCTGGTCCTTCCCTCCTCCTGCCATCACTCCCTTCCGCAGCTCAGGAATTCCGCTCTCCTGGTTTTCCTTCTGTCCCGCTGGCCCTCCCTCTCAGCCTCCTTTGCTGGTCCCTGATCTCTCCAAGTCTGGGTGCCCCATCCCTACACCTCTTCTGTCTCCCTCTTTAAACGCCCACTTCCTTGGTGATCTCATCCAAGCTCATGGCTTTCAAATGACTCCCGTTGAGTATAATTTAATTAGTTGGTTTTTTATCATCTGTCTTCTCCCAAAGGAAAGCAAGCTCTACAGGCAGGGCTTTTTTTGTCTTAAGTCAGGTTTATTAAGGTATAATTTACATACAGTTAATGTCACCCTTTTTAGTGTTCACTTCTGTAAGTTTTTGACAAACACGTATAGTTGTGAAACTGTCTCTGCCATCAATTACAGGACAGTTCCCATCACCCCCAAAAGTTCTCCATACCCTTGTGGTCATCCCCTCCCCCATGTCCCGCCCTGGGCAGCCACTAATCTGTTCTTTTGTCCCTTTTCCCTAGTTGTGCCTTTTCTGAAAAGTCATATAAATGGGATTGTACTGCGTGTAACCTTTGGAATCGGCTTCTTCCACTTATCACAATGCACAGCGCATTTGAGATTCACCCATATTGTTGCAGCTGTGAGCCGTTAGTTCTTTTATTCTATTGTATTTTATTGCACAGCTTTGTTTATCTGTTCGGAGGGGGACCAGTTGTCCTGGTTTCCGTGGGAGGGAATGGTTTTTCTGGGACATGGGACTTTCAGTGCTAAAACCAGGGTGGTTGGTTATCTTAGTTCTTTAGTTGAGGGACATTTGGGTTGTTTCTAGGTTGTTGATGATTTTGAATACCTACTCAATATAACCAGTGACAGAGGGTTTTTTGGTGAACACAAATGTCCATTTCTCTTGGGTAAATACCTAGGAGTGGGGTTGCTCAGTTGGATGACGAGTGTACGTATCACTGTAAAAGAGGCTGCCAAGCTGTTCTCCAGAGTGGCTGTATTGTGTAGCATTGTGGGAGAATTCCACTTGCTCTGCATCTTAACCAGAACTTGGTAGTGTGTCAAAAAAAATTAAAAACCGGTTTTTTAGCCATCTTAATAGGTGTATAATGATATCTCCTCACGGTTGGCAGAGATTTCCTTTATTCGCCTTGAGTAGTGTTGTGCCCCCAGTGCCTGGGTTAGTGCCTGCTATGTAGTAGACACTCAATGAATTTTTTTTTTTTTACTGAGTGAATGAATGTATGGATGGATGAATGAATGAAGTCAAAGGGGCTTCCGGTATCTAAATCTGTTATAGCAAATACATAGCACACGTACCGCCAATTCCCCCATGCCCCATTCTGTTTCCATGGCAGACGTCACTCATCAATTGAGCCATTTTATCCACCTGCTTCATTTCAGACAGGTACGATCCAGTCCTTTGTGTAGCAAGTGAGATGAGCCCCATGAGCTAATGCAGCTTTAGTTCAAGCCTCTCATTGGCTGAAGAAGAGACCAGGCTCAGAGCAGGGTCCAAGGCTGCCCAAGGACTCACAGCGAGCCAGTGGCAGGACTAGATCTCCAGGCTGGGCTCTCCCCAGAAAAATGCACGACGTCTCTGACAAGGCTGGAGTAGGATGGGAGGCATGGACGTGGATCTGGGCCTGAGGCCGGGTTGGAGCATTGTGGAGTGCTCCCTGGGCCCCGGCTGGGTGGGAAGGCTGATGCCGGCGCTCTTCCTGCAGGTGCCCAGGAGCTGCTGGGATGGCCTACCCGCCCACGTTGGCTCCCTGGCCCAGCGGGCGTACTGGGCTCTGCTGAGCCAGCAGAGGGACCAGAGCATCGTGGCCCTGGGCCAGAGCGGTGCTGGCAAGACCACCTGCTGCGAGCAGGTCCTGGAGCACCTGGTGGGGATGGCAGGCAGTGTGGATGGCAGGGTCTCAGGTACAGTGGTCTCCAGGTGACGTGCAGCTGGGACGTGGTGGGGGCGGTGGCGTGGGGGAAGGGAAGGGAGAGTCAGAGGGGGTGCTGGGCGGCTCTTTCTTATATCTGCTCAGCTAGCGTTCACTGAGCACCTGTGTGCAGACCCTGTGCTGGCTTCTGGGCAGGGCCACCCCTAGTCTGTTGGGTACTTTTGTGTGAATTAGAAACAGGTACTCCTTGCCTAAGACACTCACTGCCACATGTGGAACCGTCGTCACGCATTGACATTGTTAGAACCAAACACTTGACCACCACGTTCTGGGCCATCATCCTAATAAGTATACAGGCCTATGGCTATCTGATATAAATGCTGTGCCCTTAGGTGTGGTGTCCTTGTGCAGCGCACAGCCCACTGGACTGTGCAGAGGACCCGATAAGTAAAAACAAAGACAAGGAGGCACTGACAGCCGGAAGGGAGACTCAGCTGCACATCTGTGCCAGACTCCAGTGCTCTGCACCGCTTGCTGGCCGAGCTGGGGAGGGGAGAGGCGGAGGGAGCACAGAGAAGGGGCCGGGGGGCTTCCTTGAGGAAATGATGTTTGAGCTGGGCATTAAAGAAAGAGTTTCAACATTGTAAATCAACTATACTTCAATAAAAAATAGTGTCAGTTGGTGATAATAATTACAATATTGATGGGGATCGTGGTAAATGCTTGCTGAGGACTTACGCGCCAGGCTCTATTCCAAGCAGGTTAACTTATTTATTATTTAAAACATCCCTATAAGGTAGACATTATTATTATTTGAATTTTATAGATGAGGCCATTAAAACGCAGGGAGGTTAACCAGCTTGCCGAAGGCCACACAGCTCATACATCCTAGCACCGAGATTCAAACACAGACAGTTTGGCTCCAGAGCTGTTACCCCTGGGCCAGTGTTCTCAATGTATTGTTGCCCCTCTGAGGAGCCTTTTTAGTTGTTCTTTCTCCTAATCGTCTCCCACCATGAAAAGTTAATGCCATAGATTCACCATATATTTGTTTATGCAGTGTGTGTGTATGTGTGTATATATATACAGACACACACAGACGTGTGTGTGTGTGTGTGTATCTGTGCTCTATTCTATACATAAGAAAGGAAAACTGCCCCCATCCTCAAGAATCAGTTTCTGCCCTCTTGGGGGCAGTATTCCCCCTGCTGAGAATATATGGCCCAGGCAGTATTGCTTTTCTAATAATAACAAACAATACTAACACCACCACATTTGGAGCATGTTCTGAGCACTTTACATTATTAAAGCTTTTAGTCTTTGTGGCAACCACATGAGGTAAGTAAGTACTATTATTACCCCCATCTTATAGATGGGGTATCTGAGGCACAGGGGGGTTAATTTATTCGCTCCAAATCAGGTGACTAACAACGGGGAGAGGCCATATTCAAGCTTGTTTAACCATTGTACTATCCTGCTTCTCCACTGGGCTTATTCCAATGCTTTATTGATCACCTGTTCTGCACCTGGCCCAGGTTAGAGCCCTGTGAGGAGCTGGGGATACAGCAAGGAGAGGCCCTCCCAGAATGTAGATCTGCTGAAAGTGTGTGTTGGGGGAGTGGGAGTCAGGCTAGGCTGTATCCAGGTGCCTAGCACATAGTGGGTGCTTGTTAAATAGTTATGTTAAAAAGCTTGGGACTGCTGGGCTTTTTGAGCTGGCTGTGATGGGCGTTCCCCGACAGCAGGTCCAAGAATGTTAATGCTCTGCCCTCCTCCTAGACTCCACCAGGCCCAGGAGGCCCTAGGGCAGCCCTTGTCACTCAGATCGTACCAATCCTAGGTGTGTGTATCTCCCCTTCTGGGCTCACTCTTGCTCACCCCGCGCCCCTGCTTGCAGCACAGGGCCAGCCCAGCAGCGGAAGAGGTGTGGCTTAGAGCTGAGTTGGGGGAGTGGAGGGGCCCCTGCTGGGGCCTGGGGCCAGAATGGGGTCCTGTGAGAGGTGGGGGTGGCAGCACCCGGGCCACGGGTGATGCCCTGTCTGTGCCCCACCAGTGGAGAAGATTCGAGCCACCTTCACTGTCCTCCGGGCCTTTGGCTCCGTGTTCACCGGCCACAGCCGCCGTGCCACCCGGTGCTCCATGGTGATGTCACTGGACTTGAACGCCACAGGCCGAGTCACGGCCGCCCAGCTCCAGGTGAGGCCTCTGGGTGGGAGGGAGAGGGGGCTCTTTGGGGCTGCAGTAGCCTCAGCCCCACTCAGCAGGGCCCACGCCTCCAGCTGGGACCCTGGAATGTGTCTAAATGGTCATCGCTCCCCAGGCCAAGGCCAACTCCTCCCCACCTCACTCAGTGCCCAGACATCTCCTCCTGGAGCAGGCCAGCTCGTCTGTGCCTCGGAGTATCACAGGGATGAAATATTCATGAGTAGATACATAATTCAGCCGCTCATTAGCTGGGTCTTAAAAGCGTAAGCTGAAATTAAACAGGCGCTCGCTGGCCTTCTGCGGCAGCCCGTGTGTGACAGGCACATGGCCTGTTTGTTCCTCTCTTTGAAATCACCTGGCTCCTCCCCTTCCCCCCCCCCCCGCCCCCACCAACATTCTGTTTGAACAGAAAACAGGATTAGGTTATTAGAAGGGTTGTTTGTATGTGGAGCTAGGAGAATACCCAGACTCGCTGGTGCACGATAAATCCCTTTCTGTCCCGGCCCTGAAAGTCTACCGTGCATCACCATGTGGGTCAAGTTATTAAGGGCTTCGGTTGCATAAGAGTGTGTTGGAGGGCGGCTCTGGGTTAATTGTTAGTACCCTTGGATTCCTTCATCGGAATGAGCCCGTTGCATTCGTTGATTGCCTGCGTGGACTCTGAATCAGTGAGACAAAGGCCTGGCACGTTTTGATTTGGAGGCGTCCAGCCAAGTTGGGGCCTGAGGTGCTGCCTCGAAGAGTGGGCCTGGGGGTTGGTGGGGGTGTGCGGGCAGCCTAGCGGGGCCTCGTGCTGACCGGCGCCTGTCCTCTCCCCTGGCAGACGATGCTGTTGGAGAAGAGCCACGTGGCCCCGCAGCTGGAAGGGGAAGGCAATTTCGAGGTTTTCTCCCAGATGCTATCCGGATTGGACCTGGCTCTCAGGTGAGCGACTGGGCTGAGCAGGGACAGCCGAGGGCAGTGAGACAAAGGGCCTCCGCTCTCCAGGGCCCCAGCCCTGCCTCTGCCCAGAGGTGAGAGGCAGTGGAGCCCAGTGGTTAGGAATCTGGCCTCTGATTCTTGCTGCCTGGTACTGCTCCTGGGCTGGGTGAACCTGGCCAGGTGTCACCTGCTCTGAACCTCCGTTTCTTCCTCTGTAAAGTGGAAATAGTACCTTGACTGCTGACCTTACAGGATTAAGTGAGATAATTCACATATGGCTCTTTATACACGCTGGGGGGTGGTGGTGGGTGTCTGCTGTGACGGTGACATTTTGGTACAGGTTCTGACAGCAGCGTGGGAGGTGGGCAAGGAACAGCAGACCCCAAATCTTCCAGAAGCTCCTAAACTCTGTGAGAGCCTTGGGTGCACCTGAGGTAGCTCAGGGCGAGGAGGCACCAGGTGGAACAGCAGAGAAGCCACAAGACTCATCTGGGAGGGCCTTCTGGGGGAGGTGGCCCAGGGAGTCATCTCTGCCCCTCGCTGACTCCTGGGAATTCTTGGACATGTGGCTCCCTGTCTCTGAGCCTTGGTTTCCTCATCTGTTGAACGAATGAGTAAGGTTCTATCTAGTGAAGCTCCAGGGAGTGCTCACCCCAGGCGAGGGGTGATAATTTTCAATTTGCCTCTGCGTCCCCCATCATTTGTCTCCTGCCTTCCACCCCCGTCTGAAGGGCAGGCCCAACCTGTCCTGAGCCTCCTGGCTAAGGCCAGAGGGGCACCTTACCCTTTGGAGAGAGGGCAGATTAGGGAGGAAACTCCCAGTTTTCAGAGCAGGGTAACTGAGGAGTAAGGAAGCTTCTGGAAGGCCTTCACTTAAGAAGGGCCCATTGAGGGCAGCAAGTGAGGAATATTCGGGAGGCAGGGCCAGGGCCTGAGGCAGACCCCGGGGCCACCTGGGGCACTCTGTGGAGCCCCGTGCCATGATGCCCACCTGCCCTGCCAGGCCACTGGTGTGGGTGGGTCCTCCCTTACTTCTGGTCCCTTCTCTGTTTCCAGGACAGAACTGTACCTGCACCAGCTGGCAGACAGCAGCTCCTTCGGCATGGGCGTGTGGCCTAAGGTAAAGAGGAGGTCCTTCTGGGTGTGAGTGGGTGTCTGTGTCCCCATGGCCAAGATGGGCGGGTCCCCTGTGTGGCTCGTCCCTCTGCCACTGGGGTGAGTAGTTGGCAAGGGCTGGTCACGTGGGGGAGGCAGGGTTGCCTTTATGGGGCCTGGGCTTGTCAGGGAAATGAGTCTTGTGCTAATAAAGGGAACCAGGAGGTGGTTTGTGTAGAGGTAAGGGCGCGGTCTCCGGGACAGGCTGTCTGGGTTCAAACCCCGGCTCTGACACTTACTGGATATGAGACCTCAGGCATGGACCCTAGCCTCTCTGAATGTCTGTGTCCTCTTTGGTAAAATAACAACAGAACGGGCGGGCAGGCTGAAGGGAGGACAGAGCGTGGCACGGCCTGCCCGCCTGGGCCACGGGGAGAAGGTCGGGGCGCCGCCCGCGCCCTCGTTCCGCTGCCTGGCGTCCTTTGTGGAGGCAGGGCTCCCAAGGAGCTCAAAGGCCAGGGAAGGACACACGGGACGGTCCAGAGCCACCCTACCGCTCCAGTGGTGCAGCACCCTCTCTGAATTCCTACTGCCACCAAAACACATCCCTAAGGCCTTTGGGAAGAATTGCTAGGACCCAGGAAGGCGGCCCCTTGCTGTGGTCCAGACTTCAGCAGCTGCCGATGACCAGAGGGAGCCAGCCGGCCGGCCGTGAGCAGGAGGACAGGACACGGGGACAGGGACAGCCACAGCCGGGCTTCCCGCAGCTGTGCCCACCGCCAGAACCAGCTCCAGCCAGTCACAGCCCCCGAGATGCCAAACAGTGACGGGCGAGAGGCCGGCAGGAAACTGACACCCCCTCACTGGAGAGCCTGCCCGGTCGGGGTGCGGGGCACCATCCCCGTCTGAACTCACCCCACAGCTCAGCCGTCTCCCAGTGACCCAGACGCGTCCCCACGGCCCCAGGGCTGATCCCCGACCAAGGTCAGAACTCCCCCCAGTGTGACGGCCCCCATGCCACTCCTGTGGTGGAAGGGACGGCAGGCAGAGACCAGGAGTAGAGTCTTTTTTATTAATGGCTGCGTTTTCAAAGAACCGTTTTGTTACCAGGAAAGCTCCCCAGGAAGGGATTGCATTAGTGCAACAAGGGGGAGCCTTGATGCCAGGCTTTCCAGACACTTCCAGGTGGAGACTTTTGGCCTAGGCTGGCCGCCGGGGACTCGGGGGCTGGGAGGACACACGGCCCCTCCCCCGCCCCGACGGGGCGCTAAGGCACCCGGCCCGCCCGGGGGGGCAAAACCCCGTGCCGTCAGCAGGCCGGCGGCTTGCAGCCCTCAACCTGCAGCCCTTTGCTCAGGAGGAAGGCGTCCTGCATGGGGTCACAACCCAGGAAGAGCTTCACCATGCCCTTGGCATCCTCGGAGCCCCCTGGCCTCAGAATGCAGCTTCTGTAGTCCATGGCAACCTGAGGAGAGGGGGCGGGGCTGCAGGAGGGTGGAGCACCCCCTTCACAGAGGGTGTGGGTGTGGCCACCTCTGCTGTGACTCAACAAAGGGCAGGGGAGCAGGGGGTTCTGGGCAGGGCCCTCAGAGCCTGGCAGGCCCAGGCGGGCGGCACAAGCATCTAGGCCCAGGCCAAGGACCTCCGTGTTGGTCTGCACGGCAGGCCGGCCTCTCACCTTGCCACTCAGGACGCCCTCCTGCTTGAAACGAGTGTGTGGACCGTGTCCGCGGAGTACACCTCGCTGCACAGGTAGCCATAGGACTGGGCGTCGTAGCTTCCTGCCAGGTGGCCGAAAGTCGCAGGCAGGTGGGTCCCTGGGAAACACGCGGAGAGGTTCCTGCCCGGCCCCCTGGCCGCTCCGTGCCCCTTCCCCAGAGCCCAGAGCTTGGGGCCTCAAAGCAGCCCTGTCTGAGTCCCCTGCCACTAGAGGGAGTATTGGCCCAACACTTCTAGAAAACGGGGACCTTGCTGGCAACTCAGTGGAGGGACACAATTCAATCTTTGCCGACTTTCTGCTGAAGCTCACGAGGGTTCACCCCTAAGCCTCTTACAGGGACAGCTGCCCGAGGCTCCGAGGGATGAGTCAGGGCTCGCCCTCCAGCACGGGGAGAGCGCGGGTTAAAGCGCTCACGAGGGAGTGAACTGCGTCTCCGCACCGACACGCACGGGCAAACCTCGTCGATGCGTTCCGTCCGGGGTATGAAGCCCTCTCCTGCCTCTTCCAGGCTCTCCAGAAAGCACGTGCAGATAGGCCCAGCCCACCCTCGGACTCCGCGCGCCACAGCTGGAGGGACCAGCCCAGGAACCCAGGCAGGAAGAGGCCAGAGGTCAGCGGGCCTCGACCAGAGCCCGTCAGTCGGTCCCCCTTCACACACCACCAGAGGATCCTCTTGAACTGGGCAGTAGCCGCCAACCGACCGCTAAGGTGGGCCCGGCGTGTGCTTGGCTACCTGGCGTGGCTGGGACCCTGAGGATCTCCTGGCAGAGGCGGGCATTGTCCTAGGCCAGGTCCGAGGGCGTCTGCATGTGCAGGGCCTGGTCCACCTTGGCCAGGACGATCTGGCGCAGGTTGAAGAGGCCTGGAGGGCGGGAGGAAGGAGACGGGGGCGCTGGCACTGTGTCCAGGCCGTGCTTTCCAGCCGGGCGGTCCGGGAGCCCCTTTCCTTTCCCTCGGCCCGGCCGCACGGGGGTTGGCCAGCCGGGACTTGATGAGCTTGTCCAGCAGCTCCTGGGGGACGGCGCTGCCCGTGCCCCGCCGAGACTGGCAGCAGCGCCAGGGCTTCACAGGGCGCGGCGCTCCCGGCCCCAGAGCCTACCCTCTGGTTCTCATCCCCGGCTGTCACCAGAGTCGCAGGCAATGTGCCCTTCTTTTCGTTTGTCTTTTTTCCGGCCCGCAGCCACGCAAAGCTGTGAAGCCCTGCCACTCGCTGCCACGTGGATGCACCCTGAGAACACGATGCTCAGCGAGAGAAGTCAGACACAGAAGGACACACAGGGTGTGACCCCACTGAGGGGAAACGTCCAGAACAGGTAGATCCACAGAGTCAGAGTGGGTTCCTGGTTGTCAGGGACAGGGGAGGGGAGGGAATGATAACTAAGGGCGTGAGGGACCTTTTTGGGGTGAGGGAAATGTTCCAGAACAGGGCAGTAGTGACGGCTGCACAGCTCAGTAAAGTGTCCCCACGCGCTCCGGTTGCAGTCTGTGAGAGCATCGCTCTCAGGACGAAGGGCTGACTGCAGGAAGACTGAACGAGCACTGGGTCCTGGGCCCAGACGCTCAGCTGGGGACCCCCCCATTGGGAAGTCACTGGGACTTGCTGAGCCTCCACCGAGACTTGCAGCAGCCCCAGGACCTCACAGGGCGTGGTGCTCCCGGCCCCAGAGCCTAACCTCTGGTTCTCATCACTGCCTGTCACCAGCCTTGCATGCAACGTTCCTTTCTTCTATTTTGTCTTTTTTAAAGGCAACTCTTGAATACCTGTATTTAACATGCAGGGAACCAGTCCTGACTCCTTGATCTGGGACTTCCAGCCTCCAGAGTCTCGAGGACATCCACTTCCGTTGTTTACGCGCCCAGTGCGTGGGGTTTGATGATGGAAACTGACACCGAGAGCGTCTCCTCGTGCGGGGTGACATCAGCGGAAGAATCCCGTGGCGAGGGCCTGCCTGAGGACCACGGGAGAGCCCGGGCCCTCCCCGCCCCCTGCCTTCAGCCCCTCGCCCGCACCCTCCTGGGAGCGGAGCTGGTGCATCGCTTGCCAGAACTCATGGAAGTAGGTCTCCAGCTCATCATGCTGGAACAGGGAGGGCGGGTTGGGCGTAGGCTTGGTGAAGTTGGCCACCATGGCCGCGATGGCAATCTGGCACCTCCCGTCCTGCTGCAGGCAGCCCGGCTGCAGGCCAAAGCAGGCCATGTGCCCGGACTTCCCTTCCCTGGGGAGGGACGCGGGTGAGGCCCCGCTACCACAGAGGAGCCCCGGCCCACGGCCGACAGGTTCCCCCACGCATGCACCGAGGGTAGAGGTCCAGGTAGAACTTGCTGATGGATGACCTTGCCCGAGGCCGCGTCCCGGACCGTGTAGAGCCTCACATCTTCATCTTCGTGACGCATGTTGGCGCCTTCCTCCAGGTCGAAGGTCAGCCCCAGCAGCTCCTGGGAGATGCCCAGCCGCCCGCGCGTGACCACCTGCATGGGGAAGGACTCATTGAGCAGGTACTGGTCCACGTGGTAGCGCGTCTCCTCCCCCTGGTTCATGTAGTAGCGCAGGTCCTAGACGTTGATGGGCCCATCAAAGTGCAGGCCCCGCCTCTGGCACTCAGCCTTCTTTAGCTCCAGGATCAGGGCCGCTCCTGCTCCCCGAGGGGCTTCAGCTTCTGGGCCAGCTCATCTGCGGGCGGAGGGGAGAGGCTCAGCTATGTCCCTGTGGCAGCCGCCCAGCCGCCCCCCACCCCACGCCCCTCGAGGCAGAATGAAGGGTTGGGGAAGGCGACCCCCAAGGGCTGACACAGTGGGGTCTCAGGCAGCACCACGTCCAGTCAAGGTCCACCTGACCCCCGTCCCCACTGGGACTCGGGGAGGCGGGGTTACCTAGGAAAGTGGCCACCACCTGGCTGGTCTTGGCCATGTTCATCTCCAGCACAGAGTCGGCACGCGTGCTGAATCCCAGCAGGCGGGACTTCTGAGCCTGCAGCCTTACCAGCTCCCCGAGGATCGCGCAGTTCTCCTGGAACCCAGAGACAGCCAGCGCTGGGGACCGTGGGCCACGCCCTCCCCACAGGCCCCGGGCCAGGTCTCTGTGGGTGGGAGGGCTCTCAGGCCACTGGCAGGCACAGCCAAACCCCCTCCCTCCTCCTCCTGGCCTGGATTTCTAGACACTTTGGTGCTGTCCTAACATGTGGTCTTTATGAACACAGGTCCTTTTGGAAACAGAAACGGTGTGAACCATGATGAGCTCTAAGGCCAAGGGCAGGAAGAAATGTGACCAGGCTCTCCAGGAGCCACCCAGGGGCCTCCCCGGGCTCAACAATACAAACTTGGCTGCCGTGCAGACAGCAGCTCATCCCCACGGCGCCCGAACACCCAGCCCCTGGACGGCGAGAGACCTGTTGCTGCAGGTGGCCCATGGTTGGCTGGTGAGGCCTGGCCCCAGGCGTACGCCACCTTCTCTGGGGCCACCTCTCTGGGTCTGCGGTGGGGTTCTCCTGGGAGCCCCCAGTCACCACAGGACCAATGTGGCCTGTCTGCAGCCCAAGAAGGTGGGGACACAGGTCTGTCCCCCGTGGACATCACCCGCGAGGCCGAGCAAGCACCAGTGGTGTCTGCGGGGAAGATGAAGGGCTCATGCACAGCCCCCATCTACTGAAGATGCTAAACGGGAGAAGCACAGACTGCAGCCACATGCGGTATGGACCAAACGCAAGTGTCCTTGCAGGAACCGATGTCTGAATGTCGAGGCTGTTCCCGGGCCACAGTGAGAAGGCCCAGGCCCCACGCAAGGCACAGAGAGGGGATGGGGGGAACATCTGCGAATCTGAGCTCATCGGGCATCACCCCAGAAGGAGAGGGAGAGAGCCAGAAGGAGATACGGAGGGAGAGGGAGAGAGAGGGAGGTACAGACGTCTCTCCTTTCCCTGGGGGTTCTCTAGTGCAGCCAAGCCTGAAAACCACTGCATTTCGGGAGATGGGTCCTCGTGGAAAAGTTAAATAGTAGCTCATGGCATTATCGACACATATTAAAATGGCCCCAAATCTTGGGGAGTCAGGGAGGGGAGCTGGCGGCTGCCTCGTAAAGGAGGAGAGATTGGGCGTCAGAGGAGGTGCCTGCCTCCACCACCTCCGCCGCCGCTGCCCCCCCCCCCAGGGCCCCGCAGACTTCATCTCCCAGCTGTGGTCCTGGGCTGGAAGGTAGCGGGGAGGTCAGGCCGTCCCAAGCATCAACGTGGACTTCAGGGCTGATCTGAAAGGCGCCTGGTGTTTGTTGAAGCAGAAAAAAGAGAAAGCAGTGGGCAGAGGATGGGAGGGGGAGGGAGCCCCCATCAGCCCTTCTCCCTGTCTCCCTCTCTGTCTTCGTCTCTGTCTCCCTCCCTCCCTCCCTCCCTCTACCTCCCTGCCTCTCACTCTCCCTCCATCTCTCCCTCTGCCTCTCTCCCTCCCTCTCTCCCTCCCTCTCTCCCTGTCCCTCTTGCCCTGTCCTGTCCCTCTCTCCCTCCCTCCATCCCTGTCTCTCTTTCCCTGTCCCTCTCTCCCTCTCCCTCTGTCCGTCCCCCCTCCCTTTCCCCGTTTCCATCTCCCTCTCTGCCTCCCTCTTTCCCTGTCCCTGTTTCCCTGCTCTGCTCTCCCTCTCCCTCTTTCCCTCTCCCTCTCTCCCTGTCCCCCTTTCCCTGTCCCTGTTTTCCTGTTCCGCTCTTCCTATACCTCTTTCCCTCTCCCTCTCTCCCTCTCGTGCTCCCTCTCCCTCCACCTCCTTCCCTCTCTGGAGAGGGGAGGAGGTGGAGGGAGAGGGACAGGGAGCAGGAGAGGGAGGGGGGAGAGGGAGAGAGGGATAGAGGGAGGGAGGGAAAGACAAAGACATCTTTCCCTCCCTCCCTCTATCCCTCTCTCCCTCCCTCTCTCCCTCCCTCCCTCCCTCTCTCCCTCTTCCTCGCTCCCTCTCCTCCCTCTCCCTCCGTCTCTCCATCTCCCTCACTCCCTCCCAGAGACAGAGAGACGAAGAGGCAGAGACAAGGGAGAGGGAGAGGGAGAGAGAGGGAGAGAGAGGGAGAGACGGAGAGAGGGAGAGAGAGAGAGGTCTATTCCTCCCTTTCCCTCTCTCCTCCTTCTCTCCCTCTCTCCCCCCTCCCTCTCTCCCCCCTCCCTCTCTCCCTCTCCCCCTCTCCCTCGTCTCTCCCTCTCCCTCCATCTCTCCCTCTCTGGGAGGGAGTGAGGGAGAGGGAGAGACAGAGGGAGGGAGAGGGTGAGACAGAGGGAGGGAGAGGGAGAGAGGAAGGGAAAGGGCGAGGGAGGGAGAGGGAAGGAGGGCGACACGTTTCTCCCTCTCCGTCTCCCTCCCCCTCCCTCTCTCCCTCTCCCTCCCTTCCTCTCCCTCTCCCTCTCCTAGAGGGAGGGAGGGAGAGGGAGAGACAGAGGGAGAGGAGAGGGGGAGTCGGAGAAGGAGGTAGGGAGAGGGAGAAGGCGAGAGGGTGCCTGCTTCCCTCTCTGTCTCCCTCCCTCCCTCCCTCCCTCCCTCTCCGTGTCCCTGTCTCCCCCCTCTCCCTCTCCCTCTGTCTCTCCCTCTCTGGGAGGGAGAGAGGGAGAGGGAGAAGGAGGGAAAGTGATGGAGGGAGGGAGAGGGAGAGAGGGTGAGGGAGAGAGGGAGAGAAGGAGGAGAGAGGGAGAGGAAGGGAGGAAGAGAGCTCTCCCTCTCTCCCCCCTCTCTCTCCCCCTCCCTCTCTCCCTCTCCCCCTCTCTCTTGTCTTTGCCTCTCCCTCCGTCTCTCCCTCTCTGAGAGGGAGTGAGGGAGACGGAGAGACTGAGGGAGAGGGAAAGGGAGGAGAGGGAGGGAGGGAGGGAGAGACGTTTCCTCCCTCCCTTTCCTCCCTCTTCTCCCTCTCCCTCTCCCTCTCCGTCTAACTCTCCCGCTCCCTCCATCTCTCCATCTCCCTCACTCCCTCCCAGAGGGAGAGGGGAGGGAGAGAAGGAGAGGGAAAGAGGAGAGGGAAGAGGGAGAGGAAAGAGGCAGAGGAAATAGGCAGAGGGAAGAGGGAGAGAGGGAAGAGGGAGAGAGGGAGAGGGAGAGAGGGAGAGGAAAGAGGGAGAGGGAGGGAGAGGGAGGGAGAGGGAGAGAGGGAGGGATAGAGGAAGAGACAGAGAGGGAGAGAGAGGTGGAATGGGAAAGAGGTAGAGGGAGAGCGGAACAGGGAAAGAGGTACAGGGAGAGAGGGAGGCAGAGAGGGAGGAGAGGAAGCAGGGAGAAAAGAGAGAAAGAACACACCGTCTACATTTCTGTCAAATGACACCGGGGATCCTTACACAACCAGGAGAAAGTAACACAGGGAGGCTCTTTCTCAGCTGGAGCTGGAACTGCAGACGGGGCCAAACACCACCAGGCTGGCCACACGCATCCAGCCACCGCTCCAGCCCCATCAGCCGTGAGTCCGGTCACCAGGGCTCTGAGTGTCTGCTCCAGGGAGCTGGGGTTCACCCTCTCACCCGGGAGGCCGGGCCAAGACAGCAGGGCCCCGGGCTGGACACATAGGGGGAAACGCATCCCCACAGGACAGCTTGTGCGAGCAGATTCAGCTACCAGATTCTAGAGGCCCGGGACCACCCTGTGGCCCGTGAAACCCAGGAGCCACGAGAGTCTTGCAACGTGATTCCTGTCCGTTGGACTGTAAAGTTTATGTAGGGAATCTTGGAAACAGTGGTAACAAGGCTGAATTGGAACGAGCTTTAGGCTATTATGGACCACTCTGAAGTGTGTGGGGTGCTAAAAACCCTCCCGGCTTCGCTCTCGTTGAATGTGAAGATCCCCGAGATGCAACCGATGCTGTCCGAGAACTAGATGGGAGAACACTATGTGGCTGCCGAGTAAGAGTGGACCTGTCGAATGGGAAAAGAGAAGTCGAAATCGTGACTGCCTCCTTCTTGGGGTCGTCGCCCTCGAGATGATTATGGGAGGAGGAGTCCTCCACCTCCCACACATCTCCAAGATGGAGAGCCTTCTCCGTCAGCCAGAGCAGGTCCCTTTCTAGATATAGGAGAAGAGAGAGATCCCTGTCCCAAGAGAGAAATCACAAGCCGTCCTGATCTTTCTCTAGGTCTCCTAGCCGATCTAGGTCAGATGAAAGGAAATAGAAGACCACTTTGCAAGAGGAGTGGTGTACAGGCAATAACTTCATTTGGCAGGAGTATGTACAGAAAATTCAAGTTTTGTTTGAGACTTCCGAAGCTTGGTGCACTTTTTAAATGTTTTAGTTGTTCACATTTGTTTGTCTCTTGGGAGAGTGACACATAAAGGTGTCATTCTCTATGGTTTGAAATGGGTCCTGTGAGGCATGTAATATGAAGAATTGTTACCTTACAATGTTCCCTTAAGCAAAATTGAACTTGCTTTGAATTTTTGGTCTTGCCTAGACTGATAATAAAACTCTAACTCCTGCCCACCTAAAGTGTGATGTTTACTATTATGGAAACAACACTGGCAAACATTGAAAAGACTTTCTGTAGCTGGGATATGGTATGCAGCTGTAGTTAAGCAAGCAGTCTTTAAAAGGTGCTGTGAACCCAAGCCAGCAGGTAAAAATGAAAGCCGCACCCTTACCCTAGATTAGAGGTTTAAAAATTCCACTAGTCTTCACACCGGACAAGAGGTTGTCCAGGGAGTTTAAAATCTAAGAAGTTTCAAGGAAGTTAGTTTACCTTTGAGTTAGGTCATACATCCCCTCTGTGATTGCTGTACATGAATACATAGCTCTTTGTAATATTTTTTGGAAATTTGAGATTATCAAGATACCAATGTCCTGCCAGATTAAGAGTATATTGTAGAGCTGAACTTTGAGTTACTGTGCAATTTTTTTTTTTCATGCTGTCATTTGTAATATGTTTTGTGAGAATCCTTGGGATTAAAGTTTTGGTTGCAAAAGAAAAAAAGAAAAGAAAAGAATCCGCCTGCCAATGCAGGGGACACAGGTTCAAGCCCTGGTCCGGGAAGATCCCAGGTGCCGCAGATCAACTAAGCCCGTGGGCCACAACTACTGAGCCTGCACTCTAGATCCTGGGAGCCAGAACTACTGAAGCCCACACGCAACGAAGACCCAACGCAGCAAGAAAAAAAAGACGATACTGGCCAGGTGATCAAGGGTAAAATCGTTTGTCATAAGTCCCGTTGATGGTGTGTATCCTTGATGTGACCTGAGGAGAATGGCATTTTTATCTCTGTCTGGGTCTTCCGCCCCAAACCCCATAACTCCAGACCAACCATAAGAAAACACCAGAAAACAAACAGACAAACAAATTGAGGGACAAAACACCTGACCAGTCCTCAAAACTTTCAAGGTATCAAAACCCAGCGACGTCTGAGAAATGTCACAGCCCAGAGGAGACTGGGACAGAAAAAGGATGTTAGGGGAACACTAGGGAAATTCTAATAAAGTGTGGACTTTAGTTAATAACAATGTATCCATCTTGGTTCCTTAGTTGGATAAACATCTCGTACTAAGGTACTAACGAGTTGGAAATAGGGGTACTGGGTCAGGGTCCACGGCCCTCTGTACAGATCTTTGCAACTTTTTTGTAACTCTAAGCTCTTGTAAAATTAAGCGAGTACTGAACAGAGCTAAGAATGTTATTTCCCTGATTTGAACATGCCTGAGTTTCTTTTCATGGTCACATTTTTGCTATTTGGATGTGTCTTGGAATCAGTAGCAAAGGAGAGTTGCCAGCCGCTGGGAAGATGTGGGTGGTTCGCAGGTGGCTTGCTCTGGAGCTGAAGACCACGGTGGGAAGTCTGCAGCCTCGGGCTGCACTTAGAACCATGGGAGGCGATGGGCCAGCTCAGTTAGGGATGGAACCTATAAATAAAACTTTTTTCTTTTCCGTTATGGCTTATCCCAGGATACTGAATATAGTTCCCTGTGCTAGACAGTAGGACGTTGTAGTTTATCCATCCTATATTTAATAGTTTGCATCTGCTAACCCCAAACTCCCAATCCAACCCTCCCTCACTGTTTCTCCCCCTTGGCAACCACAAGTCTGTTCTCTATGTCTGTGAGTCTGTTTTTGTTTTGTAGACGAGTTCATTTGTGTCGTATTTTAGATTTCACATATAAGTGAGATCATATGATATTTGTCTTTCTCTTCTGACTTACTTCACTTAGTATGATAATCTCTAGGTCCATCCACGTTGCTGCAAATAGCATTATTTCATTCTTTTTATGGCTGAATAATATTCCATTGTATATATGTACCACATCTTCTTTATCCATTCATCCATCAGTGGACATTTACGTAGCTTCCATGTCTTGGCTACTGTAAATAGTGCTGCAATGAACGTTGGGGTGCATGTATCTTTCTTTCTTCTTTCCTTCTTCCTTTCTTCCTTTCTTTCTCTCTCTTTCTTTCTTTCTCTCTCTTTCTCTCTTTCTCTCTTTCTTTCTTTCTTTTTTCTTTCTTCTTTTATTGTCACACGGCATGTGAGATCTTAGTTCCCTGACCAGAGATGGAACCCACGCCCCCTGCACTGGAAGCGTGGATTCTTAACCACTGGACCACCAGGGAAATGCCAGGGGTGTATGTATAGTTTTGAATTAGAGTTTTCTCCGGATCTATGCCCGGGAGTGGAATTGTGGGACCCTATGGCAGCTGTATCTGTTCCTGCACGCCTCACATCAACCACCTGCACTCCAATCCTTGCTCTCAACGTCATCTTCGGGGAACCCAACCTGCGACAGGGACCTTGACAAGAAGAAATGGCTCAGGGAAAAGCTACCTGCACGGGGAGGAGATAGAGACCATCGCCCCTGGGGTGCGGAGGGGAGAGTGGGTGCAGAGGTTTGTCATTTCACCCCCGATACTCATCTCAGCCCTCGTGGCTGCCCCACTCTAGGTCACCTCGGGATACAGAGGTGAGCCGGTTAGAGTCCCTGCCTGTGCAGGAATCGGGGCACCAGCGGGTCTGAATAATATTAGTGCAGGGTCTCCCCTGTGGCACTGGGGTTATTCGGGGCGGGTCATCCTCTGCTGAGGGCCCCTCCTGGGCACTGTGTGGGGTTTAGCAGCATCCCTGGCCTCACCCATTTGATTCCAGGGGCCCTCCCTCCCAGTTGTGACAACCACAGATTTTCCCCACACATCACGGAAGAACTGGGTGAGGCGGGGGCAGGATGGCTCTGGGCGAGGACAGCTGTGTTGAAGCAACCAGCCTGGCCCAGGGCAAGGTCTGCCCCAATCCCGTCAGCGCCTGCATTTAGAACTGCCCCTTTCCTCTCCCACCTCCCCTGCCCTGCAGTGGTCTCCGAGACATCATCCCCATGTAATAAATCACACCTTCTCAGTTTACTGTTTGCTGCCCTCGCTAGAACGTGAGCTCTTTGAGGACAGGGATGCTGTTATGTCCCCAGCACCTAGAAGAGTGTCTGCTGTGTAGTAGATGCTTCATAAATACTTGCTGAATAAAGGAGTTGAATAAAGGGATGAGTGGATGAATGAATGAAGGTTACAATGGAAGGAGGGGGGAGATTCCCTTTCTGGCTCTCGGGGGTTGGGAGATCAAGTGAAAGATCTGTCCTAAATAGGCTGACCAGCCTTCTGGGGTTCCCCGGGACTGAGAGTTTCCCCAGAGTTCCAGCGCTCAAACCTGAGCGGTCCTGGGCAAACTGGGGGCGGGTGTTGGTCACCCTATCTAAACACAGTAACAATTCCAGCTGCAATAGCAATGGCCAATGACCTCTACGGTCTTATTGACCATGCACAGTTCTCTACCTGGCGGGGAAGGGTGGGCCGGGATTGGAATTCTGGTGATCCAGGGCGGGTGAGGGCACACCCCGGGCTTGTGGAGGGGAGTCCAGGAAGGTTCTGGAGGAAGTGACAGTGACACAGGAGGGAGGGAGGAGTCTAAGGAAGAACATCCCACATGACAACCTGTGCCAATGGCCCTGGGCCCAAGGTCACACCTGACCAGGGCTTGCTTTTTTTTTTTTTCTAATTTACTTTTCCCCACATGGATATGCAATTGTCCTAATGCCATTTATTGAAAACTCCTTGATTTCCCCACTTTCTATCATATCAAGTTCTCATATATCTGTTTCTGGACCTTTTTTCTATACCATAGAGCTATACGTCCCATCCTTGCACCACTAGGGCTGTTTCATCACTATAACTTTATTTATTCATTTTGTTTTGGCCGTGCTGTGTGGCATGTGGGATCTTATGTCCCTGACCAGGGATCGAACCCACGTCCCCTGCAGTGGAAGCTCGGAGTCTTAATCACTGGACCTCCAGGGAAGTCCCCAGGGCTTGCTTTGACATCCATGGAATGGTGGCAGGTGGGCACGGGGAGCAGCTGTCTGTGAGCCATCCTGTGTAGAAATGCAGGGTGGAGGGGAGGACAGAGGGAGCTGGAGGGGAAGAAGCGGAGGAGGGAGGGAGGAAGGGAGGGAGGCTGGGGGAGAGACAGACAGAGAGTTTCCGGAGACAATAGCTCTGGCCGTGTCCTAGGGCATGAAAGCTGAAAATAGCTCCTAGTGCCGGGAGCCTTGGAGCCGGAGGCTGGGAGCCAGGGTGACTGGCTCTCCTCCCTGGTGTGTGTGTGTTGCGGGGGGGTGGGTGGCTCTGGGCTTCTCAGGCTGGGAATGGGGTGCACAGAGCAGGAACGGAGCAGGGACCCTTCTCTCTGGAACCTCGTGGGCCATCCTCAGCTCACAAAGCTGAGCCACTCCTTGCCCTACGAGTGGGGGGCTTATCCTCCCTGTCCCCTGGATCATACCCCCTCACACACAACTTCCCCGTGTGTGTTCCCAGCAACCAAGAGAATCTGTTTTTAAAAGATTTGGGGGAGGGGGGTAACCATACAAACAAGAGCAGAATGGATACTTTTTCAGGATATGAATGGCTCTGTGTAAGCCCACCCCCAGGGTAACCACAGTCCTGACCTCTAACACTCTTGACGAGTCAGCCTTGGTCTGGGCTTGCGGACCCACGGAAGCTTCCTCATTCCCTCCTTCAGGTCCCGACTCTCCCTCGGCGTCTTTGTGAGAAGCACCCGGGGAAGTGGGACTGCTAGGCTGTACTGCTGCTAGAACTCCACCTGGGCTCCACCAGGCTCCAGCCCCCCGCCCTGTCCACCTAACTGACCCTGAGGCACCTCAACTGGTAGGAGCAGCATCACCTTCCCTCCTGGGACTCGTGATACTTAAGGGAGACACCGAAAGACAAGCCTTTGGCTCCCTGGCTGGCAAAGAGCAGGTACTCAATTGTCATAAGTGTCCGTATCAGTGAGGGTTCTCCAGACAAACAGAATCCATATGGGGTGTGTGTGTATATACACACACACGTACATATGTACAAGCATACAAAAATATACAGCTGTGTACATATGCAGTATGCATACACACATATACACATATAGTATATACAATACACACATACATATATACACACATATAAAATGCAGTTTGTATATATACAGTATGTATACACACATATACACACAATATAGACAATACACACATACATATACACTATACATACACACATATAAAATGCATAGTTGGTATGTATACAGTATGTACACATACGTATAACATATGCAATATACACACCTAGGTACATATATAGCATACGTATATACACACATACAAAGATATTTAGGTGTGCATATAGACAGTATACATACATACACATATAATATATGCAATACATACACGTACATACATATAGACACACATATACACCTACATATAAAAGCATATAGCATAAAAATATATATGTACTGTATATAGAAATTCATCGTATATATACATACATATATCATATATATAAGATATATACACATACATATATACAATGTGTACACACACACCCCTATATGTAAATATGCGCATGTACATACACATATAAATTCATACGCAAGTGTGTATATAATAGTATATTCATATATACATATAATACCTAGAAACATATTGGGGGGGAGGTGTCACGGTACGTCAAGGGCGGGAGTCGAACCCGCCACCCCAGGCCCCGAGGGGTCTCCCCGGGTCTCCACTTCGGGCCGGTGGGTGTGGCCGGGGGGGCAGCTGAAGACGTGCGTGCGTGCTTGCGTGCGTACGTGCGTGCGTTCGTACGTGCGTGCGTGGGGGCGGGTCCACAGGGCGGGAGGCGCTCGCCGCGAGTGAGTGGTTCAGCTGGGCCCCGGCTCATTGTGCTTGCCTCACGCCGGCCCCAGTTGGCAGCAGCGCTGGAGGCCCCGGGCCTGTGACCACAAAGAGGGAGCCGGGGGCCGGACGGGAGCAGGCCGGCGGCGGCGGCGGCAGCGCCGGCTGAGGCCCAGGCCAGGCTCCCTCCCCTCAGCCTCCCGCCCGCCCGCCCGCCTGTCCCGCCCCCGCCGGCGGCGCCCCGCCCCTCCCCCAACCGCCAGACTAGCCTGGTGCGGGGGCCGCGCGCGAAAACGTGGGGGAGAAGCTGAGGCTGGAGTCGCCCGTGGTGGCCGAGCCCGCCGTCTACCCATGGCTGCTGCTGGTCTACGTGAGTGCCGCCCGTCCCCTCTTCCCGGACCTCCACCTCTCTTCCCCCACGGCGCGCGCTGAGCCCACCGAGTAACGGAGCGACTCGAGTCGCCAGACCCTCTTTGGAGCCCCCCTTCCCGCCCTGCCTGGTTCTCCGCGGCCGTTTCCAGCCCCCGTGCGCAGGGTGGGCAGAGGGGAGCCGGGGCCGGCCGGGGGCACAGACTCGGCAGCGGGGACCCCGCGCTTCCGAGGGGCGCCCGAGCCGGTCTGCCGTTGGCCCTGTAGGGCTGGGGACCCAGGTCCCCCCCTCCCCCGGCCTGGACTGCCGGCGGGCTTGCCCTTCCGTACTTTATGATCTGACACGTCGGGTTTCTTTTTCCTGGCCAGCTTTACCATTACCTGACCAGCTTTCCCAGCATCCCCTGATAATGTGTTAGATATTCAAGTTTTAGGGCCCGGTCCCAGCCCTATGGAATCAGCAACTCTGGTGGGGCTCAGTGATCTCTGTTACAACAGGCCCTCCAGATGATTTTTATTCACCTTAAAGTTTGAAAATATCTGCATTGTCAGCTGGCCGAAGCGTCCACCAGCAGGTGAAGGGGAGTGGCGCCTGGAAAAGATAGGGACTAGCCAAGGTAAGTACAGTAGCATTTGCCATGGTAGTAATGGAGAATGCCTTTTCTCCACTGGTTGGCACAGACTAGTATCTGGGAGCAGTGGCAGGGTTATTTAGGATGCTTTACATTGCAGTGTAGAGTGACCGCTGTCCTGGTTTGCCAGGGACTTCCCCTGTGTGAGCGCTTAAAATCTCATCCTGGCAAACCCCTTAGCCTTGGGTTTGAAAAACTTAGGGAATAACATGAAATTTAGGGGAAACATGATCTAGGTTTTGGGCAAGTCACAAGTGCTAATTAAAGCTAAGCAAGTATGGACAACATCTAGCCTTCTTTACCCCTTTGCGGGGAGGTAAATCTTGATTGGGTGAGAGGACTTATTGTTAAGAAATCTTTGTAGAAACATCCCCTTCTGCTTAGTCCGCTGGTTCTCCGTTCTGGCTAGACATTGGCATCGTCTGAGGAGAGTTAAAATGATTGTATTGGTCTAGCATGACCAACCGTCGGTGTGAGGGTTTTTAAAAAGTGCTTCAGAGGATTCTAATGTGCAGCCAAATTTAGGTGCCACTGCTTAAGCTTTTGAACCGCTGCTACGTATTTTCACCTCATCTTGCTGTGAGAATATCCAACTGTAGTTGAGGTTTGTTGTTTTTCTTTTTCTTTTTTTAACTGTCTTATTATAAGATTTACTGTCTTAAATAAGATTGAATGGACAGAAAATCCTGCTAGTCCATCTGGTATAGCTGGATACCCAGAGTAATATCGTTAAGATATGTACCATTTAAGTATTGTGACTGGCCTTTTAAAAATTAACATATGCATTAAATTAGTATTGATAGTATAGATCTCTTTCGAAGTTGTCATGTTGGGGAGCTATACCTCTAATCTGCTGCCATTGCTAAATATCTGGACACCTCTTACTAGGAATTGCTTTTAAAAATCTTTAGGGATTAAAACCAAGATTGTTGTATTATTTGTACTGGGACCACAAAAACCTCACAGAGTTCCCCCGCTGTACCTTCTACCCCCATCTCTAACCCTTGGCAACTTCTAATCTGTTCTCCATCTCCACAGTTTTGTTATTTTAAGAATAATATGTAAACATAATCATGAATTACTTAATCTTCGGAGATTGGCTTTTAAAAACTTTTCCCTCGGCATCATTCCCTTGAAGTTCATTTCAATTTTTGCATATATTAATAATTTGTTCCTTGTTGTTGCTCGGTAGTATTCTATCATAAGATTTTATCACAATCTGTTTCAACATTCACCCATTGAAAGACATTTGGGGAGTTGCCAGTTTGTGGCTATTAGAAATAAAACTGCTATGAACATTTATGTGTAAGTTTCTGTGGGAACTTCATTAAGTTTTTGTTTCTTTTGGATAAATGCTCAAGAGTACAATTACTGCATTGTAGGGTGAATCTACTTTTAGGATTAAAAGAGACTGTCAAGCTGTTTCTCAGAGTGGCTAAACCATTTTATTTTCCCACCAGTGATGTGATATAATTTTTCTACGTACTCGCTAGCATTTGATGTTGTCACTATACTTTAATTTTAGTTATTCTCTGATATCTCATTATGGTCTTAATTTGCATTTCCCTGATGGCTAACGATGTTGAACATCTTTTCATGTGCTTCTTTGCCATGTGTATATTCTCTTCCATGAAATGTCTGTTCCTGTCTTCTGCCTATTCTCTAGTTGGATTTTTTTAAGTTGTTTGGAGAGTTCTTTGTATATTATAGATACAAGTCATTTGTCTCCTATGGGATTTTCAAATATGTTTTCCCACTGTGTAATTTGAGTTTTCATCCACTTAAAAGGATCTTCTATGAAGCATTTTTAACTCATTTTGATGAGATCCAATTGATCAGTTTTTGCTTTTATTGATCATACTTTCGGTGTCAAGTCTAAGAATTATTCACCTAGTTGTAGATGCCAAAGATTTTCTCCTATTTTTTTTCTCTAAAAATGTCCTGCTTTTACATTTAAGATTATGATCCACTTTGATTTAATTTTTGTGTAAGATGTGTAAGGTTTAGGTTAAGGTTCATTGTTTGTTTGTTTGTTTTTGTCGAGGGATGTCCAACTGTTTCAGTACCATTTTTTGAAAAGTTTATTCTTCCTTGATAGCTTTTGCACTGCTGTCAAAACCAAGTTAAATGTATTTGTGTCAGTCTATTGCTGGGTTCTCTGTTCTATTCCATTGATCTATGTGTCTACCCTCCATCATTACTGCGAAATCTTGAAATTGGGTAGATTAATTCCTCCCATTTTAATCTTCCTTTACAAATTGTTTTAGCTGTTCTTCAGCCTCTTCCTACCATATAAATCTTAGAATAAGCTTGTCTATATCCACAAAAACCTTGAGGGCATTTTAAGAGTAATTGTGTTAAGCCTCTTAACTTGGGGAGAATTGACAGCTTTATTATGTTGTGTTTTCTAATCTATGAACAAGGTATGTCTCCCTATTTGTTTGGGACTTTTAAAATTTTCTTCATCAGCATTTTGTAATTTTCAGTATAGAGGTCCTATAAATGTCTTATTGGGCTTCTATTTAAGTATTTATTTAGGTCAGTTGTAAATGGCATCACATATTTTTATTTAAGCTTCTACACATTTGTTATTAATATATAATTTGATAAAATTGTGTGGATCTTGTACTCTAAAACATTTACAAACTAATATTATTTCTCAAGCTTTATGTGGATTCCTTGGTATTTTCTCCATTTAGATTATCATCTCATCTTCAGATACAGACAGTTTTAGTTTTCCTTATTCAATATAATAGGATATATTACTATTCAACATTCAGGAGGATATATTCCTTCCTATTCAACATAGTAGGAATAGTTCTTTCATCTTTTAAATAAACTTTTTAAAAATTTAACTTTTAAATTTATCTGTTTATTTATTTTTGCTTTATTTTCTTACTAGAACCTCCAGTAATATATTTAATAAAAGTGGTGAGAGCAGATATCGGTGCCTTGTTTCTGATCTTACAGAGAAAGCGTTCAGTCTTTCACAGTTAAATATAATGTCGGTATAGGTTGTTTGTAGATCATCTTTATGAGTTTCAGTATGTTCCTTTTCTATTCCTAGTTTGCTTGGAGTTTCTTTTCTTCTTTTTTTAAAATCATGAATGGGATTGGATTTTGTCAAATGCTTTCTCTGCATTAATGATTAGGATCACATGACTTTTCCCCCTTAGTCTATTGGATATGGTAGATTACATTGTTTGATTTTCAAATATTTAACCAACTTTGCATAACTGGAATAAATACCACTTGGTCATGGTATATTATTCTTTTTATATATTTCTGGAGTTAATTTGCTCATATTTGGCTGAGGATTTTTACAGCCAATTTCATAAAAAATACTGGCCTGTAGTTTTCTTCTTTCTATACTATCCCAGTCTGGTTTTGGTATCAAGGTAATACTGGCTTCATAAAATTAATTAGGAACTGTTCCCTCTACTTCTGTTTCTTATCAAGTCATGTAAAATTGGTGTTAATTCTTTAAGTCTTGGGTAAAAGTGAAACATCTAAGCCTGAATATTTCTTTTGGGAGTTTTTAAATGAAAAATCAGTGTTTCTCATAGTTACAGGAAAATTGAGATTGTCTCTTTCATCTTGGCTGAGTTTTGGTAGTTTTGGGTGTAGACGCATTGGTCCATTTCATCCACATTTTTGAATTTATAGTGTAGACTTGTTCATAATAACTTGTCCCTTATTAACCTGCAGGATATGTCATGGTATCCCTGGTTGCATTTCTGATATCTGTGATTTGTGCCATCTCTCTTTTTATCTTGATCAGTCTTGCTACATCTTTCTTGATGAGATTGTTTATTTTGAAGAACCAGCCTTTTGTTTCATTGATTTCCTCCCCCCCCATTTTCCTGTTTTCAGTTTCATGGATTTTTGTTTCATCTTTATTATTTCCTTCTTTCTGCTTGTTTAGTGTTTTTTCCTCTTCCGTTTTTACTATTTTAATATAGAAAATTAGACTATTTCTTTGAAATATTTTCTTTCCCAATTTAGTGCTATAAACTTCCCTTTCAGCATTGCTTTCACTTTATTCCACAAATGTTGATCTGTTATATCTCCATTTTCTTTCATTCTATGCATTTAAAAATTTTTCCTTGACTTTTTACCCATGAGTTATTTGGAATTGTGATGTTTAGTTTTCATGTGATTGAAGATTTTCCTGTTGTCTTTCTGTTATTGATTTCTAGTCTGGTTCCATTATGGCTAGAGAACATACTCTCTATGATTTTAATTCTTTTAAATCTGCTAATGTTTTTTTTATCACCCAGTGTATGGTATATGAGTGAATGTTCCATGGACACTTGAATATGTATTCTGCTTTTATTGAGTGTGTTCTTTAAATGTCAGTTATATCCTGTTGATTGATGATGTTTTCAGTTCTTCCATACCCTTGCTGATTTTTCTCTCTGGGAGTTCTATAAATTGCTGTGTTGAAGTCTCAAATAATAATTGTGGATTTGAAATTCTCTCCTTTTACCTTTTTCAGTGTTTGCTTCATGTGTTTTGAAGTTCTGTTGTTTGGTGCACACACATTTAGTATCACTAGGTCATCTAGGTGGATTATTCCTGTTATCTTTATGTAATGACCCTCTTTGCCCCTAATAATTTCCTTTGCTCTGAAATCTACTTTATCTGATATTAATATAGCCATTCCTGCTTTTTCTGATGAATGTTCACATGATTTACCTTTTTCATCCTTTTACTTTGAACTACCTATATCATGATGTTTAAAGTAAGCTTCTTATAGACAGTATAGAGTTGGATCATGCTTGTGATTTTTTCATCTACTCTTTCAATCTCTGTCTTTGACTTGGTTATTTAGATCATTTACAGTTAATGTAATTATTGCTATGTTAAAGATTAGGTCTACCATTTTATTTTTTGTTTTGTCTTTTACCTTAGTTTCTCAATCCTGTGTTTCTCTTATTTTGCCTTCTTGTGGGTTACTTAAACATTTTTTGGTAAGTCCATTTTAATCTAATTTATTTATAATCATTTGTGTATACTGTTTGTATAGTTTTCTTAGTGGTTGCTTTTGGCCTTACACTATACATATGTAACTTATCATAGCCTACTGGAATCTGTCTTTTATTACTTCAAGTGAAGTTTCAAAATTTTACTTCCATTTAGGCCTCTTAATAGTCCCCAGTTTTAAAGTATGATTTTCTGTAGTATTTCCTCTATATACATTGAGAACCACATCAGATGGTGTCATAATTTTTGCTTTGACCATCATAGGGAATTTAAGAAACTCATGAGACTAATGATAGTCTCTTATATTTATCCCACTTGTTTTCACCCATTCCATTGTTCGCCTTTTCTTTCTGAAGTTGCCAGTCTTCTGTTATTGTTTTTTATGTTTTCATAACAGTAGGTGATATCTGGGCTTTCCAGTGCCATTGGATATGAGTTTCAGGAAACACTGAGCCTGGCTCACTTAATGCTACTGAGTTGGAGGGTTTGTATACGTTGGGCCTGTTGGCACAGCAGATGCTAGCAGATTAGACTAATGCTGATGGGACTAGTGCCACAGGAGGATGCATTCCCATTCAGGCTATGCTGCTGCTACAGTAGATCAAATCCCCCTCTACCCCAAGTGTGGGGCAGTGACCTGCTGCTGTCACTGCTTCTTTATTAGGCTGCTTTCGCCTCAGGTGTGTGGTGGGATCCCTTGGAAGCTGCTGCTGCTGTGAATCACAGGGTTAAATTCATTTTAGAAATACTTAAATATAAATATATAGCCTGGCTCTTGTAGGACCTCTGTATTTGTTTTTTATTGCTTTCATACGAATTACCGCAAATTGAGTGACTCAAAACATCGTAAATTTATTACCTTACAAGTCTGACATTGGTCTCAGTTGAGTAAAGTAAAAGTGTTGGCAGGATCGACAGATGAATGGATAAAGCTGTGGCACATATATACAATGGACTATTACTCAGCCATAAAAAGAAATGAAATTGAGTTATTTGTAGTGAGGTGGATTGACCTAGAGACTGTCATACAGAGTGAAGTAAGTCAGAAAGAGAAAAACAAATACCGTATGCTAACACATATATATGGAATCTAAAAAAAAAGAAAAAATGGTTATGAAGAACCTAGGGGCAGGACAGGAATAAAGACTCAGCCATAGAGAATGGACTTGAGGACACAGGGAGGGGGAAGGGTAATCTGGGATGAAGTGAGAGAGTGGCATGGACATATATACACTACCAAATGTAAACTAGATAGCTAGTGGGAAGCAGCCACAAAGCACAGGGAGTGGAATCCTGCAGTGTTTGCTGATGGGTCATTTTGGAAGAGCTGACTTTCAGTCTGAAGCTCTGCCTGTTTGCATCTGAAGAATCTGCATTTAAGGAGAGGGTGTATGAGGAAGGGGGTGTATGGGACAAAGGTGTCCTGGGTGCAGATGAGCCAGGACCTGACCAGCTGCCTTTTGTGTCCTCTGGTCCCATCTCTTGGTCTGTGCCTCATCTGCATCATCACTGTCCCCGCTGGCACCCCTGGGGTGTTGTTGTCTGAGTGAGATTCCCCTGGTGCCCCTGCTCTCCTCCCCTCCTCCTGCTGGTTGGGGAGGGAACTGCTTATTGTGTGGTCTGTACTCCTGAGGCACGAAGGACCCTGTAGCATGGACCTGCAGAGTGTGGGATGTGGTCCCAAGAGCATGGGGCCCACATAGGACACAACATCGGGGCATGACCAGTATTAGGGCTGCCTCATCACTGACAGGGAATGTTGTCCAGATCCTGCTCGGGAGGGTGTGGTGGGTGGCCTGGGACCCTAGAGGCCCCATTCCTATCCTGGAGCTTGGAAAGTGCATCCCCATGGGCTCCAGATTCACCCCATATCTCAGCCATATCCCTCTGTCCTGTCTTTGAACTCAGGAAAACGAGCTCTCTTGTCCACAACATAGGCCTGGTCCTGTTGGTATTAGGATTCTTTAAGTTAGGCATCCTGGGATAGCTCTTTTTAGGCCTGAGAAGGAACAACTCAGGAGTGTACAACAATTTCAGATGAAACTGATATTCAATGACTATCTCTAACTACTCGGTTGTTGACTTCTATTAGTCATTATTCTCCTGGTTTTAGCTCTGATGTGGGGATTACAGAGGAGTCAACATTTAAATCTTCATAATCTGTGTATTTGTAGCTTCAGTATCATTACTGACCCATAGTTTTTATGGTTTGGGAAGAGTTATTGATTTCATGTGTCATGTAAAGGATTCACAATGATGATAGGGCAATTAAGATTACAATAATGGCTAGTAAATTGTTCACATTTTCTCTACCTGTGCATCTATTCTATGCATATGAGTTAGTTTAGATGTCAATATTAGTGAAATGATATAGAGGACTAGAGAACTTATTTTAAAAATCACTATTAATGTGTGATGATGAAAATGTAAAAGTCCTTCCGTAATCGGTGATGTTGTATCTTGAGAGCCTAGATGAAACTGATATGCCTTAGTGATATACAGGATTTTAGCCTATGATTTAACTTTGACAAAGCTACATCACTTTTTACTTTTATCTCATTTATTGAGAAAGACATAATTGTTATGGTGTTGGCTTGAAACTGGTTGAGAAGGACTTGAGTCCTTCCTTATTTTACATTTACATAGGTAGGATGTTGAAACATAGGATATGGTGGAGGGCATTCGTGTAACCATTCTAGGTTAGGAGTAGCAATTTCCACTGCTAAGACTTCTTGTTTAGACGCAAATGCTTTTCAAAGTATGAAGATTATTAGCATTACTGCTGCTACTGAGATGAATGAGCCTAAAGATAAAATATTTCATGTTGTGTGTGCCTCAGGGTACTCAGACTAATGTAGTGACATCCCTGAGAGGCCAAGAAAGTGCTGCAGGAAGTCATATTTACTACTACAAATATACTTGTGAAGTGAATTTTTGCTCATGCTGAGTTAACTGTATAACCTGAGAATAGTGGGAATCAGTGTAGGAAGCCTCCTATAATAGTGAAGACTGCTCCCATGGACATTAGGTCATGGAAGTGTGCTACTACATAGTATGTATCCTGGAGGACAATGTCTGGGGATGAGTTGGCTAAGATGATTCCTGTCAAACCACCTACTGTAAAAAGAAAAACTAAAGCCTAAAACTCATAGTATAGTGGGAGGTCATATAATATTACCTCCGTGAACAGTTGCTAACCAGGGACTTCCCTGGTGACACAGTGGTTAAGAATTCGCCTGCCAATGCAGGGGACATGGGTTCGAGCCCTCGTCTGGGAAGATTCCGCATGCCGCGGAGCAAAAAGCCCGTGCACCACAACTACTGAGCTGCCCTCTAGAGCCCGCAAGCCACAACTACTGAAGCCCACGCGCCTAGAGGCTGTGCTCTGCAACAAGAGACGCCACTGCAATGAAAAGGCCGTGCACCGCAACCAGAGAAAGCCCACGTGCAGCAACCAAGACCCAACGCAGCCAAAAAAAAAAGAAACGAGAAAGAAAACTTAAATAAAGAGTTGCTAATCAGCTAGATACTTTTACTCCTGTAGGGATAGAAGTAATTACGGTAGCTGATGCAAAGTATGCTCCTGAGTCAACAGCTATCCCTATGGTAAACATATGATGGGCCCACAAGAGAAATCCTAAAAAGCCAGTGGACATGACTCATACTAGTCCCAAATAGCTGAAAGGCACTTTTTGTCCTAAATAGTATGTAATGATATGTGAGATTATAACAAAGCCTGGTAGGCCATGAATACAGACTTCAGGGTGACCAAAGAGTCAAAATAGCTGTTGGTATAGGATTCAGTCTCCTCCTGCAGGGTCAAAGAAAGTAGTGTTTAGATTTCTATCTCTTAACAATATGGCAATTCTGGCTGCTCAGACTGAGAGTGGTAATTATGTAATATGTCTATAGTTGGGAAAGATTAAACAAATACTGGTGTTTGGTATTGGGATATGACTGCTAGTTTTGTATTAAAGACTATAGTAATAAAAGTAATAGCACCAAGAATTGAAGAGACACCTGCTAAATGTAAGGAGAAAATGGTTAGGTCGACAGAGGCTCCTTCATGGGCCAGATTGCAGGCTAGAGCTGAATATAGGGTTCCACTTGTACCAGAACCAGCTTCTACTATTGGTGATATGAGTAGGAGTAAGAATGATGGGGGAAGTAGTCAAAAGTTTATATGATATATTGGGGGAAATGCTACCTCAGGTGCCCCAGTTATTAGTGGCCCAAGTCAGTTTTCAAACCCTGAAATCATAATGGGTACAACTATAAAGAAAATTATTACAAGTGCAGGGACTGTTATGACTACCTTACAGATTTGGGCATCTCCAAGTAGCGCTCCAGGTTAGCATAGCTCAGCCAGGATTAATATACTTAAGGCGCTGCCTGCTACTCCAGCTCAAGCACCAAATAGTAAAGATAAAATGCCGATATCTTTGTGATTTATTGAAGATAATCAGCAGTGTATGAACAGAGGTAAAATGACTGAACTAGCATTCGACTGTAAATCTAAAGACAGAGATTGAGCCCTCTTTCTGGCAAACCCTGTGGTGAATCAACAGATTGAATTGTAACTTGAGAGAAGCAGCTTCAATTCTGCTGGTGATTTTCCTGCCTTTTTTTTTCTTCTTTTTTCTTTCTCAAAGGCAGGAGAAGTAGATTGAAGCCAGTTGACTAGAGGATTTGCCTGTTAACTAAAATTTCCTGGGGTTAAAACTCATCAATCTCGTAAGGATTTGGCTTAATTACAGTGTTTGCTTTGCATTCAATTGATATAGGAGAAAGTCCTGCAGTCCTTATTTTTAGAAATTAAGTAAATTGTACTTGTTTAGGGTTTTGAAAGCTCTTGGTCTAAACTAACCTAAATTCCTAGTCCAGCACTGATAGGATGGGTGTTATGGGTAGTAACCGTGTGGCTATTATGATGAGTAATGATAGGAAAGTTATTTGTTTTGTATGTTCAAATTGTTGTACTTTTGTGTTGTTTAATGAAGGGAATATAGTTAGTGATGTGGAGTATGTTAGCTGCAAGTAGAAATATATGCTGAGGACTGCTGTGATGGCTATTAGTGTTGGTAGAATGATGTTATCATTTTTGTTATCTCTTGGATAATTATTCATTTGGGTCAAAACCCTGATAATGGTGGGCGACCTCCTAATGACACTATAATGCTGAGGATAAGGATCCTGATGGGAGGTGTTTTATCTCATGTGTGTGATAATGATACCCTTGTAGTACATGATCTGGGTATAAATAGGAAGAAGATAGTGTTGTTATGATATAAATTAGTATGTTTAGGATTGTTATACTTGGAATATACATTATAATAGCTGTTATTCATCCTATATGGGCAACTGATGAGGAGGCTGTAATTTTTTCCAGGTGAGTATGGCTAAGTCTGCCTCAGCGTCCAACTATGATTTATAATATCACTATGATTAACAGTATGTTTAGGTTGATGGATGGTGACATGTGGTATAAAACTGATAGGGGTGCAATTTTGTCATGTTGATAGCATCAGGCCTGCTGTTCATGGAATGCCTTGAGTTACTTCGGGCACTCAGAAGTGAAATGGGGAATGTCCTACTTTTGTGACAAGGACGATTGTCATGATAGTGGATGCTGCTGGATTAAAGATTTTTGTAATTCATTGTGTTCTTTGACCAGAGTATATTAGATTAATGATAATAGCCATTATAAGTAGTATTGATGTGGTGGATTGTTTTAGAAAATATTTGTTGGATGCTTCTGTAGCTTATGGGTTCATGTTTTTTATTAGAATGGGGATACCATTAACCAGTGTGAGCTTGTTACTACAATTATATTTCCTGAAATAATGGTCAGTAGAATGATAGTAAAAACAATGAGAGTTTATTAGTACAGGAAGGATATACAACAATATTTTGGGGGTATGGGCCTTGAAGCTTTCTTAGAGAACCTTACTATATAGCATTGTGGTGTAATGTGGTAGCATGGAGAATGTAAAATTCTTAGAAATAAGTTCAATTCCAGGAATAAGCGCATTTAAACCTCTATCATTTACTTTATCAAAGTAACTCTTTAGTCAAACATAATTCTTAAGTTTGCTGTGGGTTGCCTGGTATGATGACAGGTAGTGAAAACTCTCATATACATAGGGCTAATGTTAGTAGTAAAAAATATTTTTATAAGAGATGTATACGTTGATCATATCAAAATTGTGGGTAGGATGCTTGAATTCATAGAAAGGAGATTGTTAGATGTGTTTTAATGATGACTTGGGCTGTATATAATTCTGGCACGTAGGGATTGTCAAATGCTCCTAAAAATAGAATGTTGTGAAAATGTTTATTATAAGGAAATTGACATATTCTCTAGGAAGGACGGGGTGAATGGGCCTGCTACATTTTCTACATTGAAGACATATACAGGTTTTGATTCTACTTCTGTTAAATCAAGTGGGGCTTCATTGGATTTCTGCTACTGCGGAGATAATCAAATTCTGGGTAAGGGTCAGGAGAAAATTAGTCATAGGTGTTCTTGTGTAATAATTACTGTTGAAAGTGTAAATGATCCATTTAGCATTAGGACTGAGAATAGAATAACTGCCAGCAAGACTTCATATGAGATTGTCTGTGCTACTGTCCGTAGAGCTCCAGTGAGTGAGTATTTTGAATCTGAAGCTCAACCAGATCAGAGGATGGAATAAATGGCTAGGCTTGATATGGCTAACATAAATAGTATGCCTACATTTATATTAATTAGTGGATAAGATATGGGAAGAGGAATTCATGTTGTGAGAGCCATGGTTAAGGCTAGCATTGGGGCAATAATATATAAATTGATGATGTTGATGGTCATGGTGGTTCTTTAAGAAATAATTTGAATGTCTCAGTAATGGGTTGTAATAATCCATAGGGGCTGATGACTTTTGGCCCTTTCTGGATTTGTATATAGCCTAGGATTCTCCATTTAGTTAATATGAGGACTGCTATGGTGAATTAAATTGGGTACTTTGTGAAAGAATGTTGATTATAAACATATTCTTAGGAAGAGAACTTGAACCACTGCAGATAAATGTTTCAGTTTTACCTAATTACCGGGCTCTGCCACCGTAACAAACCCTGTTCTACAGTAGGGTATGTATAAATTAACTGAATGTAGATTATATCATCATTTGGTTTGAAGACATTTTGTAAAGTAAGCCGTATTGCTCTTGTCCTTTCATACTGGAAGAAATCTGCAATAGACAGAAACCAACCAGGATGACTCCAGTCTGAACTCAGATCACGTGAGACTTTAATCGTTGAACAAACAGACAATTAATAGCAGTTATGCCATTGAAATGTCGTGATCCAGCATCAAGGTCATAAAACATATTGCCGATATGAACTCCAGAATACAATTACTCTGTTATCCCTAGTAAAACTTGTTCCGTTGATCAGTGGTTTAGAAGAACAGGTGATAAAGCATTTTGACTAGCTGGTCTAGATTTTAATCACTCAGAGGCAGTTTTATTCTCCAAAAAATAAATGGCGCACGGGCTCAAGGCACACCATCTTCAGTACTTGTGGCACGCAGGCTCAGTAGTTGTGGCCCACTGGCTTAGTTGCTCCGTGGCACGTGGGAAATTCCCAGACCAGGGATCGAACCGGGTCCCCTGCATTGGCAGGCGAATTCTTAACCACTGCATCACCAGGGAAGTCCCAGAATCGCAGTCTCCCTTTTAATATACCTTAAGCCCAAAGAATCCATGGAAAATTGTTACAGAAAATAAGGCAAAAAAATATTGTAAGGACTATAACAGAAGCATATAGTACACAGTTCATATAGACACATCCCAAGCAGTTACAAAGTATATTAAAAGGGAGACTGCGATTTTAAAAAAATAAGATAAATTATACCCACAAACTCCTAGTCTTTCCTGAAACATTGCAATCTGAAACCCTATTGTAGGAAGCAGAAGATTCCAGGAGACATTCTACAAATGAAGGACTCTAAACCCTGTGGTTGGAAAAGGAATTCTGGAAGGAAGGTATCCTCACCCAAGGAGAGCAGGTTCCTATACTTCTCTAACATCACACCCCTGTACAATTCCCATTGATCTTGGTCCAGGCATTGTCACTCCTCTTGAGAGAAATCTATGGCCACATCCTGGAATGGCAGCAGTCCCTGAAATTAAAAGTACACATGCCATGTGGCCACGGGAAGAGTTCATAATGTGACCCAAGAAGAAAACAGCAAGTTAAGAGAAGTGCTTTTAATTTAGAAGACTGTCTTCAATTATCCACTAATATATATATATTTACAAAGTAACTTTCTCTACCTTATTTGTAACTACAAGAAAAGAGTATGGCATGTGATCCACAAAACCAGTGTAGAGACTATACTTATCTGGAAAAGAAATGATAAAATGATGGTTTCAACACAGGCATATGCATTTTTGAGTGTTTTATTTATATCAAACTGGATAAAATGTGTGTATTTCTCAGACAGAAAAGACATGTCGAGGTAGAAATGTACCTTTCAACTATTCATGGGTACCCAAGTACACTGGGGAGATTGTAAAAGTGCAGATCGTGATTCAGTAGGTCTGGTGGGCCTGAGTTCTATTTTTTCCTCAAGCTCATTTTTAACTAGTGATGCCACAGTCTCTGATTCATTAACCACAGTTGGGAATAGCAGAGACATAATTAGAAAGGTAAAAATTCGTATTTAACTTTGAACTTAAAGTGTTTTATGGATTTTACACCTTTAATAGAATAGTAAGCACAGCAGCAACAATCATTTGTGAATATTTACTATAGACTGTATCTTTCTTTCTTGTGTAGGATTCCAGGAAAAAGGCCTGGGCTGCGGCCACAGTGGGCGGGGCCCCCAGGCCGGGCCGCCCCTCCAGGACCCCCGGAAGGGCTCCTGGAGGCTCCAGGCGGCTCCTCCCCCGGCGCCGCCCTCCCTCCCGGAAGGCCTGGGGGCAGAGCGGTCCCACCTCCTCGCCCAGAACGATCCCGCGTTTTCGCAGAGCTGGAACTCCCGGCTCGGGGTCTCTTGCCTCCGCCGTCACTAAAGTGCCCCGGAGCCCGAGGGGAGGGCGGCCTCACTGAGGCTGCCGGCTCTGGAGGGGCCCCGGCCGCCAAAGCCGCGACAGTCCTGGGGACCGCGGGCCGGGTAAGTGGGCGCCAACCCTCCTCCTGGTCTGGTGCCCGGGCGTCAGTGCAAGACCAGCTTCTGAGGGGCAGGGGTTCGCTGCCACCCACCGCTGCTGTGCAGAAAGAGCAGCCCCTAGCGTTCTGGTCCCGGGGAACGTCGGTCCCTTCTCTCGCCCCTGCCCTCGGCCTGGCTCGCGGGGCCTGGTGGGCGTGGGGAGTGGGTCGGCCTGAGCGTCCTGAGGGGAAACGGGGAAAGGGAGGCGCAGGGTCCGGTTGGAGCGTCAGCGCCCCTCCTCCTGACTGCGGGGAAAGCGGCTGAAAACGCATCCCCAGGCTCGGAGGTCCCTTGTTCAGCCGAGTCTCTCTGCGCTCCTTCCTCCCTGAGCTAAAGTACTGGGGGGAGGGGACAGGGGAGGGGAATGGCGCAGGTAATGGGGAACATCAAAAGGTGATTGTTAACTAAGGAAAACCAGCTCTCCCAAGGTGAGGAATGTAGCGCTTTTCTTTGTATGGGAAGATGCAAGCGTCTGGGCTCACTGAAATCCTTCCTTTGATATGCACCTCAGCTCTCTGGGGCCAGCATTCTGTATTTGCATATCCTGAGTTCCTCAGGGCCCACCGGCTCACATTGGAGGGCTGCAAGTGCTGATGACTGTGACATCCTTTTTTTACTGATATGGCAAGAAATATTCCATTTCTTACAGGCTTGAGGGGCAGAGAGTGAAAAAGAGTAGGAGAATCTCACTCAGCATGTAATTTGGCATATATATATATATATATATATATATATATATATATATATATATATATATATATAAAATATTTATATTTAACTGTGCTAATAGAGGCTCTCAATTCCAATCAATTTGTACTACTGCCCTCTATGTATTAATTTCATCAATATCATATGATAAATGCCTATAAAGTTGACGTAATCCATTTAAACAGGATAATGATTTTTAAAGGAAACATAATAGAAATATAACAACAAAACCCTTACCACCAAAGGCTGTGTGTGGAACAACCTAAATACATGTTCCATTGTTAAAATATTGAAAGACGTATTCAGTAGAAATATCAACAAAATGAAAAATAATAAGGGCAACGGAATGCTGAAATGTTGTATCTTTATCATTAAAGTGGCAGAAAATCATTTATTAGTAGGCAGTGAGGGCAGAGGATGCCTGATTTTTATATCTTTTTCATATTTGTGCAGTTGTTTCAGCAAGTAACTTAAAGACAAAATGGAAAAACAAGGAGGTTTGTGCCTGAGATCATGTTGATGTGAAACCAGGGATGGCCACCTTGTGCCAGGTGCGTGAAGTTTACCTGGCCAGGTAGACCGCAGAGCTCCTGAGAAGCCAGGGTTGGAATTCTTCTGCTGGGTGCCCCTTAGCTTCTGTGACTTGATTGATTTTGAGTCATGTTGGGGGATAGACCTGATCACAGGAAATGGGTGGAAATAGAGTGATTTGGGGAGCAGCTAACGACATTCATCACAGCTCATGGCCTGATTGAATTTTAAAGAAACAGGAAAACAAATGCTTCTTATGGAATCAGAGAATGTGAGGGCTGGACAATCCCAGAAAATGAGAAACACCCATCCCATTTTCCAGATGAGAAAACAGAGGCCCAGCAAGGTGAAATCCCTCACCTAAGTTGCACCTGTCTCTCCTCCCCACTACATGGTTCATGAAAGTAGGACTCTTCCTGTCTTGATCACTGCTGAACTCCAAACAGGGCCAGGCATCTAGCAGCTGCTTCAAAAATTTTGGTTGGGCTTCCCTGGTGGTGCGGTGGTTGAGAATCTGCCTGCCAATGCAGGGGACGTGGGTTCGAGTCCTGGTCTGGGAAGATCCCACATGCCGCGGAGCAACTCGGCCTGTGAGCCACAATTACTGAGCCTGCATGTCTGGAGCCTGTGCTTGGCAACGAGAGGCCACGATCGTGAGAGGCCCGCGCACAGCGATGAAGAGTGGCCCACGCTTGCCACAACTAGAGAAAGCCCTCGCACAGAAACGAGGACCCAACACAGCCATACATACATACATACATACATACATAAAAAGAATGTAAGCAGACAAGAATAGCATTAAAAAAATAAAAAATAAAAAAAAAATTTTGGTTGACTGGATGAACAACGCTATTTCTTTCTTTCTCACTCTTATTCAGGACTGTGCCAAGAACTCCCCAGGTTGCAATGTAATTTGATAAATGTAAATATTAATTGAGTTTTGTTGTGATGAGGGCTTAGGCTTTGAAGGTTACAGACTTGGTTCAGATCCTGGTTCTGCCACTCAATAGCTGTTTGGCTTTGGGAAAATTACTAAACCTCTCTGAGCTTACTTCCTCCTTTGTAAAGTGGGGATAAAACTATCTGAGCCAGCAGAGCACCTGCATCAGGGATGTGCACTAAGTATTGGTCTTTCTCACTCTCCCACTCCTTCCCTCTGTTCTTCCCCAAGAAGATGTATAGAAGGATATAGTAGTTTTTTAAAAAAAATAATTATTTTTGGCTGCGTTTGGTCTTCGTTGCTGCGTGTGGGCTTTCTCTAGTTGCAGTGAGCGGGGGTTACTGTTTGTTGCGGTGCGCGGGCTTCTCATTGTGGTGGATTCTCTTGTTGCGCTTGTTGTGGAGCACCGGCTTTAGGCGCGCAGGCTTCAGTAGTTGTGGCCTCCAGGCTCAGTAGTTGTGGCACATGGGCTTAGCTGCTCCGCAGCATTTGGGATCTTCCCTGACCAGGACTCGAGCCCAGGTCCCCTGCCTTGGCAGGCAGATTCTTAACCACTGCGCCACCAGGGAAGTCCAATATAGTACTTTTTAAAAAGGGGTTTTAATTTATTTCAGAAAATATACATTTTTCTTGTAGAAAAGTTTATTCCCCTATAGAAACATAAACACGCAAACCACTCCAAATGCTGTATTCTATGGGTTAGATATTATCAGTCACATTTTATAAGTAATTGGGCAAATGCCAAAGCACTAGCTACTGGGGAGTAAGAAGACTCAAATCTGGGGTGCCCCCCACCCCAATTTCAAGAGCATGGTGTGTTTTTCAAATCCATGTTTCATCTGGTCTTTGTTTCTCATCCATATTCTGTGTCTGCCTTTCTCCAGAAGGCTCAGATCCTCCTCTTTCACACCCTCCCGGCTGGCTGTGCCCCAGCTCCCGCCCTGGAACCTCTGCATGCCTGGGTGTGCCTGCTCCCCCTGTGCATCACCAGCTTTGCCAGGGAGCTGCTGTATCGTGCACTGCTTGCTGTGCCCAGAGTACCTGGACCCTTCTGGTCCATGAAGTACACCCTCATCACCATGTGTGCACGCCCATCCCCTTACCTTATATCCTGCCTCTAAGCCAGGGTTGGGGGTGACTACAGTGTGCATTCAGCTGTGTGAGGTGCTGGGATCAAAGTGAAGTTCCCAACTTTTGAAGTTGCAGGCTTGAGGGGCATACAGTGATTTAAAATCAGGTCACCTGACTTAAAGGGGGGACTGATTGATTTAAAGCCAAGGCAGCTGACTTAAAGCCTGCGTCCCTCAGCTGCAAGACGAGACCAGCTTTGGCGGTGCACGGGTTCGCTCCAAGCCAGGACTGCTGTTCAGGAAGAGCTTCCAGTAGTGCCTTAGTGCAGGGGGACTTGGTCCGTGGTCTTGCCCCTGCCCTCAGAGGGGGGCCACCTGCTCTTCTGGAGAATCAGGGAGGGGGAAGTGCAGAGTCCCAGCTGGAGTTGCGTCACCCTTGTCTGATGGCAAGGAAAGGGGGGCGGGGCTGTGTGGTGTCCTGGGGCTGGACTCACCAGGTTGACTCAGCCTCTCAGCCCCCTAACCTCCCCTCACACACCCCACAAGAGTTTTCAGTAATATGTAATTGCGCCTTAGGTTCTCGGTCTTCAAACTCATACCCAGGCTCCCAGATCCCTTGATTCAGCCTATTCCTCTGTGCTCTTTCTTCTATTACATACAGTCCGAGAGGGAGGGGCTGGGGGATGGGACTGGAGCGATCCCGGCAGCACTGGCCTCAGCTGACTAAAGAGATCCGGGGCCTGCGCTATCACACGTGTGCGAGGACCCTTAAGGCGGAATCGAGGGGGCCAGTTAGAGGCAGTGCTTGCTGCCTCAAGTGAGTATGGATCACCGTCGGGTGGGGAGCACGCTGACCCCTGAGAAGTACTGTTAGGAGGATGTGTTCCTCCTTCGGCTTCAAGGACGTGGGTAGGCTTCAGGGCTCCAGTTCCTCTCCAGGCCTCCAGGTCCGACTGCACCGCAGCGGGCTTGCAGACCTGTCTTCCTGTCCCAGAACTTGCCAGGCTCCAGGAAGAATCCAGACTGCAGAAATGGTGCCTGAGCACTCCAGCGTAAGAAGTGCTGTCCCTGGGGACCCAACAGTGGAGGGAGGAAGGGTGAAGGGACTGGGGGTTAGGGTCAGGAGGGGTGGCTGCCCTGGGAGACATTGAGAGAGAAATATCGCCCCCCACACCCCTGCCCCTGCAACTGACCCATTGATGCCATAGGATCTCGGGGCCTTTTAGTCAGAGATGCCTCTGCTTCTTTACTCCTGTGTTCAAAACTATGCAAAACCAACTCTTCATCCTCTTGCTGCCTTGCCAGGACTTTTAAAGCACTGTTCTTTTGAAGCACTCGTTCCCTAAACTGCAGTTTGGAGCTGTCCCAGCTATTTAAAAGTGTTCTCCTTAAACTGAGACTAAATCCTACTCTTTTGGGAAAATGTCCTTAACTTCATTGGAGATCATCTTTTCTGCCCATTTCTTCCTTCTACTGCCCTCTTAAGAACCCCTGTGCTCAAAGAGCTTGGTGATTTATTTTTTGCTTGATGTCAAAAAGAAACCTTCCCCATGCACCCCAAAAAGCTTTCCTGGATCATAGGTGTTTCACAACCATGACAGTGTTTTGCAGTTAGTATACACTGGGTAGAGTGCCTAGCAATCCCTCCAAGAGCCAGAGGTGAGCAAGACCTTTGCTTAGTTGATTGGATGTCCTTCAAGTTTAGGAAGGTACCATTCTTATGACCCAGGAGATAAGACAGAGCCCTGGATGGCTGTGGCTGTGATTAGATAACTTCTGATGATTTTATTTCCCTTACTGAGCTGCTGCTTCTAGGTTAATTTCATTTCATTACCTGTCCATTTTTAAAGAAAGACTGACAAAGTCACTGGAATAGGTCAGGAGTCTGAGCTCAGGGTTGGTCAAAGGTACTCACAGGGAGGAAGGTGGATAAAAATAGGTGGGTAAATAGGAGGGTTGGCAAGTACAGCCAGGACACCCGTGTTCATCGTGCATACTAATAAAGGCCAGAATCTCCTCATTTATCTCTGGTGGGAAGTTCTGATGGTTTCACAGGATCAAATTCAAGTCATATTCAAACTAGGGGCTTTCCCTGAGCATAAAAGGAAGTATCCATCCCTAGCAGGAGTCGCTGCAGAGGAATAAAGACGTAGCTGTAGAGAATGGACTTAAGGACACAGGGAGGGGCAAGGGTAAGCTGGGATGAAGTGAGAGAGTGGCATGGACATATATACACTACCAAAGGTGAAATAGATAGCTATTGGGAAGCAGCTGCATACAGCACAGGGAGATCAGCTCAGTGCTTTGTGACCACCTAGAGGGGTGGGTTAGGGAAGGTGGGAAGGAGACACAAGAGGGAGAGGATATGGGAATATATGTATACGAATAGTTGATTCACTTTGTTATACAGCAGAAGCTAACACAACAAGGTAAAGTAATTATGCTCCAAGAAATATGTTAACAATAGCAACAACAAAAAAACCCAAATCTAAGTCAATCAAGCCAACGGAGACATTGTATGTGTTTATAGTTCAAGAAATCCACAAGAGAATCCTTTATTCTGTAGGCAATGAATTGTCCATTCGAAAAGAAAAAAACTTTCTAAAATGTTGTTTTTCCATTTATTGTTCAGAACATCCTTTTTATACCTCTGAATTTCTTACTATTCAAAGCCAAGTCACGTGAGTTACAGGGAAGCAGCTGATTGATTTAAAGTTGGGTCATGTGATTTAAAAACCAGTGGCAGTTGTTTGATTTAAATCCCAGTTAAATGACATGAGGAAGGGGTGCTAGAAACTGCTTTTTCATCTCTGGCTCAGAATATCATATTTACCTTGGTTCTTCTTATGATTTAGAAAACTTGTGCTGTCTCTCCTTGGAATCATCAGGAGAAAAATACAGTATTTCAGGTTCATTCTTGATACCAACTTCTCACAGTTAAGGTGTATTGACTAAAAGATCTTCCTTCTTCAAGAGATTCCAAACTTCTGTAAGACACTTCATTGTAATTGGAGAAAAAAGAAGAATGAAATCAGGCCAGCAGCTGCAGGAGACCAAGGCAGCCCTCATGACTAGGGAAGGAGAAGGAAGGGCTGAGAGTTGGCTTTAGAGCAGACAACCTCCAGAGGGCGCTGAAGCACGGGCAGAGCCCACCTGCCACTCCCAGTTTGGCACTCCAGGGTCAGATTTGGGTTTGGAGATGGGGTTGCTGTAACCCCAAGGAGGTGAGCAGAGAGGAGGAGTTGATTACCTCTGAGTATCCTCTGACTCTCTGATTTGATTATCCTCTGACTCTCTGGCCCAAATTGCCTGACGTCACAGGGGGGGGGGCAGAGTTTTGCTTTCAGCAACTGATGGGACACTTCCAGGCTGGTCGGGTCGCCCAGTGGCCCGACAGCCTGACAGGCTGACTGCGGTATGATCGCCCTTCTTTTCTCCAGAATCTGTACATCAGGAGGTGCATGGGTGTGGGAGCCCATTCACCGCCACCCCCCACCCCCAGGGGGGATGGCACCTTCCCTGGCTGTACCCTATGATCACCAGGTGCTTGAAATGAATGCAAGATTTTTGACTTCAAGGAAAAGCTCACGTAACCACTTCTGCCTCATAATGTGTGGGATTTACTATAATGGAAGGACATTATAAAGAACAGGTAGAAAACTCACCTGTTGGTCTCCATGTAGGAGTTAATTTTGCATGAATCCCTCCTACATGAGTAGATAGCAGAGGTTTATTTTTGTTCCCGTGTGTGTAGTTGTGTCAGAGGATGTAGGTATGGTGATTTGAAGCCGTCAAAGAAATATTCTCAGAACTCTCAAGACTTCTCTTGATTGGAACCGAAAGAGACCTGGAAAAGGAGGAAAAGAAAAGGAGGAGGGAGAAAGAATGACTGTTTCTCAGTAAATTCACCTTCCTGGTTGATTGTTCTCTCTTCTCATTTCTTTTAACTTCCATGTATGTCTAGTGGAATAATGTAGAAAGGCTGATTTTTATGCTTTAAAAGATTTTACATCACAAAGAAACTAGAAGTGGCTAACAGAACTTATTCAAATCAATTTTACCTAGAGACTTTGATATTAAATTTGTATACTGAAATGGGTTTATCCAAATTTTCTCTTTCTTTTTGAGTGAATATTTGTAACATATTTTTGTAGATAATAATTTATCCTAGATATACAAAATTGTGAGAATGGGTACCATTTTTTACCACTTAAATGATTTCTTTTAAATGAATAGATTGTACACTTTAAATGCCAATGTTGTGTCTTACATGTTGTGTTTTAATTCCTGATTTCCAAAACTTGTGTTTATTTAATTGATTTCTATCTAATAATCTGTCTCCCCTTTATTGTTTCTTACTTTATATTTTATTGATCTATAGTTAATTTACATTATTATATTAGTTTCAGAGGTACAACAGTGATTCATAAATGTTTAGGTTCTTCTCCATTTATAGTTATTATAAAAGAGTGGCTGTATTCCCCATGCTATACAGTACACCACTGTAGATTATTGATTTTATACATAGTGGATTGTACCTCAAAATCTCCTACCACTATTTTGCTCCTCCACCCTATCTCTCCCTGCTGGTAACCACTAGTCTGTTCTTTAATCTGTGAGTCTGTTTTTTTGTTGTTGTTGTTTGTGTTGTATTCAAATTTTTAGATGCCACGTGTAAATGATAACATACCATGCTTGTTTTCTCATAACATACCATGCTTTTTTTCTCATAACATACCATGCTTGTTTTCTCTGCGGCTTATTTTACTAAGCATAATACCCTCCAAGTCCATCCATGTTCTTGCAAATGGCAAAATTTCATTTTTTGCTGAAGTCATCATAAAAAATCTTTTTTATCCACTAAGCTATTGATGAACACTTACTTTGACTCTGTATCTTGGCTATGGCAAATAACACTGTTATGAACATTGGGGTGCAGTTATTTTTTTGAAATAGTGTTTTTGTTTTCTTCTGATATACCCAAGAGTGAAACGGCTGGATATTATGGTAGTTCTATTTTTAGTTTTTTGTGGAACCTCCATTCTGCTTTCCACAGTAGCTGCACTAATTCACATTCAAATCAAGAGTGTACAAGAGTTTCCCTTTCTCCACATCCTCACTAACCTTTGTTACTTGTGATCTTTTTGATGACAGCCATTCTGACAAGACTGAGGTGATATATCTCATAGTTTTGATTTGCATTTTACTGCCGATTAGCTATGTTTAGCATCTTTGTGAGTTCTGGCTGTCTATCTGTATATTTTCCTTGGAAAAGTGTCTATTTAGGTCTTCTCATTTAAAAAAAAAGATTTTGGGTGTTTTTTTGATACTGAGTTGTATGTGCTCTTTCTGTAGTTTAGCTATGAACCCTTGCTTAGTCATCTTTTTGGTGTTAACCTCTTATCATGTGCAAATATTTTCTCTCCTTCAGCAGGTTGTCTTTTCATTTTGTCTTTGGTTACCTTTGCTGTGCAAAATCTTTTAAGTTTAGTGAAGTCCCATTTTTTTAGTTTTGCTTTTGTTTCATTTGCCTTAGTAGATTGAACTTAAAACTGTTGCTATCATTTATGTTGAAGAATGTTCTATATTTTCCTCTAGGGGTTTTATGGTTTCTGGTCCTACATTTAGGTGTTTATTCAGTTTTGCATTTATTTTATATATGGTGTTCTAAAATAATCTAATTTTATTCTTTTCCATGTAGCTGACCAGTTTTCCTAGTACCACTTATTGAAGAGACAGTTTTTTCTCCATATTGCCTGCTTTGTCATAAATCAATTAAATATAAGTGTGTGGGCTTATTTCTGGGATCTCTGTTCTCTTCCAGTGATCTTTGTGTCTGTTTTTGCTCTGGTACGATTCTCTCTGATTACTGTCACTTTGCAGTATAGTCTGAAGTCAAGGTGCGTGATGCCTCCAGCTCTGTTCTTTCTCAAGATTGTTTGGCTATTTGGGGCCTTTGTGTTTCTATACAAATTTTAAAATTACTTTTTCAAGTTCTGTGCAAATGCTTTGGTATTCTGATAGGGATTGCATTAAATCTGTTGCATTAAGACTGTCTTTGGTAGTATGGTTATTTTAAGAGTATTAATTCTTCCAGTCCATGCACATGCTATGTTTTTCCATCTTTTTGTGTTGCCTTCAACTTCTTTCACCAATGGCTGATAGATTTCTGAGCACATGTCTTTTTTTTATAGTGATTTCTTTAATTTATTTATTACTTATTTATTATTTATTTTTTGGCTGTGTTGGGTCTTCGTTTCTGTGCGAGGGCTTTCTCCAGCCGCGGCAAGCGGGGGCCACTCTTCATCGCGATGCGTGGGCCTCTCACTATCGTGGCCTCTCCTGTTGCGGAGCACAGGCTCCAGACGCGCAGGCTCAGTAGTTGTGGCTCACGGGCCCAGCTGTTCCGCAGAATGTGGGATCTTCCCAGACCAGGGCTCGAACCCATGTCCCCTGCATTGGCAGGCAGACTCTCAACCACTGCGCCACCAGGGAAGCCCTGAGCACATGTCTTTTACCTGCTTAGGTGTGTTTATTCCTAGGTATCTTATTCTTTTTGATGTGATTGCATATGGCATAGTTTTCTTAATTTTTCTTTCTGACAGCTTTGGGTTTTGTTTTTTCTTCTTTTTCTAATTCCTTCAGGTGTAGTGTTAGGTTGTTTATTTGATATTTTTCTTGTTTCCTAAGAAAAAGCTTGTATCACTATAACTTCCCCCGTGAACTGCGTTGGCTGTGTCCCATAGATTTTGGATCATTGTGTGTTCATTTTCATTTGTCTTGGGTATTTTTAGAATCCCTCTTTAATTTCTTCAGTGTTCCTTTCTTCCCTGTTTATTCCCTTCATCTGTGACGTGAGGACTATCTTTAATATTATGTTTGGATTTCTTTCAGTTTTGTGTGAGTGTGTATGTGTGTGATTATTTAAGTTGCTGAGCTCTTAATTTCACATGGACACTACCAACCATGCATTGTTACTCTCCTCCCCCACAGTTACTGAATTTGACCTTATATTTTACATCTACTTGTTTTGTGTGTCCCTTAACTTCTTATTGTGAATATAGATGGTTTTATTGCTGTTTTCTTTCATCCTTCCTATTAGCTGTGTACATGGTTGATTTACTACCTTTGTTGAATATTTGCCTTAACCAATGAGGTTTTTCCTTTAGTAAGTTTCCTTTCCTAATTTTTATGTTTCAGTCGTGGCCTTTTCTTTTTCACTTAGAAAAGCCCCCTTAAGATTTCTCATAAAGCTGGTTTGGCGATGCTGAGCTCTTTTAGTTTTGCTTCTCTGTAAAACTTTAGATCTCTCCATCAAATCTGAAGGAGAGCCTTGCTGGGTAGAGTATTTTTGGTTATGGGCTTTTCCCTTTCATGACTTTAAATATACCATGCCACTCCCTTCTGGCATGCAGAGGTTATCCTGAAAAGTCAGCTGATAACTTTATGCAAGTTCCCATGTTTGTAACTTGTTGCTTTTCCTTTGCTCCTTTTAATAGTGTCTTTTTATCTTTATTTTTTTTGCCATTTTAATTACAGTGAGTCTTGGTGTGGTCCTCTTTGGGTTGATCCTGTTTTGGCCTTACTGTGTTTACTGGCCTTGGATGTCTGTTTTCTTTCCCAGGTTACGGAAGTTTTCAGCTCGTATGTCTTCAGGTAGGTTCTACACTGCTTTCTCTTCCCTTTTGCTTCTGGGACCAGTATAATGCAAATATTAGTACACTTGATGTTGTTTCACAAGTCTGTTCAACTTTCCTCATTTCATTTTAATCTATTGTTTTACCGTTCATCTTCAGTGATTGCCAGTACTCTGTCCTTCAGTTTTCTGATTCATTCCTCTGTATCATTTAGTCTACAGTAGTTTCCTTTTAGTGTATTTTTCATTTCAGTTATTGCATTCCTCATCTCTGTTTTGTTGTTCTTTAATGGTCTAACTCTTTTTTAAAAACTTCTAACTTCTTGCTCTGGTCGTCCATTCTTCTCCTGAGTTCTTTGATCATCTTTACCGTCATTACCTTGAACTCTTTCTTGAGTAGATTGGCTATCTCCACTTCACTTAGATCTTCTTCTGAGTTCTTATCTTGTTCCTTCATTTGGATCGTGTTTCTGTGTCACCTCATTTTTCTTAACTTGCTGTTTTTATTGCTATGTATGTAGTAGGTTCGTTACATTTCCTGACCTTGGAGAAGTGGCCTTTTGTAGGAGAGGTCCTATGTGTCCCAGCAACCCAGTGTCCCCTGGTCACTAGAACTATATGTTCTAGGTGTACCCCCTATGTGGGCTGCTTGGGCTCTTCTGTTGTGGTGGGCTGACTACTGTGGGTGGTCTGGTAGGCTTGGCTGCCCCCAGACTGCTCGTTTGCCAGGCTCTGCCTAGTATGGAGGCTGTCTGTGCTGCTTGGTGAGACTAAATCATAAGGCAGCTGGCTGCACAACTCTGGGGGACACCAAATCTAGTGCTGGTTCACTTATGGGTAGAACTGCAGTCCAGGTGATAATCAGGGCTAGTGCCCAGTCACTGGTCCTGGGGCTATGCTGGCTACTGGGAGGAAGAGACAGGTCCTGAGTTCTGGCTGCAGGGCCCAGGAGTCGCAAAGTTGGTGTTGGATCACTGTTCCTGACACAGCTATCTCCAGGGTCTGGGGTATCCCTAATCTTGTGTTGGCATTCTGGTGGGCAGGGTCAGGACCCAGCTGAGTCCATGGCTGCTTCTGGCCTGCAAGTGAGTGTTCTGGTCACACAGGCTGCTGAGCTGTGGTATTCCTGGAGCTGGTGTGTGCCTGTTGGTGTATGAGGCTGATCCCAATGCTAGAGCAGGTTTGCTGTTGGGTAGGTCCAAGCTCCATCCAGTCCCTGTGCAGTTATCACCTGCCGATGGTGAGGCTGACTCCAAGGCCAGAGTAGGCTCACTTGTCAGAGGGGCCAGGGACTCTGGGGCTGGTGCCTGTCCACTGAGGTGTGGAGGCTGGTCCTGGGGCTTTTGGTGGCTGGGCCCATGTCCAGGGGCAGCTGTGCATTGAGAGGGTCTGAAGGCAGCCTGTTTGCCGGTGGGTGGGGCTATGCCCCTGCTCAGTTAGTTGCTTGGCCTGCAGCATCCTAGTACTTGTGTCTCTAGTCTGGTGGAAATGGGTAGGGCTAGGTCTTGAGGCTAAAAAGATAGAGGGAGGATTCTGAAATTATGCTTGCTGGTACCAGTGTCCACGAGGTAGAAGGAGCTCCCCCGAATGGCTGCTGCCAGTGTCTCTGTCCCTGAGGCTGTGCTGTAGTTGCCTCTTGCCTCTCTGGGAGACTCTCCAAGATCAGGAGGTAGGTGTGACCCGGGATCCTTTCAAATGACTGCTTCTGTTCTGATTCTCGGATCATGTGGGATTTTGTGAGCATCTTTTAAGAGTGGAATCTCTATTTCCCACAACCCTCTGGCTCTCTGGAAAATAAGTACTACTGGTCTTCAAAGCCCAACTTTCTAGGAACTCTTCTTTCCAGAACAGGATCCCTGGGCTTGGGAGCCTGATGTTGGCTTCATACCCCTTGCTACCTGGGAGCACCTCTGAAATTGTAATTATTCTCCCATTTGTGGGCCACCCACCTGGTGGTATGGGTCTTGACTCTACTGAGATTTTGCCCTTCCTTCCTGTCTTGTCGAGGTGCCGTCCTTATGTCTTTAGCTGTAAAACATCTTTTACGGTAGGTCCCGGTTTTTTTCATCAATTGCTGTTCTGTAAACTGTTGTGACTTTGGTGTGCCCATGAGAGGCATCAAGCTCTGGGTCTTTGAATGCTACCATATTGGACAATCTGTCCACTTCATTCTTAAATCATATTATTTAATTTTTCTTAGTATCTTATTTGATTAGCGACAGTTTGAAATTTATTATCACTCATGTTTACTTCGCCTGTTTAAAGAAATTGAATAGTGCATTCATTCATTTTGAAATGAAGGTAGTGACCTGTGAATTTCCATACCTCAAAAATCAAGGATAGGACAAAAGCCTTTTCTACCTGTGTTACCCTCAAACTCTGCACCCCACCCCAGCCTGGGGATTAACCTCTTGCACCCATGCTCACTTTCTTTTTTTGGACCATTAACCATCATTGCATCTGTATGTGTGTTGACAAAGTGAACTCTAGTCTTTCGAGTTTTTGAGTTTTGTTTTTTGGTTTAGGGAAGAGTCCTACTATGAATGTACATTTAGTGGTCTGCTGGAGTTCATATATAAACCTGTCAAGCACATTACTAGAATTGGAATTGCTTGTATATACACTTTGATAAATTTTAGAGACAATGGTAGAACAGAAGTGAATTGTATTTCAAATCCCACAGTATTTTCACACCATGAAAACCCTTCCCTGTTTAATATATTTGTGTGTAGTTTATCTTTATGCCCATACTATATTTCCCAGAGATGGGTAAGTGTTATGTTTCTTGCTAGCACATTTACCGTATTGTTCAAAGTCAGGCGTTTAGTGGTTTTAGCATGATCCTATTTCCATGAACTCGCAAATACAAGACCTTCTCTCACACTGTCTTTTACTCCCTGCTGTTTTATATTGCCCTCCTAATTCTCAGTCCTGGTCTTTCTTTATGTTCTTCATCAACCTGGATAGGTTATACTATTTTCTCCCTTATTTAAGACCAATAGAATAGAATAGAACACCCAGAAATAAACCCTGATATATGGCCATATGATTTTTGACAAGTTGCCAAGACTTTTCAAAGTAGAAAGGATAGTATTTTCAACAAATGGTGCTGAGAAGTCATGTTGTCAACATGCAAAAGTAGGAAGATGGACCCATACCTAACATCATATGCAAAAATTAATGAAAACGTATCAAGAAACTAACTATAAGACCTAATAAAATAAAAAGTCTTATTAGAAGATACAGGACAAGGGCTTTATGACATTGGATTTGGCAGTGTTTTCCTCAATATGAAACGACGGAACAACAAAGGTACAGCTAACAAAACAATTAAAAATGTGCAGTACATAATTTAAAAAAAAAATGTGTATCAAAGAAATGTAAACAGAATAAAATGGCAACCCACAAGATGGGAGAAAATATTTGATAGCCATGTATCTGACAAGAGATTTCTATTCAGAATATACAGAGAATTCCTACATCTCAACAAAAAGCAAACACCCTGATTCAAAAATGGATAAAAGACTTGAATGGATGGTTCTTCAAAAAGATGTACAAATGACTAAGCACTTGAATAGATGCTCCATATCACTAAATGCATGTTTATATATTTGTGTGCATGCATACACACACAAGCACACACACACATACACAAGCAGAAAGCAAGTATTGGTGAGGATGTGAGGGAGTTGGAACCATTGTGCTATGTCAGTGGGCATGTAGAATGATACAGCTGCTTTGCAAAAGAATATGGCAATTTTTCAGATATTGAAAAATAGAATTACTACATGATCCAAGAATTTTACTATGAGGTATACCCAAAGGAATTGAAATCAGAGTCTTAAATATTTGTACTCCAGTGTTTAGAGCAGTAATAATCAGAGTAGCTAAAATATGAAAGCAACCTAAGTGTTCATCCACTAGTTCCTGGATAAGCAAAGTGTGGTATACCCATATAACACAATATTATTCAGCCTTAAGAAGGAAAAGATCTAGGAATATGCTACAACATGGATGAATCTTGAGGAAATTTAGCTACCAAAAATGCCATTTTTTGTGACTTTTAGTGAGTCATAACAATATAACTACTTATTTCAATTATATGGGGTACTTAGTGTAGTCAAAACCATAGAAATTGGGGGGGTAATGATGCTTTTCAGGTGGTTATGGAACAAAAAGGAAAGTTATGTTTAAAGGATACAGAGTTACAGTTTTAAAACGTAGAAAAGAATTAGAAAGATAAATGGTGATGTTGATCACCCAATAATATGAATGTATTTAATATAACTGAACGGTGCACTTTATAATAATTAACATGTTATATTTTATGTTATTTGATTTTACCAACATACACAATTGGGAAAGAATGTAATATCAGGAAAGGGAGTGGACCTGGGGTAGAGCAGAGAGTAATCAGAAGGGTGAGACCCTGCATATGTTGAAGAAGAAGAACTGAGAGTCTTCATTGGCCAGAAGAGACTTTATAAAAAAAAATTACTCTGAGGGTGTATTAAATAGATATCTATGGGTACACTGCTATCTCCCATGGGTTATCTTAAAGAGTCTTTAATAAAGTCCATAAGGCTTGCTGAGGCTTTTTTAAAAACTGGATTCCCTAGGAGATAATTAGATGGTGGTACTTAAGTCTATGTCTAGGTTGACAGATTTTGCAGGGAAGACGAACTTGAGAACAGTGAAGGTCCTGAGAGTGTAAGTACATGGAAATTAGAAAAAAATAATAAAGGGAATTAGGAAAACTGTGGACTTCGAAGGTCATGTATTAGTGAGTCAGACCTGAGGTTTCTAAGGAGTTATATACACAGTTGCTATTTGGATTACTTGTTGATAAAGATAAGTGGAAAAACTAGAGTCGTTTCCAAGTGTAGGTAAGATATAATGAGAGGATGGAGGTGGAAAGTAGGGAGGCCCAGAGAGAAGTGGGAAGGTCATATTGGGCCAAGATGGTGGTAATATCCAGCAGAACAGATGGTAGGGCAGACTATGGGTTCATCTTTTTCATTTCGGCCCCCCACCTCATCCGTAATAATTCTTTGGGAATATTTCATGGCTCTGTGATGCAGGTACAGAATTCGAGTGAGGAGACTACACCCTCAGTGTCCAGCTGTCTGAGTCCTCAGTGTGCTTCAAATGATGGAGAACTATTGTTTCTTTATGAGAAGAGTTAGTACCTCGTAGCTAAGCTTAAGCTGGAGCTTATGCAATATTGATTCCATTTTATATATACTGTTGGCATGGAGGTTCCTCCTCCTCTTTTCTTGACCATTATGAAATGAATCTATATTTCTCAATATTTGGGTATATCAGGTAAATACATTAAGTAAAGGAATCTTATATATTGCTCCCTGCATAATTTGCTCTTTCTTTTTTATTTTAAAGAAATTCACGTTATTAATTAATTAATTAATTAATTAATTAATTAATTATGACTGTGTTGAGTCTTTGTTTCCGTGCGAGGGCTTTCTCCAGTTGTGGCAAGTGGGGACCACTCTTCATCGCGGTGCGCGGGCCTCTCACCATCGCGTCCTCTCTTGTTGCGGAGCACAGGCTCCAGACGCGCAGGCTCAGTAATTGTGGCTCATGGGCCCAGTTACTCCGCGGCATGTGGGATCTTCACAGACCAGGGCTCAAACCCGCATCCCCTGCATTGGCAGGCAGACTCTCAACCACTGCGCCACCAGGGAAGCCCGTTTGCTCTTTCTTGTTTCTCTTTTACCTTTACTAAATTAGCACAGGGAGAGACCTTGAAATGTTCTAATCAGGAGACATTAGAACATCATATTTCTAGAGAGGTTGGTTGGACAGAGCAGGGGTCCCAGTGAAAATCAAAGCTTCTGTTTCTACTTAGAAGTGTACCTGTATAGAGTAGAGGGCTCCAGGAAATATCCTAGAATATTCCAATGTCCCTGCAGGAGATCATTAACAGAGGTAGGATCTGGTACCAGATCAGTGTACTATGACATGTTTGTCAGTCATCTGATGTGAGATTCTCAGAGCCAATCCCATATGGTAGGGCTGAGTGCAGAATGATGAAGAACCTGTGAAAGCCTTTGATTTCATGTTAAAGATGAAGCTCTGATTTCGGGTAGAATTTTCTTACCTGACTGAATGTCACCCTTCTGTGGTGATGAGATTCTGTGCTTTACCTCCGTTGGTGACCACTGACTGAAAATCATTAGAGAGTCATGTCTAGAAAGCATTCTTTATTTAATTTCTTAAAGAAGAAAACATAGAAAACATTTTTATCCACTTTCAAATTGAGGATCAAAGGGAATGACATCAGTGAAAATGTCAGAGTAAGGAGCTCTGGCTTGTGTCCACCCCCAGAAACACTAACATACGTGGTACAACCTGTCAAAATGATCTTATCAACACATGTAAGTTTTCTTTTCTTTTCGCCCTGTAGATTTATCTTTCATTGAAACTTTGCTTACTAGAGGATGTGGAGAATAAACAGGGAAGTAGAAACTGTATTTCCTGATGAGAGAATCGCTAAGTCACATTAGCTGTTCTGAGCTACGTCTTACTCACCGTGACTGTAATTAAAACAAACAAACAAAACACTTTTTTTTGGTAAGTCAGTTCTGACATTTCCTCGTTAAAGACATGGTAACATGGTAACATGGTAACAGATACAGACTTAGACATTTGCCTGCCTCTGTCTTTCCGATTCTTGTGGTCTTAGGTAATAGGCCCAAAAGGTGCCCTGCCGCATCATCTGGTAGCTCAATTTTTACCTTTTCAAGCAGCTCCATTCAGTTTTTGTTAGTGCTGTTACCACTTTACATCCCAGCAGCAGCTAGAAGGTACAGAGTTCTCTAAAACCCCTTCAACATTTATAGTTTGTAGACTTTTGCTGATGGTCATTTGACTGGTGTGAGCTGAAACCTTTTTCGACATTGGATTTGCATATGGCTAATAATTCCTTATACTAAGCTTTAGGCATGTCCTTTTTTTCTTTTCCTTTTTTTTGAAGAGTGACTACAACTTCCCTCTTCTTATTGACTTCTTGAAAAATTTGTCTTGTGTTGAATTTTCTTGCGTATTCCCTACCGCAGAGCATTTTTTGAGGGCAGGTGTCATTTACAGCCCTGCAGTCCTTGTGACTATTAAGCAAACATTAGCACTTTGTTTAAAGCTGCTGTTGTGGGAAACAGCCACAAGGCGGCAGCATCATTACGTTCTCAACTCTTGTTACTAGTGCAAAAGAGTCTTCCTGGAGGTAGTGTTCCAAGGTTGTAAATTAGAGTGGAATGTGCTGGGACAAGCCCCCAGAAGTTTATTTCTCCTTACTTATGTTTGCTTTTTAAATTGAATTTCTATTTCTTATCGGAGTAAATTTGATTAGAGTTTTGTGATTGTCTGGCTGTACAGAATCTGCTCAATGATTCATACATATGTCTGTTCATGTTCGGATCCTGTTACCAGGTATGTTATTACAGAATGTTGAGTAGACCTCCCTTGGTATTTGGTAGGTGTTTTGTCATTATATATTTTATATGTATTGGTGACTATATAATTCATATAGTTTATATGTTACATGTTTATATATATTTAACATACATTAGTATATCTATGTTAGCCCCATAGTCTTAATTTATCCATCCTCCCACCTTTCATTTTGGCTAACCATTAGTTTGTTGTATAAGTCTGTGAGTGTCTGTTTCTGTGGAAATATGTTCATTGGTAGTAATCTTAGGATAACATGTACACATGATATCATAGGATATTTGTCATTCCCTTTTGACTTACTTAACCTAATATGATTATTTCTAGGCTCATCTGTAGTCCTGAAAACAGCATTGTTCATTTTTTTCCCGAGGCTACTATTCCATTTGGTATGTGTACCACTTCTTCTTTGTCCATTTATCTGTTGATGGACATTTTGTTTGCTTCCATGTCTTGGCTATTGTAAATACTGCTGCAATACACGATTTTCCATCCCGTGTCTTTTTTTTTTTAAGATTTTTTTTAAAATTAATTAATGAATTTATTTATTTATTTTTGGCTGTGCTGGTTCCTTGTTTCTGTGCGAGGGCTTTCTCCAGTTGCGGCAAGTGGGGGCCACTCCTCATCACGGTGCGCGGGCCTCCCACCATCGCGGCCTCTCCCGCTGCGGAGCACAGGCTCCAGATGCGCAGGCTCAGCAGCTTTGGCTCACGGGCCCAATTGCTCCGCGGCATGCGGGATCCTCCCAGACCAGGGATCGAACCCGTGGCCCCTGCCTTGGCAGGCAGACTCTCAACCACTGCACCACCAGGGAAGCCCCATCCCGTGTCTTTTTGATTCTGACTTTCACAGGTGAAAGGCCCAATAGTGGGACTTCCGGATCATATGGTGACTCAATTTTTACCTTTAAATGCGCTGCCATTCTGTTCCTATTATTGGCCGTTACCAGTTTACATCCCACTTAGACCGAGAGGTTACGCTATTCTCCACAACTTCTTCAACATCTATTGTTTGTAGACTTTTTGCTGATGGTCATTCTGACTGGTGTGAGGTGATACCTTTGTGTAGATTGGATTTGCATGCGTCTCATATTTCCTGATGTTTTGCGTTTATCAGTGTCCTTTTCACTTTTTTTTTAAGATTGAGCGAAACGTACAACTTCTAACTGCCTTCTTGAAAAATTTGCTGCGTTTGGATTTTTTTGGCCATTCCCTTCCCCAGGACATTTTTTGAGGGCATGAGTCATTTACAGCCCTGCAGTCCTTGTGAATATTAGTGACCATTAGCAGTAGATTTAAAGCTGCTGTTTGAGGAAACGGCTTTTGGGTGGCAGGATTTCTACGTTGCCAACTCTGCTTGCTAGGGAAACAGAACTTCGCTGCAAGTTGTGGTTTTAGGTTGCAGATTAGAGTGGAATGTGCCAGGACAAACCCCCATAAGTTTAACCTCCGTAATTCTTGTCTGTCTCTTTAAGTTGTAGTTTTTATCAGAGCAAATTTGATTGAAAAAAAAAATTTTTTTGTAGGAGTACAGAATCTTGTTCATTTACACATATACCTATATTTATTGATCTTTGGGTCCTTTTCCATGTAGGTTGTTACAGAGTGTTGAGTAGACCACTCTTGGTATTCCATAGGTCTTTGGGGATTATATATTTTATATGTATTAGTATATGTGTGTTAACCCCAATATCCTAATTTATCCATTCCTCACACGTTTTCTTTGGCTTAACCATAAGTTTGTCTTCTCAATCTGAGATTGCCTTTCTCTATGGAAATATGTTCATTTTTATGAATTTTCAGATAACATAAGGGACATCATAGGGCATTTGTCTTTCTCATTCTGACTTACTTCACGTTGTGTGATTATCTCTAGGCTCCTCTGTGGTGCTGCATATGCCATTCTTTTATTTTTTTCCGTGACGGATATTCCATTCTGTCCATATTACCACTTCTTCTTTGTCCATTCATCTGATTATGGACCTTTTTTGTGTTTCCATGTCTTGGCTATTTCAGTATTGCTGCAGTGCACATTTGCCTGCCTCTGTCTTTCCGATTCTTGTGGTCTTAGGTTATAGGCCCAAAAGGTGCCCTGCCGCATCATATGGTAGCTCAATTTTTACGTTTTAAAGCAGCTCCGTTCAGTTTTCGTTAGTGCTGTTACCACTTTACATTCCACCAGCATCTAGAAATTACAGAGTTCTCTAAAAGCCCTTAGCATTTATAGTTTGTAGACTTTTTGCTGATGGTCATTTGACTGGTGTGAGCTGAAACGTTTTCACGTTGGATTTGCATGTGGCTAATAATTCCTTATACTGAACTTTAGGCATGTCCTCTTTTTTCTTTTCCTTCTTTTTTAAAGAGTGACTACAACTTCCCTCTTCGTATTGACTTCTTGAAAAAGTTGTAATGTGTAGAATTTTCTTGCCTATTCCCTACCCCAGGGCATTTGTTGAGGGCAGGTGTCATTTACAGCCCTGCAGTCCTTGTGACTATTAAGCAACCATTAGCACTTGGTTTAAAGCTGCTGTTATGGGAAACAACCACAAGGCGGCAGCATTATTACGTTCTCAACGCTTGTTACTAGTGCAAAAGAGTCTTCCTGAAAGTAGTGTTCCAAGGTTGTAAATTAGAGTGGAATGTGCTGGGACAAGCCCCCAGAAGTTTATGTCACCTTACTTATGTTTGTTTTTTAAATTTAATTTCTATTTCTTATCGGAGTAAATTTGATTAGAGTGTTGTGGTTTTCTGGCTGTACAGAATCTGCTCAATGATTCATACATATGTCTGGTCATCTTCGGATCCTGTTACCTTGTATGTTATTACAGAAAGTTGAGTAGACCTCCCTTGGTATTTGGTAGGTGTTTTGTCTTTATATATTTTATATGTATTGGTGAGTATATAATTCATATGGTTTATATGTTATATGTTTATATACATTTAACATACATTAGTATATCTATGTTAGCCCCATAGTCCTAATTTATCCATCCTCCCACCTTTCATTTTGGCTAACCATTAGTTTGTTTTATAAGTCTGTGAGTGTCTTTTTCTGTGAAAATATGTTTATTGGTAGCAACCTTAGGCTAACATGTATACAAGATATCATAGGATATTTATCATTCCCTCTTGACTTACTTAAGCTAATATGATTATTTCTAGGCTCATGTGTAGTCCTGAAAACGGCATTGTTCATTTTTTTCTCGAGGCTACTCTTCCATTCGGTATGTGTACCACTTCTTCTGTGTCCATTTATCTGTTGATGGACATTTTGTTTGCTTCCATGTCTTGGCTATTGTAAATACTGCTGCAATACACGATTTTCCATCCCGTGTCTTTTTTTTTTTAAGATTTTTTTTTAAATTAATTAATGAATTTATTTATTTATTTTTGGCTGTGCTGGTTCCTTGTTTCTGTGCGAGGGCTTTCTCCAGTTGCGGCAAGTGGGGGCCACTCCTCATCACGGTGCGCGGGCCTCCCACCATCGCGGCCTCTCCCGCTGCGGAGCACAGGCTCCAGATGCGCAGGCTCAGCAGCTTTGGCTCACGGGCCCAATTGCTCCGCGGCATGCGGGATCCTCCCAGACCAGGGATCGAACCCGTGGCCCCTGCCTTGGCAGGCAGACTCTCAACCACTGCACCACCAGGGAAGCCCCATCCCGTGTCTTTTTGATTCTGACTTTCACAGGTGAAAGGCCCAATAGTGGGACTTCCGGATCATATGGTGACTCAATTTTTACCTTTAAATGCGCTGCCATTCTGTTCCTATTATTGGCCGTTACCAGTTTACATCCCACTTAGACCGAGAGGTTACGCTATTCTCCACAACTTCTTCAACATCTATTGTTTGTAGACTTTTTGCTGATGGTCATTCTGACTGGTGTGAGGTGATACCTTTGTGTAGATTGGATTTGCATGCGTCTCATATTTCCTGATGTTTTGCGTTTATCAGTGTCCTTTTCACTTTTTTTTTAAGATTGAGCGAAACGTACAACTTCTAACTGCCTTCTTGAAAAATTTGCTGCGTTTGGATTTTTTTGGCCATTCCCTTCCCCAGGACATTTTTTGAGGGCATGAGTCATTTACAGCCCTGCAGTCCTTGTGAATATTAGTGACCATTAGCAGTAGATTTAAAGCTGCTGTTTGAGGAAACGGCTTTTGGGTGGCAGGATTTCTACGTTGCCAACTCTGCTTGCTAGGGAAACAGAACTTCGCTGCAAGTTGTGGTTTTAGGTTGCAGATTAGAGTGGAATGTGCCAGGACAAACCCCCATAAGTTTAACCTCCGTAATTCTTGTCTGTCTCTTTAAGTTGTAGTTTTTATCAGAGCAAATTTGATTGAAAAAAAAAAATTTTTTGTAGGAGTACAGAATCTTGTTCATTTACACATATACCTATATTTATTGATCTTTGGGTCCTTTTCCATGTAGGTTGTTACAGAGTGTTGAGTAGACCACTCTTGGTATTCCATAGGTCTTTGGGGATTATATATTTTATATGTATTAGTATATGTGTGTTAACCCCAATATCCTAATTTATCCATTCCTCACACGTTTTCTTTGGCTTAACCATAAGTTTGTCTTCTCAATCTGAGATTGCCTTTCTCTATGGAAATATGTTCATTTTTATGAATTTTCAGATAACATAAGGGACATCATAGGGCATTTGTCTTTCTCATTCTGACTTACTTCACGTTGTGTGATTATCTCTAGGCTCCTCTGTGGTGCTGCATATGCCATTCTTTTATTTTTTTCCGTGACGGATATTCCATTCTGTCCATATTACCACTTCTTCTTTGTCCATTCATCTGATTATGGACCTTTTTTGTGTTTCCATGTCTCGGCTATTTCAGTATTGCTGCAGTGCACATTTGCCTGCCTCTGTCTTTCCGATTCTTGTGGTCTTAGGTTATAGGCCCAAAAGGTGCCCTGCCGCATCATATGGTAGCTCAATTTTTACGTTTTAAAGCAGCTCCGTTCAGTTTTCGTTAGTGCTGTTACCACTTTACATTCCACCAGCATCTAGAAATTACAGAGTTCTCTAAAAGCCCTTAGCATTTATAGTTTGTAGACTTTTTGCTGATGGTCATTTGACTGGTGTGAGCTGAAACGTTTTCACGTTGGATTTGCATGTGGCTAATAATTCCTTATACTGAACTTTAGGCATGTCCTCTTTTTTCTTTTCCTTCTTTTTTAAAGAGTGACTACAACTTCCCTCTTCGTATTGACTTCTTGAAAAAGTTGTAATGTGTAGAATTTTCTTGCCTATTCCCTACCCCAGGGCATTTGTTGAGGGCAGGTGTCATTTACAGCCCTGCAGTCCTTGTGACTATTAAGCAACCATTAGCACTTGGTTTAAAGCTGCTGTTATGGGAAACAACCACAAGGCGGCAGCATTATTACGTTCTCAACGCTTGTTACTAGTGCAAAAGAGTCTTCCTGAAAGTAGTGTTCCAAGGTTGTAAATTAGAGTGGAATGTGCTGGGACAAGCCCCCAGAAGTTTATGTCACCTTACTTATGTTTGTTTTTTAAATTTAATTTCTATTTCTTATCGGAGTAAATTTGATTAGAGTGTTGTGGTTTTCTGGCTGTACAGAATCTGCTCAATGATTCATACATATGTCTGTTCATCTTCGGATCCTGTTACCTTGTATGTTATTACAGAAAGTTGAGTAGACCTCCCTTGGTATTTGGTAGGTGTTTTGTCTTTATATATTTTATATGTATTGGTGAGTATATAATTCATATGGTTTATATGTTATATGTTTATATACATTTAACATACATTAGTATATCTATGTTAGCCCCATAGTCCTAATTTATCCATCCTCCCACCTTTCATTTTGGCTAACCATTAGTTTGTTTTATAAGTCTGTGAGTGTCTTTTTCTGTGAAAATATGTTTATTGGTAGCAACCTTAGGCTAACATGTATACAAGATATCATAGGATATTTATCATTCCCTCTTGACTTACTTAAGCTAATATGATTATTTCTAGGCTCATGTGTAGTCCTGAAAACGGCATTGTTCATTTTTTTCCCGAGGCTACTCTTCCATTCGGTATGTGTACCACTTCTTCTGTGTCCATTTATCTGTTGATGGACATTTTGTTTGCTTCCATGTCTTGGCTATTGTAAATACTGCTGCAATACACGATTTTCCATCCCGTGTCTTTTTTTTTTTAAGATTTTTTTTAAAATTAATTAATGAATTTATTTATTTATTTTTGGCTGTGCTGGTTCCTTGTTTCTGTGCGAGGGCTTTCTCCAGTTGCGGCAAGTGGGGGCCACTCCTCATCACGGTGCGCGGGCCTCCCACCATCGCGGCCTCTCCCGCTGCGGAGCACAGGCTCCAGATGCGCAGGCTCAGCAGCTTTGGCTCACGGGCCCAATTGCTCCGCGGCATGCGGGATCCTCCCAGACCAGGGATCGAACCCGTGGCCCCTGCCTTGGCAGGCAGACTCTCAACCACTGCACCACCAGGGAAGCCCCATCCCGTGTCTTTTTGATTCTGACTTTCACAGGTGAAAGGCCCAATAGTGGGACTTCCGGATCATATGGTGACTCAATTTTTACCTTTAAATGCGCTGCCATTCTGTTCCTATTATTGGCCGTTACCAGTTTACATCCCACTTAGACCGAGAGGTTACGCTATTCTCCACAACTTCTTCAACATCTATTGTTTGTAGACTTTTTGCTGATGGTCATTCTGACTGGTGTGAGGTGATACCTTTGTGTAGATTGGATTTGCATGCGTCTCATATTTCCTGATGTTTTGCGTTTATCAGTGTCCTTTTCACTTTTTTTTTAAGATTGAGCGAAACGTACAACTTCTAACTGCCTTCTTGAAAAATTTGCTGCGTTTGGATTTTTTTGGCCATTCCCTTCCCCAGGACATTTTTTGAGGGCATGAGTCATTTACAGCCCTGCAGTCCTTGTGAATATTAGTGACCATTAGCAGTAGATTTAAAGCTGCTGTTTGAGGAAACGGCTTTTGGGTGGCAGGATTTCTACGTTGCCAACTCTGCTTGCTAGGGAAACAGAACTTCGCTGCAAGTTGTGGTTTTAGGTTGCAGATTAGAGTGGAATGTGCCAGGACAAACCCCCATAAGTTTAACCTCCGTAATTCTTGTCTGTCTCTTTAAGTTGTAGTTTTTATCAGAGCAAATTTGATTGAAAAAAAATTTTTTTTTGTAGGAGTACAGAATCTTGTTCATGTACACATATACCTATATTTATTGATCTTTGGGTCCTTTTCCATGTAGGTTGTTACAGAGTGTTGAGTAGACCACTCTTGGTATTCCATAGGTCTTTGGGGATTATATATTTTATATGTATTAGTATATGTGTGTTAACCCCAATATCCTAATTTATCCATTCCTCACACGTTTTCTTTGGCTTAACCATAAGTTTGTCTTCTCAATCTGAGATTGCCTTTCTCTATGGAAATATGTTCATTTTTATGAATTTTCAGATAACATAAGGGACATCATAGGGCATTTGTCTTTCTCATTCTGACTTACTTCACGTTGTGTGATTATCTCTAGGCTCCTCTGTGGTGCTGCATATGCCATTCTTTTATTTTTTTCCGTGACGGATATTCCATTCTGTCCATATTACCACTTCTTCTTTGTCCATTCATCTGATTATGGACCTTTTTTGTGTTTCCATGTCTCGGCTATTTCAGTATTGCTGCAGTGCACATTTGCCTGCCTCTGTCTTTCCGATTCTTGTGGTCTTAGGTTATAGGCCCAAAAGGTGCCCTGCCGCATCATATGGTAGCTCAATTTTTACGTTTTAAAGCAGCTCCGTTCAGTTTTCGTTAGTGCTGTTACCACTTTACATTCCACCAGCATCTAGAAATTACAGAGTTCTCTAAAAGCCCTTAGCATTTATAGTTTGTAGACTTTTTGCTGATGGTCATTTGACTGGTGTGAGCTGAAACGTTTTCACGTTGGATTTGCATGTGGCTAATAATTCCTTATACTGAACTTTAGGCATGTCCTCTTTTTTCTTTTCCTTCTTTTTTAAAGAGTGACTACAACTTCCCTCTTCGTATTGACTTCTTGAAAAAGTTGTAATGTGTAGAATTTTCTTGCCTATTCCCTACCCCAGGGCATTTGTTGAGGGCAGGTGTCATTTACAGCCCTGCAGTCCTTGTGACTATTAAGCAACCATTAGCACTTGGTTTAAAGCTGCTGTTATGGGAAACAACCACAAGGCGGCAGCATTATTACGTTCTCAACGCTTGTTACTAGTGCAAAAGAGTCTTCCTGAAAGTAGTGTTCCAAGGTTGTAAATTAGAGTGGAATGTGCTGGGACAAGCCCCCAGAAGTTTATGTCACCTTACTTATGTTTGTTTTTTAAATTTAATTTCTATTTCTTATCGGAGTAAATTTGATTAGAGTGTTGTGGTTTTCTGGCTGTACAGAATCTGCTCAATGATTCATACATATGTCTGGTCATCTTCGGATCCTGTTACCTTGTATGTTATTACAGAAAGTTGAGTAGACCTCCCTTGGTATTTGGTAGGTGTTTTGTCTTTATATATTTTATATGTATTGGTGAGTATATAATTCATATGGTTTATATGTTATATGTTTATATACATTTAACATACATTAGTATATCTATGTTAGCCCCATAGTCCTAATTTATCCATCCTCCCACCTTTCATTTTGGCTAACCATTAGTTTGTTTTATAAGTCTGTGAGTGTCTTTTTCTGTGAAAATATGTTTATTGGTAGCAACCTTAGGCTAACATGTATACAAGATATCATAGGATATTTATCATTCCCTCTTGACTTACTTAAGCTAATATGATTATTTCTAGGCTCATGTGTAGTCCTGAAAACGGCATTGTTCATTTTTTTCCCGAGGCTACTCTTCCATTCGGTATGTGTACCACTTCTTCTGTGTCCATTTATCTGTTGATGGACATTTTGTTTGCTTCCATGTCTTGGCTATTGTAAATACTGCTGCAATACACGATTTTCCATCCCGTGTCTTTTTTTTTTTAAGATTTTTTTAAAAATTAATTAATGAATTTATTTATTTATTTTTGGCTGTGCTGGTTCCTTGTTTCTGTGCGAGGGCTTTCTCCAGTTGCGGCAAGTGGGGGCCACTCCTCATCACGGTGCGCGGGCCTCCCACCATCGCGGCCTCTCCCGCTGCGGAGCACAGGCTCCAGATGCGCAGGCTCAGCAGCTTTGGCTCACGGGCCCAATTGCTCCGCGGCATGCGGGATCCTCCCAGACCAGGGATCGAACCCGTGGCCCCTGCCTTGGCAGGCAGACTCTCAACCACTGCACCACCAGGGAAGCCCCATCCCGTGTCTTTTTGATTCTGACTTTCACAGGTGAAAGGCCCAATAGTGGGACTTCCGGATCATATGGTGACTCAATTTTTACCTTTAAATGCGCTGCCATTCTGTTCCTATTATTGGCCGTTACCAGTTTACATCCCACTTAGACCGAGAGGTTACGCTATTCTCCACAACTTCTTCAACATCTATTGTTTGTAGACTTTTTGCTGATGGTCATTCTGACTGGTGTGAGGTGATACCTTTGTGTAGATTGGATTTGCATGCGTCTCATATTTCCTGATGTTTTGCGTTTATCAGTGTCCTTTTCACTTTTTTTTTAAGATTGAGCGAAACGTACAACTTCTAACTGCCTTCTTGAAAAATTTGCTGCGTTTGGATTTTTTTGGCCATTCCCTTCCCCAGGACATTTTTTGAGGGCATGAGTCATTTACAGCCCTGCAGTCCTTGTGAATATTAGTGACCATTAGCAGTAGATTTAAAGCTGCTGTTTGAGGAAACGGCTTTTGGGTGGCAGGATTTCTACGTTGCCAACTCTGCTTGCTAGGGAAACAGAACTTCGCTGCAAGTTGTGGTTTTAGGTTGCAGATTAGAGTGGAATGTGCCAGGACAAACCCCCATAAGTTTAACCTCCGTAATTCTTGTCTGTCTCTTTAAGTTGTAGTTTTTATCAGAGCAAATTTGATTGAAAAAAAAAATTTTTTTGTAGGAGTACAGAATCTTGTTCATTTACACATATACCTATATTTATTGATCTTTGGGTCCTTTTCCATGTAGGTTGTTACAGAGTGTTGAGTAGACCACTCTTGGTATTCCATAGGTCTTTGGGGATTATATATTTTATATGTATTAGTATATGTGTGTTAACCCCAATATCCTAATTTATCCATTCCTCACACGTTTTCTTTGGCTTAACCATAAGTTTGTCTTCTCAATCTGAGATTGCCTTTCTCTATGGAAATATGTTCATTTTTATGAATTTTCAGATAACATAAGGGACATCATAGGGCATTTGTCTTTCTCATTCTGACTTACTTCACGTTGTGTGATTATCTCTAGGCTCCTCTGTGGTGCTGCATATGCCATTCTTTTATTTTTTTCCGTGACGGATATTCCATTCTGTCCATATTACCACTTCTTCTTTGTCCATTCATCTGATTATGGACCTTTTTTGTGTTTCCATGTCTTGGCTATTTCAGTATTGCTGCAGTGCACATTTGCCTGCCTCTGTCTTTCCGATTCTTGTGGTCTTAGGTTATAGGCCCAAAAGGTGCCCTGCCGCATCATATGGTAGCTCAATTTTTACGTTTTAAAGCAGCTCCGTTCAGTTTTCGTTAGTGCTGTTACCACTTTACATTCCACCAGCATCTAGAAATTACAGAGTTCTCTAAAAGCCCTTAGCATTTATAGTTTGTAGACTTTTTGCTGATGGTCATTTGACTGGTGTGAGCTGAAACGTTTTCACGTTGGATTTGCATGTGGCTAATAATTCCTTATACTGAACTTTAGGCATGTCCTCTTTTTTCTTTTCCTTCTTTTTTAAAGAGTGACTACAACTTCCCTCTTCGTATTGACTTCTTGAAAAAGTTGTAATGTGTAGAATTTTCTTGCCTATTCCCTACCCCAGGGCATTTGTTGAGGGCAGGTGTCATTTACAGCCCTGCAGTCCTTGTGACTATTAAGCAACCATTAGCACTTGGTTTAAAGCTGCTGTTATGGGAAACAACCACAAGGCGGCAGCATTATTACGTTCTCAACGCTTGTTACTAGTGCAAAAGAGTCTTCCTGAAAGTAGTGTTCCAAGGTTGTAAATTAGAGTGGAATGTGCTGGGACAAGCCCCCAGAAGTTTATGTCACCTTACTTATGTTTGTTTTTTAAATTTAATTTCTATTTCTTATCGGAGTAAATTTGATTAGAGTGTTGTGGTTTTCTGGCTGTACAGAATCTGCTCAATGATTCATACATATGTCTGGTCATCTTCGGATCCTGTTACCTTGTATGTTATTACAGAAAGTTGAGTAGACCTCCCTTGGTATTTGGTAGGTGTTTTGTCTTTATATATTTTATATGTATTGGTGAGTATATAATTCATATGGTTTATATGTTATATGTTTATATACATTTAACATACATTAGTATATCTATGTTAGCCCCATAGTCCTAATTTATCCATCCTCCCACCTTTCATTTTGGCTAACCATTAGTTTGTTTTATAAGTCTGTGAGTGTCTTTTTCTGTGAAAATATGTTTATTGGTAGCAACCTTAGGCTAACATGTATACAAGATATCATAGGATATTTATCATTCCCTCTTGACTTACTTAAGCTAATATGATTATTTCTAGGCTCATGTGTAGTCCTGAAAACGGCATTGTTCATTTTTTTCCCGAGGCTACTCTTCCATTCGGTATGTGTACCACTTCTTCTGTGTCCATTTATCTGTTGATGGACATTTTGTTTGCTTCCATGTCTTGGCTATTGTAAATACTGCTGCAATACACGATTTTCCATCCCGTGTCTTTTTTTTTTTAAGATTTTTTTTAAAATTAATTAATGAATTTATTTATTTATTTTTGGCTGTGCTGGTTCCTTGTTTCTGTGCGAGGGCTTTCTCCAGTTGCGGCAAGTGGGGGCCACTCCTCATCACGGTGCGCGGGCCTCCCACCATCGCGGCCTCTCCCGCTGCGGAGCACAGGCTCCAGATGCGCAGGCTCAGCAGCTTTGGCTCACGGGCCCAATTGCTCCGCGGCATGCGGGATCCTCCCAGACCAGGGATCGAACCCGTGGCCCCTGCCTTGGCAGGCAGACTCTCAACCACTGCACCACCAGGGAAGCCCCATCCCGTGTCTTTTTGATTCTGACTTTCACAGGTGAAAGGCCCAATAGTGGGACTTCCGGATCATATGGTGACTCAATTTTTACCTTTAAATGCGCTGCCATTCTGTTCCTATTATTGGCCGTTACCAGTTTACATCCCACTTAGACCGAGAGGTTACGCTATTCTCCACAACTTCTTCAACATCTATTGTTTGTAGACTTTTTGCTGATGGTCATTCTGACTGGTGTGAGGTGATACCTTTGTGTAGATTGGATTTGCATGCGTCTCATATTTCCTGATGTTTTGCGTTTATCAGTGTCCTTTTCACTTTTTTTTTTAAGATTGAGCGAAACGTACAACTTCTAACTGCCTTCTTGAAAAATTTGCTGCGTTTGGATTTTTTTGGCCATTCCCTTCCCCAGGACATTTTTTGAGGGCATGAGTCATTTACAGCCCTGCAGTCCTTGTGAATATTAGTGACCATTAGCAGTAGATTTAAAGCTGCTGTTTGAGGAAACGGCTTTTGGGTGGCAGGATTTCTACGTTGCCAACTCTGCTTGCTAGGGAAACAGAACTTCGCTGCAAGTTGTGGTTTTAGGTTGCAGATTAGAGTGGAATGTGCCAGGACAAACCCCCATAAGTTTAACCTCCGTAATTCTTGTCTGTCTCTTTAAGTTGTAGTTTTTATCAGAGCAAATTTGATTGAAAAAAAATTTTTTTTTGTAGGAGTACAGAATCTTGTTCATTTACACATATACCTATATTTATTGATCTTTGGGTCCTTTTCCATGTAGGTTGTTACAGAGTGTTGAGTAGACCACTCTTGGTATTCCATAGGTCTTTGGGGATTATATATTTTATATGTATTAGTATATGTGTGTTAACCCCAATATCCTAATTTATCCATTCCTCACACGTTTTCTTTGGCTTAACCATAAGTTTGTCTTCTCAATCTGAGATTGCCTTTCTCTATGGAAATATGTTCATTTTTATGAATTTTCAGATAACATAAGGGACATCATAGGGCATTTGTCTTTCTCATTCTGACTTACTTCACGTTGTGTGATTATCTCTAGGCTCCTCTGTGGTGCTGCATATGCCATTCTTTTATTTTTTTCCGTGACGGATATTCCATTCTGTCCATATTACCACTTCTTCTTTGTCCATTCATCTGATTATGGACCTTTTTTGTGTTTCCATGTCTTGGCTATTTCAGTATTGCTGCAGTGCACATTTGCCTGCCTCTGTCTTTCCGATTCTTGTGGTCTTAGGTTATAGGCCCAAAAGGTGCCCTGCCGCATCATATGGTAGCTCAATTTTTACGTTTTAAAGCAGCTCCGTTCAGTTTTCGTTAGTGCTGTTACCACTTTACATTCCACCAGCATCTAGAAATTACAGAGTTCTCTAAAAGCCCTTAGCATTTATAGTTTGTAGACTTTTTGCTGATGGTCATTTGACTGGTGTGAGCTGAAACGTTTTCACGTTGGATTTGCATGTGGCTAATAATTCCTTATACTGAACTTTAGGCATGTCCTCTTTTTTCTTTTCCTTCTTTTTTAAAGAGTGACTACAACTTCCCTCTTCGTATTGACTTCTTGAAAAAGTTGTAATGTGTAGAATTTTCTTGCCTATTCCCTACCCCAGGGCATTTGTTGAGGGCAGGTGTCATTTACAGCCCTGCAGTCCTTGTGACTATTAAGCAACCATTAGCACTTGGTTTAAAGCTGCTGTTATGGGAAACAACCACAAGGCGGCAGCATTATTACGTTCTCAACGCTTGTTACTAGTGCAAAAGAGTCTTCCTGAAAGTAGTGTTCCAAGGTTGTAAATTAGAGTGGAATGTGCTGGGACAAGCCCCCAGAAGTTTATGTCACCTTACTTATGTTTGTTTTTTAAATTTAATTTCTATTTCTTATCGGAGTAAATTTGATTAGAGTGTTGTGGTTTTCTGGCTGTACAGAATCTGCTCAATGATTCATACATATGTCTGGTCATCTTCGGATCCTGTTACCTTGTATGTTATTACAGAAAGTTGAGTAGACCTCCCTTGGTATTTGGTAGGTGTTTTGTCTTTATATATTTTATATGTATTGGTGAGTATATAATTCATATGGTTTATATGTTATATGTTTATATACATTTAACATACATTAGTATATCTATGTTAGCCCCATAGTCCTAATTTATCCATCCTCCCACCTTTCATTTTGGCTAACCATTAGTTTGTTTTATAAGTCTGTGAGTGTCTTTTTCTGTGAAAATATGTTTATTGGTAGCAACCTTAGGCTAACATGTATACAAGATATCATAGGATATTTATCATTCCCTCTTGACTTACTTAAGCTAATATGATTATTTCTAGGCTCATGTGTAGTCCTGAAAACGGCATTGTTCATTTTTTTCCCGAGGCTACTCTTCCATTCGGTATGTGTACCACTTCTTCTGTGTCCATTTATCTGTTGATGGACATTTTGTTTGCTTCCATGTCTTGGCTATTGTAAATACTGCTGCAATACACGATTTTCCATCCCGTGTCTTTTTTTTTTAAGATTTTTTTTTAAATTAATTAATGAATTTATTTATTTATTTTTGGCTGTGCTGGTTCCTTGTTTCTGTGCGAGGGCTTTCTCCAGTTGCGGCAAGTGGGGGCCACTCCTCATCACGGTGCGCGGGCCTCCCACCATCGCGGCCTCTCCCGCTGCGGAGCACAGGCTCCAGATGCGCAGGCTCAGCAGCTTTGGCTCACGGGCCCAATTGCTCCGCGGCATGCGGGATCCTCCCAGACCAGGGATCGAACCCGTGGCCCCTGCCTTGGCAGGCAGACTCTCAACCACTGCACCACCAGGGAAGCCCCATCCCGTGTCTTTTTGATTCTGACTTTCACAGGTGAAAGGCCCAATAGTGGGACTTCCGGATCATATGGTGACTCAATTTTTACCTTTAAATGCGCTGCCATTCTGTTCCTATTATTGGCCGTTACCAGTTTACATCCCACTTAGACCGAGAGGTTACGCTATTCTCCACAACTTCTTCAACATCTATTGTTTGTAGACTTTTTGCTGATGGTCATTCTGACTGGTGTGAGGTGATACCTTTGTGTAGATTGGATTTGCATGCGTCTCATATTTCCTGATGTTTTGCGTTTATCAGTGTCCTTTTCACTTTTTTTTTTAAGATTGAGCGAAACGTACAACTTCTAACTGCCTTCTTGAAAAATTTGCTGCGTTTGGATTTTTTTGGCCATTCCCTTCCCCAGGACATTTTTTGAGGGCATGAGTCATTTACAGCCCTGCAGTCCTTGTGAATATTAGTGACCATTAGCAGTAGATTTAAAGCTGCTGTTTGAGGAAACGGCTTTTGGGTGGCAGGATTTCTACGTTGCCAACTCTGCTTGCTAGGGAAACAGAACTTCGCTGCAAGTTGTGGTTTTAGGTTGCAGATTAGAGTGGAATGTGCCAGGACAAACCCCCATAAGTTTAACCTCCGTAATTCTTGTCTGTCTCTTTAAGTTGTAGTTTTTATCAGAGCAAATTTGATTGAAAAAAAAAAATTTTTTGTAGGAGTACAGAATCTTGTTCATTTACACATATACCTATATTTATTGATCTTTGGGTCCTTTTCCATGTAGGTTGTTACAGAGTGTTGAGTAGACCACTCTTGGTATTCCATAGGTCTTTGGGGATTATATATTTTATATGTATTAGTATATGTGTGTTAACCCCAATATCCTAATTTATCCATTCCTCACACGTTTTCTTTGGCTTAACCATAAGTTTGTCTTCTCAATCTGAGATTGCCTTTCTCTATGGAAATATGTTCATTTTTATGAATTTTCAGATAACATAAGGGACATCATAGGGCATTTGTCTTTCTCATTCTGACTTACTTCACGTTGTGTGATTATCTCTAGGCTCCTCTGTGGTGCTGCATATGCCATTCTTTTATTTTTTTCCGTGACGGATATTCCATTCTGTCCATATTACCACTTCTTCTTTGTCCATTCATCTGATTATGGACCTTTTTTGTGTTTCCATGTCTTGGCTATTTCAGTATTGCTGCAGTGCACATTTGCCTGCCTCTGTCTTTCCGATTCTTGTGGTCTTAGGTTATAGGCCCAAAAGGTGCCCTGCCGCATCATATGGTAGCTCAATTTTTACGTTTTAAAGCAGCTCCGTTCAGTTTTCGTTAGTGCTGTTACCACTTTACATTCCACCAGCATCTAGAAATTACAGAGTTCTCTAAAAGCCCTTAGCATTTATAGTTTGTAGACTTTTTGCTGATGGTCATTTGACTGGTGTGAGCTGAAACGTTTTCACGTTGGATTTGCATGTGGCTAATAATTCCTTATACTGAACTTTAGGCATGTCCTCTTTTTTCTTTTCCTTCTTTTTTAAAGAGTGACTACAACTTCCCTCTTCGTATTGACTTCTTGAAAAAGTTGTAATGTGTAGAATTTTCTTGCCTATTCCCTACCCCAGGGCATTTGTTGAGGGCAGGTGTCATTTACAGCCCTGCAGTCCTTGTGACTATTAAGCAACCATTAGCACTTGGTTTAAAGCTGCTGTTATGGGAAACAACCACAAGGCGGCAGCATTATTACGTTCTCAACGCTTGTTACTAGTGCAAAAGAGTCTTCCTGAAAGTAGTGTTCCAAGGTTGTAAATTAGAGTGGAATGTGCTGGGACAAGCCCCCAGAAGTTTATGTCACCTTACTTATGTTTGTTTTTTAAATTTAATTTCTATTTCTTATCGGAGTAAATTTGATTAGAGTGTTGTGGTTTTCTGGCTGTACAGAATCTGCTCAATGATTCATACATATGTCTGTTCATCTTCGGATCCTGTTACCTTGTATGTTATTACAGAAAGTTGAGTAGACCTCCCTTGGTATTTGGTAGGTGTTTTGTCTTTATATATTTTATATGTATTGGTGAGTATATAATTCATATGGTTTATATGTTATATGTTTATATACATTTAACATACATTAGTATATCTATGTTAGCCCCATAGTCCTAATTTATCCATCCTCCCACCTTTCATTTTGGCTAACCATTAGTTTGTTTTATAAGTCTGTGAGTGTCTTTTTCTGTGAAAATATGTTTATTGGTAGCAACCTTAGGCTAACATGTATACAAGATATCATAGGATATTTATCATTCCCTCTTGACTTACTTAAGCTAATATGATTATTTCTAGGCTCATGTGTAGTCCTGAAAACGGCATTGTTCATTTTTTTCCCGAGGCTACTCTTCCATTCGGTATGTGTACCACTTCTTCTGTGTCCATTTATCTGTTGATGGACATTTTGTTTGCTTCCATATCTTGGCTATTGTAAATACTGCTGCAGTACATAATTTTCCATCCCGTGACTTTTTGATTCTCGCTTTTACAGGTGAAAGGCACAATAGTGGGCCTTCCGGATCATATGGTGACTCAATTTTTACATTTAAACACTCTGCCATTCTGTTCCTATTATTGGCCATTACCAGATTACATCCCAGTTAGACCGAGAGGGTACGCTATTCTCCACAACTTCTTCAGCATCTATTGTTTGTTGACTTTTTGCTGATGGTCATTCTGACTGGTGTGAGGTGATACCTTAGTGTAGATTGGATTTGCATGCATCTAATAATTCCTGATGTTTTGTGTTTATCAATGTGCTTTTCATTTTTTTTTAAGATAGAGCTAATGTTACAACTTCAAATTGCCTTCTTGAAAAGTTTGCCGCGTTTGGATTTTTTTGGCCTTTCCCTACCCCAGGACATTTTTTGAGGGCATGAGTCATTTACAGCCCTGCAGTCCTTGTGAATATTAGTGACCATTAGCAGTAGATTTAAAGCTGCTGTTTGAGGAAACGGCCTTAGTGTGGCAGCATCTCTACATTGCCAACTCTGCTTGCTAGGGAAACAGAACCTTGCTGCAAGTTGTGCTTTTAGGTTGCAGATTAGAGTGGAATGTGCCAGGACAAACCCCCATAAGTTTTAGCCTCCGTAATTCTTGTTCGTTTCTTTAAGTTGTAGTTTTTATCAGAGCAAATTTGATTGAAAAATGTCTTTTTTTCTAGGGTACAGAATCTTGTTCATTTACACATATACATATATCTATTGATCTTTGGGTCCTTTTCCATGTAGGTTGTTACAGAGTGTTGAGTAGACCACTTTTGGTATTCCGTAGGTCTTTGGGGATTAGATAGTTTAAATGTATTAGTATATGTGTGTTAACCCCAATATCCTAATTTATCCATTCCTCACACGTTTTCTTTGGCTTAACCATAAGTTTGTCTTCTCAATCTGAGATTGCCTTTCTCTATGGAAATATGTTCATTTTTATGAATTTTCAGATAACATAAGGGACATCATAGGGCATTTGTCTTTCTCATTCTGACTTACTTCACGTTGTGTGATTATCTCTAGGCTCCTCTGTGGTGCTGCATATGCCATTCTTTTATTTTTTTTCGTGACTGATATTCCATTCTGTCCATATACCACTTCTTCTTTGTACATTCATCTGATTATGGACCTTTTTTTTGCTTCCATGTCTTGGCTCTTTCAATATTGCTGGAGTGCACATTTGCCAGCCTCTGTCTTTCCGATTCTTGTGGTCTTAGGTTATAGGCCAAAAAGGTGCCCTTCCGCATCATATGGCAGCTTAATTTTTACCTTTTAAAGCAGCTCCATTCAGTTTTCGTTAGTGCTGTTACCACTTTACATTCCACCAGCAGCTAGAAGGTACAGAGTTCTCTAAAAGCCCTTCAGCATTTATAGTTTGCAGAATTTTTGCTGATGGTCATTTGATTGGTGTGAGCTGAAACCTTTTTTACGTTGCATTTGCATGTGGCTAATAATTCCTTATACTGAGCTTTAGGCATGTCCTTTTTTTTCTTTTTCTTTTTTTTTAAAGAGTGACTACAACTTCCCTCTTCATATTGACTTCTTGAACAATTTTCATGTGTTGAATTTTCTTGCCTATTCCCTACCCCAGGGCATTTTTTGAGGATAGGTGTCATTTACAGCCCTGCAGTCCTTGTGACTATTAAGCAACCATTAGCACCTGGTTTAAAGCTGCTGTTGTGGGAAACAGCCACAAGGCGGCAGCATTATTACGTTCTCAACTCTTTTTACTAGTGCAAAAGATCTTCCTGGAGGTAGTGTTCCAAGGTTGTAAATTAGAATGGAATGTGTTGGGACAAGCCCCCAGAAGTTTATGTCACCTTACTTTTGTTTGTTTTTTAAATTTAATTTCTATTTCTTATCAGAGTAAATTTGATTAGAGTGTTGTGGTTTTCTGGCTGTACAGAATCTGCTCAATGATTCATACATATGTCTGTTCATCTTCGGATTCTGTTACCTTGTATGTTATTACAGAATGTTGAGTAGACCTCCCTTGGTATTTGGTAGGTGTTTTGTCATTATATATTTTATATGTATTGGTGAGTATATAATTCATATAGTTTATATGTTATATGTTTATATACGTTTAACATACATTAGTATATCTATGTTAGCCCCATAGTCCTAATTTATCCATCCTCCCACCTTTCATTTTGGCTAAGCATTTGTTTGTTTTATAAGTCTGTGAGTGTCTTTTTCTGTGGAAATATGTTTATTGGTAGCAATCTTAGGATAACATGTATACATGGTATCATAGGATATTTGTCATTCCCTCTTGACTTACTTAACCTAATATGATTATTTCTAGGCTCATCTGTAGTCCTGAAAACGGCATTGTTCATTTTTTTCCCGAGGCTACTCTTCCATTTGGTATGTGTACCACTTCTTCTTTGTCCATTTATCTGTTGATGGACATTTTGTTTGCTTCCATGTCTTGGCTGTTGTAAATACTGCTGCATTACACGGTTTTCCATCCTGTTCCTTTTTGATTCTGGCTTTCACAGGTGACAGGCCCAATAGTGGGCCTTCCAGATCATATGGTGACTCAATTTTTACCTTTAAATGCACTGCCGTCCTGTTCCTATTATTTGGCCGTTACCAGTTTACATCCCACTTAGACCGAGAGGTTACGCTTTTCTCCACAACTTCTTCAGCACCTATTGCTTGTTGACATTTTTTTTCACACACACACAGTGTATTTTATTTTTACAAGAGATAAATAGACTGACACTAAGCATTGTACATGGATGACCACAACAAAAGCAACAATGATTGCAATTACCAAACCTGAAACACACTCATACTATGTCATAATATTGACATTCAGTCCAGTAATCCTCCACTGTAACAGCTCCTTTACTTTGCAGTGAAAATTGATTTGTATATTCTTTGCCTCTGAGTCCTTGTGGGATTTTTTTTTAAATTCAGACAGAAAGTCACAAAAATTATACTCATCCTCATCAGTTCACTCAGTCCCATGTAATTAAATTTTTTTTCATCTTGATCTTTTGTTAGCACTTTTTTGAGTTCATCAGTTTTTCATTAGAGTTCTGAAAATGCTTATTCATTCAGTTCAGCAGTACAGTCAGTTACCAGAAACCTGTACTTGTCAGAGTCTTTTCCATGAATTTCTTGAAGATGAAACCCTTTAATAGGAACATATTTGCAAAAGCATCAGACTACACCCAGAACTGTCTGTAAATGAGAAAAGATTTAAAAATGACCACACTTAAAGATGTGATGAAAGTTCATAATAATGCAGTTGACCAGAAAATTAGTTATTTCTGAGATATACATTTTAAAGTAATAACTAGGATTATTACTTATAACATTATACCAGAACATATAAGATTTTTAGAAATTTCATGTAATGTCTGAAACATTTATATTAACATATTTCCATACATATTTCCATACAAATACAAATATAAGATTTTTAGAAATTTCATGTAATGTCTGAAACATTTATATTAACATATTTCCATACAAATAACCCAATGAAAGTTTAGTATTAGTTGTTTTGTTTGTTTGTTTTTTTATACTGCAGGTTTTTATTAGGCATCAATTTTATACACATCAGTGTATACATGTCAATCCCAATCGCCCAATTCAGCACACCACCATCCCCACCCCACTGCAGTTTTCCCCCCTTGGTGTCCATATGTCCATTCTCTACATCTGTGTCTCAACTTCTGCCCTGCAAACCAGCTCATCTGTACCATTTTTCTAGGTTCCACATACATGCATTAATATACGATATTTGTTTTTCTCTTTCTGACTTACTTCACTCTGTATGACAGTCTCTAGATCCATCCACTTCTCAACAAATGACTCAATTTCGTTCCTTTATATGGCTGAGTAATATTCCATTGTATATATGTACCACAACTTCTTTATCCATTCGTCTGTTGATGGGCATTTAGGTTGCTTCCATGACCTGGCTATTGTAAATAGTGCTGCAATGAACATTCGGGTGCATGTGTCTTTTTGAATTACGGTTTTCTCTGGGTATATGCTCAGTAGTGGGATTGCTGGGTCATATGGTAATTCTATTTTTAGTTTTTTAAGGAACCTCCATATTGTTCTCCATAGTGGCTGTATCAATTTACATTCCCACCAACAGTGCAAGAGGTTTCCCTTTTCTCCACACCCTCTCCAGCATTTGTTGTTTGTAGATTTTCTGATGATGCCCATTCTAACAGGAGTGAGGTGACACCTCCTTGTAGTTTTGATTTGCATTTCTCTAATAATTAGCGATGTTGAGCATCTTTTCATGTGCTTCGTGGCCGTCTGTATGTCTTCTTTGGAGAAATGTCTATTTAGGTCTTCTGCCCATTTTTGGATTGGGGTGTTTGTTTCTTTAATATTGAGCTGAATGAGCTGTTTATATATTTTGGAGATTAATCCTTTGTCCGTTGATTCGTTTGCAAATATTTTCTCCCATTCCGAGGGTTGTCTTTTCGTCTTGTTTATGGTTTCCTTTGCTGTGCAAAAGCTTTGAAGTTTCATTAGGTCCCATTTGTTTATTTTTGTTTTTATTTCCATTACTCTAGGAGGTGGATCAAAAAAGATCTTGCTGTGATTGATGTCAAAGAGTGTTCTTCCTATGTTTTCCTCTAAGAGTTTTATAGTGTCCAGTCTTATATTTAGGTCTCTAATCCATTTTGAGTTTATTTTTGTGTATGGTGTTAGGGAGTATTCTAATTTCATTCTTTTACATGTAGCTGTCCAGTTTTCCCAGCACCACTTATTGAAGAGACTGTCTTTTCTCCATTGTATATCTTTGCCTCCTTTGTCATAGATTAGTTGACCATAGGTGCGTGGGTTAATCTCTGGGCTTTCTATCTTGTTCCATTGATCTATGTTTCTGTTTTTGTGCCAGTACCATATTGTCTTGATTACTGTAGCTTTGTAGTATAGTCTGAAGTCAGGGAGTCTGATTCCTCCAGCTCCATTTTTATCCCTCAAGACTGCTTTGGCTATTCAGGGTCTTTTGTGTCTCCATACAAATTTTAAGATGATTTGTTCTAGCTCCGTAAAAAATGCCATTGGTAATTTGATAGGGATTGCATTGAATCTGTAGATTGCTTTGGGTAGTATACTCATTTTCACAATGTTGATTCTTCCAATCCAAGAACATGGTATATCTCTCCATCTGTTGGTATCATCTTTAATTTCTTTCATCAGTGTCTTATAGTTTTCTGCATACAGGTCTTTTGTCTCCCTAGGTAGGTTTATTCCTAGGTGTTTTATTCTTTTTGTTCCAATGGTAAATGGGAGTGTTTCCATAATTTCTCTTTCAGATTTTTCATCATTGGTGTATAGGAATGCAAGAGATTTCTGTGCATTCATTTTGTATCCTGCAACTTTACCATATTCATTCATTAGCTCTAGCAGTTTTCTGGTGGCAGTTTTAGGATTCTCTATGTATAGTATCATGTCATCCGCAAACAGTGACAGTTTTACTTCTTCTTTTCCAATTTGTATTCCTTTTATTTCTTTTTCTTCTCTGATTGCCGTGGCTAGGACTTCCAGAACTATGTTGAATAATAGTGGTGAGAGTGGACATCGTGTCTCGTTCCTGATCTTAGAGGAAATGCTTTCAGTTTTTCACCATTGAGAATGATGTTTGCTGTGGGTTTGTCATATATGGCCTTTATTATGTTGAGGTAGGTTCCCTCTATGCCCACTTTCTGGAGAGTTTTTATCATAAATGGGTGTTGAATTTTGTCAAAAGCTTTTTCTGCATCTATTGAGATGATCATATGGTTTTTCTTCTTCAATTTGTTAATATGGTGTATCACATTGATTGATTTGCGTATATTGAAGAATCCTTGCATCCCTGGGATAAATCCCACTTGATCGTGGTGTATGATCCTTTTAATGTGTTGTTGGATTCTGTTTGCTAGTATTTTGTTGAGGATTTTTGCATCTATATTCATCAGTGATATTGGTCTGTAATTTTCTTTTTTTGTAGTGTCTTTGTCTGGTTTTGGTATCAGGGTGATGGTGGCCTCATAGAATGAGTTTGGGAGTGTTCCTTCCTCTGCAATTTTTTGGAAGAGTTTGAGAAGGATAGGTGTTAGCTCTTCTCTAAATGTTTGATAGAATTCACCTGTGAAGCCATCTGGTCCTGGACTTTTGTTTGTTGGAAGATTTTTAATCACAGTTTCAATTTCATTACTTGTGATTGGTCTGTTCATATTTTCTGTTTCTTCCTGGTTCAGTCTTGGAAGGTTATACCTTTCTAAAAATGTGTCCATTTCTTCCAGGTTGTCCATTTTATTGGCATAAAGTTGCTTGTAGTAGTCTCTTAGGATGCTTTGTATTTCTGCGGTGTCTGTTGTAACTTCTCCTTTTTCATTTCTGATTTTATTGATTTGAGTCCTCTCCCTCTTTTTCTTGATGAGTCTGGCTAATGGCTTATCAATTTTGTTTATCTTCTCAAAGAACCAACTTTTAGTTTTATTAATCTTTGCTATTGTTTTCCTTGTTTCTATTTCATTTATTTCTGCTCTGATCTTTATGATTTCTTTCCTTCTGCTAACTTTGGGTTTTGTTTGTTCTTCTTTCTCTAGTTTCTTTAGGTGTAAGGTTAGATTGTTTACTTGAGATTTTTCTTGTTTCTTGAGATAGGCTTGTATAGCTATAAACTTCCCTCTTAGAACTGCTTTTGCTGCATCCCATAGGTTTTGGGTCGTCGTGTTTTCATTGTCATTTGTCTCTAGGTATTTTTTGATTTCCTCTCTGATTTCTTCAGTGATCTCTTGGTTATTTAGTAACGTATTGTTTAGCCTCCATGTGTTTGTCTGTTTTACGTTTTTTTCCCGGTAATTCATTTCTAATCTCATAGCGTTGTGGTCCGAAAAGATGCTTGATATGATTTCAATTTTCTTAAATTTACTGAGGCTTGATTTGTGACCCAAGATGTGATCTATCCTGGAGAATGTTCCGTGCGCACTTGAGAAGAACGTGTAATCTGCTGTTTTTGGATGGAATGTCCTATATATATCAATTAAATCTATCTGGTCTATTGTGTCATTTAAAGCTTCTGTTTCCTTATTCATTTTCATTTTGGATGATCTGTCCATTGGTGTAAGTGAGGTGTTAAAGTCCCCCACTATGATTGTGTTACTGTCGATCTCCTCTTTTATAGCTGTTAGCAGTTGCCTTATGTATTGAGGTGCTCCTATGTTGGGTGCATATATATTTATAATTGTTATATCTTCTTCTTGGATTGATCCCTTGATCATTATGTAGTGTCCTTCCTTGTCTCTTGTAACATTCTTTATTTTAAAGTCTATTTTATCTGATATGAGTATAGCTACTCCAGCTTTCTTTTGATTTCCATTTGCATGGAATATCTTTTTCCATCCCCTCACTTTCAGTCTGTATGTGTCCCTAGGTCTAAAGTGGGTCTCTTGTAGACAGCATATATATGGGTCTTGTTTTTGTATCCATTCAGCCAGTCTGTGTCTTTTGGTTGGGGCATTTAATCCATTCACGTTTAAGGTAATTATCGATATGTATGTTCCTATGACCATTTTCTTAATTGTTTGGGGTTTGTTTTTGTAGGTCCTTTTCTTCTCTTGTGTTTCCCACTTAGAGAAGTTCCTTTAGCATTTGTTGTAGAGCTGGTTTGGTGGTGCTGAATTCTCGTAGCTTTTGCTTGTCTGTAAAGCTTTTGATTTCTCCATCAAATCTAAATGAGATCCTTGCCGGGTAGAGTAATCTTGGTTGTAGGTTCTTCCCTTTCATCACTTTAAGTATATCATGCCACTCCCTTCTGGCTTGTAGAGTTTCTGCTGAGAAATCAGCTGTTAAGCTTATGGGAGTTCCCTTGTATGTTATTTGTCGTTGTTCCCTTGCTGCTTTCAATAATTTTTCTTTGTCTTTAATTTTTGCCACTTTGATTACTATGTGTCTCGGCGTGTTTCTCCTTGGGTTTATCCTGTATGGGACTCTCTGCGCTTCCTGGACTTGGGTGGCTATTTCCTTTCCCATGTTAGGGAAGTTTTCGACTATAATCTCTTCAAATATTTTCTCTGGTCCTTTCTCTCTCTCTTCTCCTTCTGGGACCCCTATAATGCGAATGTTGTTGCGTTTAATGTTGTCCCAGAGGTCTCTCAGGCTGTCTTCATTTCTTTTCATTCTTTTTTCTTTATTCTGTTCCGCAGCAGTGAATTCCACCATTCTGTCTTCCAGGTCACTTATCCGTTCTTCTGCCTCAGTTATTCTGCTATTGATTCCTTCTAGTGTAGTTTTCATTTCAGTTATTGTATTGGTCATCTCTGTTTGTTTGTTCTTTAATTCTTCTAGGTCTTTGTTAATCATTTCTTGCATCTTCTCGATCTTTGCCTCCATTCTTATTCCGAGGCCCTGGATCATCTTCACTATCATTATTCTGAATTCTTTTTCTGGAAGGTTGCCTATCTCCACTTCATTTAGTTGTTTTTCTGGGGTTTTTTCTTGTTCCTTCATCTGGTACATAGCCCTCTGCCTTTTCATCTTGTCTATCTTTCTGTAACTGTGGTTTTTGGTCCACAGGCTGCAGGATTGTAGTTTTTCTTGCTTCTGCTGTCTGCCCTCTGGTGGTTGAGGCTATCTAAGAGGCTTGATGGGAGGCTCTGGTGGTGGGTAGAGCTGATTGTTGCTGTGGCGGTCAGAGCTCAGTAAAACTTTAATCCACTTGACTGTTGATGGGTGGGGCTGGGTTCCCTCCCTGTTGGTTGTTTTGCCTGAGGCAACCCAACACTGGAGCCTACCTGGGCTCTTTGGTGGGGTTAATGGCAGACTCTGGGAGGGCTCACGCCAAGGAGCACTTCCCAGAACCTCCGCTGCCAGTGTCCTTGTCCCCACGGTGAAACAGAGCCACCCCCCGCCTCTGCAGGAGACCCCCCAACACCAGCAGGTAGGTCTGGTTCAGTCTCCCCCAGGGTCACTGCTCCTTCCCCTGGGTCCCGATGCGCACACTACTTTGTGCGTGCCCTCCAATAGTGGGGTCTCTGTTTCCCCCAGTCCTGTAGAAGTCCTGCAATCAATTCCCACTAGGCTTCAACGTCTGATTCTCTAGGAATTCCTCCTCCCGTTGCAGGACCCCCAAGTTGGGAAGCCTGACGTGGGGCTCAGAACCTTCACTCCAGTGGGTGGACTTCTGTGGTATAAGTGTTCGCCAGTCTGTGAGTCACCCACCCAGCAGTTATGGGATTTGATTTTACTCTGATTGCGCCCCTCCTACCATCTCACTGTGGCTTCTCCTCTGTCCTTGGACGTGGGGTATCCTCCTTGGTGAAGTCCAGGGTCTTCCTGTCAGTGATTGTCCAGCAGCCAGTTGTGATTCTGGTGCTCTCGCAAGAGGGAGTGAGAACACGTCCTTCTACTCCGCCATCTTAGTTAATGCTCTGTTTGTTGACATTTTGCTGATGGTCATTCTGACTGGTGTGAGGTGATACCTTTGTGTAGATTGGATTTGCATGCGTCTCATAATTCCTTATGTTTTGCGTTTATCAATGTTCTTTTCATTTTTTTTTAAGATGGAGCTAAAGTTACAACTTCAAATTGCCTTCTTGAAAAATTTGCCACGTTTGGATTTTTTTGGCCATTCCCTACCCCAGGACATTTTTTGAGGGCATGAATCATTTACAGCCCTGCAGTCCTTGTGAATATTAGTGACCATTAGCAGTAGATTTAAAGCTGCTGTTTGAGGAAAAAGCCTTAGGGTGGCAGCATTTCTACGTTGCCAGCTCTGCTTGCTAGGGAAACAGAACCTTGCTGCAAGTTGTGCTTTTAGGTTGCAGATTAGAGTGGAATGTGCCAGGACAAACCCCCATAAGTTTTAGCCTCCGTAATTCTTGTCTGTGTCTTTAAGTTGTAGTTTTTATCAGAGCAAAATTGATTAAAAAATGTCTTTTTTTCTAGGTGTACAGAATCTTGTTCATTTACACATATACATATATCTATTGATCTTCGGGTCCTTTCCCATGTAGGTTGTTACAGAGTGTTGAGTAGACCACTCTTGGTATTCCATAGGTCTTTGGGGATTATATATTTTATATGTATTAATATATGTGTGTTAACCCCAATATCCTAATTTATCCATTCCTCACACGTTTTCTTTGGCTTAACCATAAGTTTGTCTTCTCAATCCGAGATTGCCTTTCTCTAGGAAATATGTTCATTTTTATGAATTTTCAGATACCATAAGGGACATCATAGGGCATCTGTCTTTCACATTCTGACTTACTTCACGTTGTGTGATTATCTCTAGGCTCATCTGTGGTGCTGCATATGCCATTCTTTTATTTTTTTTGTGACTGATACTCCAATCTGTCCACATACCACTTCTTCTTTGTCCATTCATCTGATTATGGACCTTTTTTTTGCTTCCATGTCTTGGCAATTTCAATATTGCTGCAGTGCCATTTGCCTGCCTCTGTCTTTCCGATTCTTGTGGTCTTAGGTTATAGGCCAAAAAGGTGCCCTGCAGCATCATATGGTAGCTTAATTTTTACCTTTTCAAGCAGCTCCATTCAGTTTTCGTTAGTGCTGTTACCACTTTACATTCCACCAGCAGCTAGAAGGTACAGAGTTCTCTAAAAGCCCTTCAGCATTTATAGTTTGTAGACTTTTTGCTGATGGTCATTGGACTGGTGTGAGCTGAAACCTTTTTGGAAGTTGGATTTGCATGTGGCTAATAATTCCTTATACTGAGCTTTAGGCATGTCCTTTCTTTCCTTTTCCTTTTTTATTTAAAGAGTGACTACAATTTCCCTCTTCATATTGACTTCTTGAAACATTTGTCATGTGTAGAATTTTCTTGCCTATTCCCTACCCCAGGGCATTTTTTGAGGACAGGTGTCATTTACAGCCCTGCAGTCCTTGTGACTATTAAGCAACCATTAGTACCTGGTTTAAAGCTGCTGTTGTGGGAAACAGCTACAAGGCGGCAGCATTATTACGTTCTCAACTCTTGTTACTGGGGCAACAGAGTCTTCCTGGAGGTAGTGTTCCAAGGTTGTAAATTACACTGGAATGTGCTGTGACAAGCCCCCAGAAATTTATGTCACCTTACTTATGTTTGTTTTTTAAATTTAAATTCTATTTCTTATCGGAGTAAATTTGATTAGAGTGTTGTGGTTTTCTGGCTGTACAGAATCTGCTCAATGATTCATACATATGTCTGTTCATCTTCGGATTCTGTTACCTTGTATGTTATTACAGAATGTTGAGTAGACCTCCCTTGGTATTTGGTAGGTGTTTTGTCATTATATATTTTATATGTATTGGTGACTATATAATTCATATAGTTTAGGTACATGTAGCATACATTAGTATATGTATGTTAGCCCCATAGTCCTAATTTATCCATCCTCCCACCTTTCATTTTGGCTAACCATTAGTTTGTTTTATAAGTCTGTGATTGTCTTTTTCTGTGGAAATATGTTCATTGGTAGCAATCGTAGGATAACATGTATAAATGATATCATAGTATATTTGTCATTCCCTCTTGACTTACTTAACCTAATATGATAATTTCTAGGCTCATTTGTAGTCCTGAAAACGGCATTGTTCATTTTTTTCCCAAGTCTACTATTCCATTCTGTCCATATACCACTTTTTCTTTGTCCATTCATCTGTTTATGGAACTTTTTTTTGCTTCCATGTCTTGGCTATTTCAGTATTGCTGCAGTGCACATTTGCCTGCCTCTGTCTTTCCGATTCTGGTGGTCTTAGGTTATAGGCCCAAAAGGTGCCCTGCTGCATTATATGGTAGCTCAATTTTTACCTTTTAAAGCAGCTCCATTCAGTTTCCGTGAGTGCTGTTACCACTTTACATCCCACCAGCAGCTAGAAGGATGACAGTTCTCTAAAACCCCTTCAGCATTTATAGTTGGTAGACTTTTTGCTGATGGTCATTTGACTGGTGTGAGCTGAAACCTTTTTCACGTTGCCTTTGCATGTGGCTAATAATTCCTTATACTGAGCTTTAGGCATATCCTTTTTCTTCTTTTCCCTTTTTTTTAAAGAGTGATTACAACTTCCCTCTTCCTATTGACTTCTTGAAAAATTTGTCATGTGTTGAATTTTCTTGCCTATTCCCTATCGCAGGGCATTTTTTTTTTAAATTTTATTTATTTATTTATGACTGTGTTGGGTCTTCATTTCTGTGCGAGGGCTTTCTCTAGTTGCGGCAAGTGGGGGCCACTCTTCATCGCGTTGCGCGGGCCTCTCACTATCGTGGCCTCTCCCGTTGCGGAGCACAGGCTCCAGACGCGCAGGCTCAGCAATTGTGGCTCACGGGCTCAGTCGCTCCGCGGCATGTGGGATCTTCCCAGACCAGGGCTCGAACCCGTGTCCCCTGCGTTGGCAGGCAGATTCTCAACCACTGCGCCACCAGGGAAGCCCCCCAGGGCATTTTTTGAGGACAGGTGTCATTTACAGCCCTGCAGTCCTTGTGACTATTAAGCAACCATTAGCACTTGGTTTAAAGCTGCTGTTGTGGGATACAGCCACAAGGCAGCAGCATTATTACGTTCTCAGCCCTTGTTACTAGTGCAAAAGAATCTTCCTGGAGGTAGAGTTCCAAGGTTGTATATTAGAGTGGATTGTGCTGGGAAAGGCCCCCAGAACTTTATGTCTCCTTACTTATGTTTGCTTTTTAAATTTAATTTCTATTTCTTATCGGAGTAAACTTGATTAGAGTGTTGCGGTTTTCTGGCTGTACAGAATCTGCTCAATGATTCATACATATGTCTGTTCATCTTCAGGTCCTGTTACCATGTATGTTAATACAGAATGTTGAGTAGACCTCCCTTGGTATTTGGTAGGTTTTTGTCATTATATATTTTATATGTATTGGTGACTATATAATTCATAGTGTTTATATGTTATATGTTTATATACATTTAACATACATTAGTATATGTATGTTAGCCCCATAGTCCTAATTTATCCATCCTCCCACCTTTCATTTTGGCTAAGCATTTGTTTGTTTTATAAGTCTGTGAGTGTCTGTTTCTGTGGAAATATGTTCATTGGTAGCAATCTTAGGATAACATGTATACATGATATCATAGGATATTTGTCATACCCTTTTTACTTACTTAATGTTATATGATTATTTCTAGGCTCATCTGTAGTCCTGAAAACGGCATTGTTAATTTTTTTCCCGAGGCTACTATTCCACTCGGTATGTATACCACTTCTTCTTTGTCCATTTATCTTTGATGGACATTTTGTTTGCTTCCATGTCTTGGCTATTGTAAATACTGCTGCAATACACGATTTTCCATCCCGTGTCTTTTTGATTCTGGCTTTCACAGGTGACAGGCCCAATTGTGGGCCTTCCGGATCATATGGTGAGTCAATTTTTACCTTTAAACGTGCTGCCATTTTGTTCCTATTATTGGCCGTTATCAGTTTACATCCCACTTAGACCGAGAGGTTACGCTATTCTCCACAACTTCTTCAGCATCTATTGTTTGTTGACTTTTTGCTGATGGTCATTCTGACTGGTGTGACGTGATACCTTTGTGTAGATTGGATTTGCCTGCGTGTAATAATTCCTGATGTTTTGCATTTATCAATGTGCTTTTCATTTTTTTTAAGATAGAGCTAATGTTACAACTTCAAATTGCCTTCTTGAAAAATTTGCCGCGTTTGGATTTTTTTGGCCTTTCCCTACCCCAGGACATTTTTTGAGGGCATGAGTCATTTACAGCCCTGCAGTCCTTGTGAATATTAGTGACCATTAGCAATAGATTTAAAGCTGCTGTTTCAGAAAACGGCCTTAGTGTGGCAGCATCTCTACGTTGCCAACTCTGCTTGCTAGGGAAACAGAACCTTGCTGCAAGTTGTGCTTTTAGGTTGCAGATTAGAGTGGAATGTGCCAGGACAAACCCCCATAAGTTTTAGCCTCCGTAATTCTTGTTTGTGTCTTTAAGTTGTAGTTTTTATCAGAGCAAATTTGATTGAAAAATGTCTTTTTTTTCTAGGTGTACAGAATCTTGTTCATTTACAGATATACATATATCTATTGATCTTTGGGTCCTTTTCCATGTACGTTGTTACAGAGTGTTGAGTAGACCACTTTTGGTATTCCATAGGTCTTTTGGGATTATATATTTTATATGTATTAGTATATGTGTGTTAACCCCAATATCCTAATTTATCCATTCCTCACACCTTTTCTTTGGCTTAACCATAAGTTTGTCTTCTCAGTCTGAGATTGCCTTTCTCTATGGAAATATGTTCATTTTTATGAATTTTCAGATAACATAACGGACCTCATAGGGCATTTGTCTTTCGCATTCTGACTTACTTCACGCTGTGTGATTATCTCTAGGCTCCTCTGTGGTGCTGCATATGCCATTCTTTTATTTTTACTCGTGACTGAGATTCCATTCTGTCCATATACCCCTTCTTCTTTGACCATTCATCTTATTATGGACCTGTTTTTTGCTTCCATGTCTTGGCTATTTCAGTATTGCTGCAGTGCACATTTGCCTGTCGCTGTCTTTCCGATTCTGGTCGTCTTATGATATAGGCCCAAAAGGTGCCCTGCCGTATCATATGTAGCTCAGTTTTAACCTTTTAAAGCAGCTCCATTCAGTTTTTGTTAGTGCTGTTACCACTTTACATCCCACCAGCAACTAGAAGGTACACAGTTCTGTAAAACCCCTTCAGAATTTATAGTTTTTAGACTTTTTGCTGATGGTGATTTGACTGGTGTGAGCTGAAACCTTTTTTTTTTAAACATCTTTATTGAAGTATAATTGCTTTACAATGGTGTGTTAGTTTCTGCTTTATAACAAAGTGAATCAGTTATTCATATACATATGTTCCCATATCTCTTCCCTCTTGCATCTCCCTCCCTCCCACCCTCCCCATCCCACCCCTCTAGGTGGTCACACAGCACCGAGCTGATCTGCCTGTGCTATGCGGCTGCTTCCCACTAGCTATCTATTTTACATTTGGTAGTGTATATATGTCCATGACACTCTCTCACCCTGTCACATCTCACCCGTCCCCTTCCCCATATCCTCAAGTCCATTCTCTAGTAGGTCTGTGCGTTTATTCCCGTCTTGCCACTAAGTTCTTCATGGCCTTTTTTTCCCCTTAGATTCCATATATATGTGTTAGCATACTGTATTTGTTTTTCTCTTTCTGACTTACTTCACTCTGTATGACAGACTCTAACTCCATCCACCTCATTACAAATACCTCCATTTCATTTCTTTTTATGTCTGAGTAATATTCCATTGTACATATGTGCCACATCTTCTTTATCCATTCATCCGATGATGGACACTTAGCTTGCTTCCATGTCCTGGCTATTGTAAATAGAGCTGCAATGAACATTTTGGTCCATGACTCTTTTGGAACTATGGTTTTCTCAGGGTATATCCCCAGTAGTGGGATTGCTGGCTCGTATGGTAGTTCTATTTGTAGTTTTTTAAGGAACCTCCCTACTGTTCTCCATAGTGGCTGTATCAATTTACATTCCCACCAACAGTGCAAGAGTGTTCCCTTTCCTCCACACCCTCTCCAGCATTTATTGTTTCTAGATTTTTTGATGATGGCCATTCTGACCGGTGTGAGATGATATCTCATTGTAGTTTTGATTTGCATTTCTCTAGTGATTAATGATGTTGAGCATTCCTTCATGTGTCTGTTGACAATCTGTGTATCTTCTTTGGAGAAATGTCTATTTAGGTCTTCTGCCCATTTTTGGATTGGGTTTTTCGTTTTTTTTGTTATTGAGCTGCATGAGCTGCTTGTAAATCTTGGAGATTAATCCTTTGTCAGTTGCTTCATTTGCAAATATTTTCTCCCATTCTGAGGGTTGTCTGTTGGTCTTGTTTATGGTTTTCTTTGCTGTGCAAAAGCTTTTAAGTTTCATTAGGTCCCATTTGTTTGTGTTTTTATTTCCATTTCTCTAGGAGCTGGGTCAAAAAGAATCTTGCTGTGATTTATGTCATAGAGTGTTCTGCCTATGTTTTCCTCTAAGAGTTTGATAGTGTCTGGCCTTACACTTAGGTATTTAATCCATTTTGAGTTTATTTTTGTGTATGGTGTCAGGAAGTGTTCTAATTTCATACTTTTACATGTATCTGTCCAATTTTCCCAGCACCACTTATTGAAGAGGCTGTCTTTTCTCCACTGTATATGCTTGCCTCCTTTATCAAAGATAAGGTGACCATATGTGCGTGGGTTTATCTCTGGGCTTTCTATCCTGTTCCATTGATCTATATTTCTGTTTTTGTGCCAGTACCAAACTGTCTCGATTACTGTAGCTTTGTAATATCGTCTGAAGTCAGGGAGCCTGATTCCTCCAGCTCCATTTTTCGTTCTCAAGATTGCTTTGGCTATTCGGGGTCTTGTGTTTCCATACAAATTGTGAAATTTTTTGTTCTAGTTCTGTGAAAAATGCCAGTGGTAGTTTGATAGGGATTGCATTGAATCTGTAGATTGCTTTAGGTAGTAGACTCATTTTCACAATGTTGATTCTTCCAATCCAAGAACATGGTATATCTCTCCATCTATTTGTATCATCCTTAATTTCTTTCACCAGTGTCTTATAATTTTCTGCATACAGGTCTTTTGTCTCCTTAGGTAGGTTTATTCCTAGATATTTTATTCTTTTTGTTGCAGTGGTAAACGGGAGTGTTTTTTTAATTTCACTTTCAGATTTTTCATCATTAATGTATAGAAATGCAAGAGATTTCTGTGCATTAATTTTGTATCCTGCTACTTCCCCAAATTCATTGATTAGCTCTAGGAGTTTTCTGGTAGCATCTTTAGGATTCTCTATGTATAGTATCATGTCATCTGCAAACAGTGACAGCTTTACTTCTTCTTTTCCGATTTGGATTCCTTTTATTTCTTTTTCTTCTCTGATTGCTGTGGCTAACACTTCCAAAACTATGTTGAATAATAGTGGTGAGAGTGGGCAACCTTGTTTTGTTACTGATCTTAGTGGAAATGGTTTCAGTTTTTCACCATTGAGGACAATGTTGGCTGTGGGTTTGTCATATATGGCCTTTATTATGTTGAGGAAAGTTCCCTCTATGCCTACTTTCTGCAGGGCTTTTATCATAAATGGGTGTTGAATTTTGTCGAAAGCTTTCTCTGCATCTATTGAGATGATCATATGGTTTTTCTCCTTCAGTTTGTTAATATGATGTATCACGTTGATTGATTTGCGTATATTGAAGAATCCTTGCATTCCTGGAATAAACCCCACTTGATCATGGTGTATAATCCTTTTAATGTGCTGTTGGATTCTGTTTGCTAGTATCTTGTTGAGGATTTTTGCATCTATGTTCATCAGTGATATTGGCCTGTAGTTTTCTTTCTTTGTGACATCTTTGTCTGGTTTTGGTATCAGGGTGATGGTGGCCTCATAGAATGAGTTTGGGAGTGTTCCTCCCTCTGCAATTTTTTGGTAGAGCTTGAGAAGGATGGGTGTTAGCTCTTCTCTAAAAGTTTGATAGAATTCACCTGTGAAGCCATCTGGTCCTGGGCTTTTGTTTGTTGGAAGGTTTTTAATCACAGTTTCAATTTCAGTGCTTGTGATTGGTCTGTTGATATTTTCTATTTCTTCCTGTTTCAGTCTCAGCAGGTTGTGCATTTCTAAGAATCTGTCCATTTCTTCCAGGTTGTCCATTTTATTGGCATAGAGTTGCTTGTAGTAATCTCTCATGATCGTATGTATTTCTGCAGTGTCAGTGGTTACTTCTCCTTTTTCATTTCTAATTCTATTGATTTGAGTCTTCTCCCTTTTTCTCTTGATGAGTCTGGCTAATGGTTTATCAACTTTGTTTATCTTCTCAAAGAACCAGCTTTTAGTTTCATTGATTTTTGCTATTGTTTCCTTCATTTCTTTTTCATTTATTTCTGATCTGATCTTTATGATTTCTTTCCTTCTGCTAGCTTTGGGGTTTTTTTGTTCTTCTTTCTCTAATTGCTTCAGGTGCAAGGTTAGGTTGTTTATTCGAGATGTTTCCTGTTTCTTGAGGTAGGCTTGTATTGCTATAAACTTCCCTCTTAGCACTGCTTTTGCTGCGTCCCATAGGTTTTGGGTCGTCGTGTCTCCATTGTCATTTGTTTCTAGGTATTTTTTGATTTCCCCTTTGATTTCTTCAGTGATCACTTCGTTATTAAGTAGTGTATTGTGTAGCTTCCATGTGTTTGTATTTTTTACAGATCTTTTCCTGTAATTGATATCTAGTCTCATAGCGTTGTGGTTGGAAAAGATACTTGATACGATTTCAATTTTCTTAAGTTTACCAAGGCTTGATTTGTGACCCAAGATATGATCTATCCTGGAGAATATTCCATGAGCACTTGAGAAAAATGTGTATTCTGTTGTTTTTGGGTGGAATGTCCTATAAATATCAATTAAGTCCATCTTGTTTAATGTATCATTTAAAGCTTGTGTCTCCTTATTTATTTTCATTTTGGATGATCTGTCCATTGGTGAAAGTGGGGTGTTAAAGTCCCCTACTATGATTGTGTTGCTGTCGATTTCCCCTTTTATGGCTGTTAGTATTTGCCTTATGTATTGAGGTGCTCCTATGTTGGGTGCATAAACATTTACAATTGTTATACCTTCCTCTTGGATCGATCCCTTGATCATTATATAGTGTCCTTCTTTGTCTCTTGTAATAGTCTTTATTTTAAAGTCTATTTTGTCTGATATGAGAATTGCTACTCCAGCTTTCTTTTGATTTCCATTTGCATGGAATATCTTTTTCCATCCCCTCACTTTCAGTCTGTATGTGTCTCTAGGTCTGAAGTGGGTCTCTTGTAGACAGCATATATATGGGTCTTGTTTTTGTATCCATTCAGCCAGTCTGTGTCTTTTGGTGGGAGCATTTAATCCATTTACATTTAAGGTAATTATCGATATGTATGTTCCTATTCCCATTTTCTTAAATGTTTTGGGTTTGTTATTGTAGGTGTTTTCCTTCTCTTGTGTTTCTTGCCTAGAGAAGTTCCTTTAGCATTTGTTGTAAAGCTGGTTTGGTGGTGCTGAACTCTCTCAGCTTTTGCTTGTCTGTAAAGGTTTTAATTTCTCCATCAAATCTGGATGAGATCCTTGCTGGGTAGATTAATCTTGGTTGTAGGTTTTTCTCCTTCATCACTTTAAGTATATCCTGCCACTCCCTTCTGGCTTGCAGAGTTTCTGCTGAAAGATCAGCTGTTAACCTTATGGGGATTCCCTTGTGTGTTATTTATTGTTTTTCCCTTGCTGCTTTTAATATGTTTTCTTTATATTTAATTTTTGACAGTTTGATTAATATATATCTTGGCGTGTTTCTCCATGGATTTATCCTGTATGGGACTCTCTGTGCTTCCAGGACTTGATTAACTATTTCCTTTCCCACATTAAGGAAGTTTTCAACTATAATCTCTTCAAATATTTTCTCAGTCCCTTTCTTTTTCTCTTCTTCTTCTGGGACCCCTATAATTCGAATGTTGGTGTGTTTAATGTTGTCCCAGAGGTCTCTGAGAGTGTCCTCAGTTCTTTTCATTCTTTTTTCTTTATCCTGCTCTGCAGTAGTTATTTCCACCATTTTATCTTCCAGGTCACTTATCCGTTCTTCTGCCTCAGTTATTCTGCTATTGATCCTACCTAGAGTATTTTTAATTTCATTTATTGTGTTTTTCATCATTGCTTGGTTCCCCTTTAGTTCTTCTACATCCTTGTTAAATGTTTCTTGCATTTTGTCTATTCTATTTCCAAGATTTTGGATCATCCTTACTATCATTATTCTGAATTCTTTTTCAGGTAGACTACCTATTTCCTCTTCATTTGTTAGGTCTGGTGTGTTTTGACCCTGCTCCTTCATCTGCTGTGTGTTTTTCTGTTGCCTCATTCTGCTTATCTTACTGTGTTTGGGGTCTCCTTTTCACAGGCTGCAGGTTCGTAGTTCCCGTTGTTTTTGGTATCTGTCCCCAGTGGCTAAGGTTGGTTCAGTGGGTTGTGTAGGCTTCCTGGTGGAGGTAACTAGTGCCTGTGTTCTGGTGGATGAGGCTGGATCTTGTCTTTCTGGTGGGCACGTCCACGTCTGGTGGTGTATTTTGGGGTGTCTGTGGCCTTATTATGATTTTAGGCAGCCTCTCTGCTAATGGATGGGGCTGTGTTCCTGTCTTGCTAGTTGTTTGGCATAGGGTGTCCAGCCCTGTAGCTTGCTGGTCGTTGAGTGAAGCTGGGTCTTGATGTTGAGATGGAGATCTCTGAGAGATTTTTGCCGTTTGGTATTACGTGGAGCTGGGAGGTCTCTTGTGGACCAGTGTCCTGAAGTTGGCTCTCCCACCTCAGAGGCACAGCCCTGATGCCTGGCTGGAGCACCAAGAGCCTTTCATCCACACGGCTCAGAGTAAAAGGGAGAAAAAATAGAAAGAAAGAGGATAAAATATAGTGAAGTAAAATAAAGCTATTATAAAGCAAAGCTATACAGACAAAATCTCACCCAGAAGTATATACATATACACTCACAAAAAAAGGAAAAGGGGAAAAATTAATATATCCTGCTCCCAAAGTCCACCTCCTGAATTTGGGATGATTCATTGTCTATTCAGGTATTCAACAGATGCAGGCACATCAAGTTGTTCGTGGAGTTTTAATCCGCTGCTTCTGAGGCTGCTGGGAGAGATTTCCCTTTCTCTTCTTTGTTCGCACAGCTCCCGGGGTTCAGCTCTGGATTTCGACCCGCCTCTGCGTGTAGGTCGCCTGAGGGCGTCTGTTCCCCGTCCAGACAGAACGGGGTTAAAGGAGCAGCTGCTTCGGGGGCTCTGGCTCACTCAGGCCGGGGTGAGGGAGCGGTACGGAGGAGGCGGGGTGAGACTGTGGTGGCAGAGGCTGGAGTGACGTTGCAGCAGCCTGAGACGCGCCGTGCGTTCTCCCGGGGAAGTTGTCCCCGGATCACGGGAGCCTGGCCGTGGCGGGCTGCACAGGCTCCTGGGAGGGGCGGTGTGGAGACTGACCTGTGCTCGCACACAGGCTTTTTGGTGGCGGCAGCAGCAGACTTAGCGTCTCATGCCCGTCTCTGGGGCCCGCGCTGATCGCCGCGGCTCGCGCCCATCTCTGGAGTTCATTTAGGTGGCGCTCTGAATCCCCTCTCCTTGCACGCCGCGAAACAAAGAGGCAAGAAAAAGTCTCTTGCCTCTTCGGCAGCTGCAGACTTTTTCCCGGACTCCCTCCTGGCCAGCTGTGGTGCGCTAACCCCTTCAGGCTGTGTTCACGCCGCCAACCCCAGTCCTCTCCCTGCAATCCGACTGAAGCCCGAGCCTCAGCTCCCAGCCCCCGCCTGCCCTGGCGGGCGAGCAGACAAGCCTCTCGGGCTGGTGAGTGCTGCTTGGCGCTGATCTTCTGTGCTGGAATCTCTCTGCTTTTCCCTCTGCGCCCCTGTTGCTGTGGGGTCCACGCTGATAGCCGTGGCTCGCGCCCGTCTCTGGAGCTCATTTAGGTGGCGCTCTGAATACCCTCTCCTCGCGCACCAGGAAACAAAGAGGGAAGAAAAAGTCTCTTGCCTCTTCGGCAGCTGCAGACTTTTTCCTGGACTCCCTCCCGGCTAGCTGTGGTGCGCTAACCCCTTCAGGCTGTGTTCACGCTGCCAACCCCAGTCCTCTCCCTGCGATCCGACCAAAGCCCGAGCCTCAGCTCCCATCCCCTGCCCACCATGGCGGGTGAGCAGACAAGACTCTCTGGCTGGTGAGTGCTGCTCGGAGCCGAGCCTCTGTGCGGGAGTCTCTCTGCTTTGCCCTCCGCACCCCTGTGGCTGCACTCTCCTCCGTGGCTCTGAAGCTTCCCTCCTCTGCCACCCACAGTCTCTGAACACGAAGGGGCTTCCTAGTGCGTGGAAACCTTTCCTCCTTCATGGCACCCTCCCACTGGTGCAGGTCCCGTCCCTATTCTTTTGGCTCTGTTATTTCTTTTTTCTTTTGCCCTACCCAAGTCCGTAGGGAGTTTCTTGCCTTTTAGGAGGTCTGACGTTTTCTGCCAGCGTTCAGTGAGTGTTCTGTAGGAGCAGTTCCACGTGTAGATGTATTTCTAATGTATCTGTGGGAAGGAAGGTGATCTCCGCATCTTAATCTTCTGCCATCTTCTTTACCTCTCTGAAACATTTTTGGAGGTTGGATTTGCATGTGGCTAATAATTCCTTATACTGAGCATTAGGCATGTCCTTTTTTTTCTTTTCCTTCTTTTTTTAAAGAGTGAGTACAACTTCTCTCTTCATATTGACTTCTTGAAAAATTTGTCATGTGTTGAATTTTCTTGCCTATTCCCTAACCCAGGGCATTTTTTGAGGGCAGGTGACATTTACAGCCCTGCACTCCTTGTGACTATTAAGCAACCATTAGCATTGGGTTTAAAGCTGCTGTTGTGGGAAACAGCCACAAGGGGGCAGCATTATTATGTTCTCAATTCTTGTTACTAGGGCAACAGAGTCTTCCTGGAGGTAGTATTCTGAGGTTGTAAATTAGAGTGGAATGTGCTGGGACAATCCCCCAATAGTTTATGTCTCCTTACTTAGGTTTGTTTTTAAAATTTAATTTCTATTTCTTATCAGAGTAAATTTGATTAGAGTGTTGTGATTGGCTGTACAGAATCTGCTCAATGTTTCATACATATGTCTGTTCATCTTCGGATCCTGTTACCGTGTATGTTATTACAGAACGTTGAGTAAACCTCCCTTGGTATTTGGTAGGTGTTTTGTCATTATATATTTTATATGTATTGGTGACTATATAATTCATATAGTTTATATGTTATATGTTTATATACATTTAACATATATTAGTATATGTATGTTAGCCCCATAGTCTTAATTTATCCATCCTCCCACCTTTCATTTTGCCTAACCATTAGTTTGTTTTATAAGTCTGTGAGTGTCTTTTTCTGTGGAAATATGTTCATTGGTAGCAATCTTAGGATAACATGTATAAATGATATCATAGGATATTTGTCATTCCCTTTTGACTTACGTAACCTAATATGATTATTTCTAGGCTCATCTGTAGTTCTGAAAACGGCATTGTTCATTTTTCTCCCGAGGCTACTATTCCGTTCGGTACGTGTACCACTTCTTCTTTGTCCATTTATCTGTTGATGGACATTTTGTTTGCTTCCATGTGATGGCTATTGTAAATACTACTGCAATACACGATTTTCCATCCCGTGTCTCTTAGATTCTGGCTTTCTCAGGTGACAGGCCCTATAGTGGGCCTTCCGGATCATATGGTGACTCAATTTTTCCTTTAAACGCACTGCCATTCTGTTCCTATTATTGCCTGTTACCGGTTTACATCCCAGTTAGACCGAGAGGTTACGCTATTCTCCACAACTTCTTCAACATCTATTGTTTGTTGACTTTTTGCTGATGGTCATTCTGACTGGTTTGACCTGATACCTTCCTGTAGATTGGATTTGCATGTGTCTAATAATTCCTGATGTTCTGCGTTTATCAATGTCCTTTTCATGTTTTTTAAGATTGAGCTAAACTTACAACTTCAAATTGCCTTTTTGAAAAATTTCCCGCATTTGGATTTTTTTGGCCATTCCCTACGCCAGGACATTTTTTGAGGGCATGAGTCATTTACAGCCCTGTGAATATTAGTGATCATTAGCAGTAGATTGAAAGCTGCTGTTTGTGGAAACGGCCTTAGGGTGGCAACATTTCTACGTTGCCAACTCCGCTTGCTAGGGAAACAGGACTTTGCTGCAAGTTGTGCTTTTAGGTTGCAACTTAGAGTGGAATGTGGCCAGACAAACCCCCATAAGTTTTAGCCACCTTAATTCTTGTTTGTGTCTTTAAGTTGTAGTTTTTATCAGAGCAAATTTGATTGAAAAATGTCTTTTGTTCTAGGTGTACAGAATATTGTTCATTTAGACATATACATATATCTATTGATCTTTGGGTCCTTTTCGATGTAGGTTATTACAGAGTGTTGAGTAGACCACTCTTGGTATTCCATAGGTCTTTGGGGATTAAATAGTTTATATGTATTAGTATAAGTGTGTTAACCCCAATATCCTAATTTATCCATCCCTCACACCTTTTCTTTGGCTTAACCGTAAGTTTGTCTTCTCAATCTGAGATTGCCTTTCTCTATGGAAATATGTTCATTTTTATGAATTTTCAGATAACATAAGTGATATCATAGGGCATTTGTAAGTTTAGCTCAATCTTAAAAAAATGAAAAGGACATTGAAAAATGGAAAACATCAGGAAATATTAGACGCATGCAAATCCAATCTACACAAAGGTATCATCTCACAGCAGTCAGAATGACCATCAACAAAATGTCAACAAACAATACATGTTGAAGAAGTTGTGGAGATTAGCGTAAATTCTCGGTCTAACTGGGAGGTATACTGGTAACAGCCAATAATAGGAACAGAATGGCAGTGCGTTTAAAGGTAAAAACTGAGTCACCATATGATCCGGAAGGCCCACTATTGGGACTGTCACATGTGGGAGCCAGAATCAAAGAGACAGGGGATGAAAAATCGTGTATTGCAGCAGTATTTACAATAGCCAAGACATGGAAGGAAACAAAATGTCCATCAACAAATAAATGGACAAAGAAGTGGTATACACACCGAATGGAATAGTAGCCTCGGGGAAAAAATGAACAATGCCGTTTTCAGGACTACAGATGAGCCTAGAAATAATCATATAAGGTTAAGTAACTCAAAAGGGTATGACAAATATCCTATGATATCATTTATACATGTTATCCTAAGATTGCTACCAATGAACATATTTCCACAGAAAAAGACACTCACAGACTTATGAAATAAACTAATGGTTAGCCAAAATGAAAGGTGGGAGGATGGGTAAATTAGGACTATGGGGTTAACATACATATACTAATGTATGTTAAATGTATATAAACATATAACAGATAAACTATATAAATTATATAATCACCAATACCTTTAAAATATACATTCTGTAATCACATACATGGTAACAGGATCCGAAGATGAACAGATATAGGTATGAATCATTGAGCAGATTCTGTACAGCCAGACAATCAAAACACTCTAATCAAATTTACTCCGATAAGAAATAGAAATTAAATTTAAAAACAAACATAAGTAAGGAGACATAAACTTCTGGAGGCTTGTCCCAGCACATTCCACTCTAATTTACAACCTCGGAACACGACCTCCAGGAAGACTCTGTTGCCCAAGTTACAAGAGTTGAGGATGTAATAATGCTGCCGCCTTGTGGCTGTTTTCCACAAACGCAGCTTTAAACCCAGTGCCAATGGTTGCTTATATAGTCACAAGGACTGCAGGGCTGTAAATGAGACACGCCCTCAACAATGCCCTGCGGTAGGGACTAGGAAAGAAAATTCAACACATGAGAAATTTTTCAAGAAGTCAATAAGAGGAGGGAAGTTGTACTCACTCTTTAAAAAAAGGAAAAGAAAAGAAAGGACATGCCTAAAGCTCAGTATAAGGAATTATTAGCCACATGCAAATTCAAATTCAAAAAGGTTTCAGCTCACACCAGTCATTTCCATCAGCAAAAAGTCTACAAACTATAAATGCTGAAGGGGTTTTAGAGAACTGTGTACCTTCTAGCTGCTGGTGGGATGTAAACTGGTAACAGCACTAACACAAACTGAATGGAGCTGCTTGAAAAGGTAAAAATTGAGCTACCATATGATGCGGCAGGGCACCTTTTGGGCCTATAACTTAAGACCACCAGAATCGGAAAGACAGATGCAGGCAAATGTGCACTGCAACAATATTGAAATACGAAGACATGGAAGGAAAAAAAAAGTCCATAAACAGATGAATGGACAAAGAAGAAGAGGTATATGGACAGAATGGAAGAGTAGCCTGAGGAAAAAAATGAACAATGCCGTTTTCAGGACTACAGTTGAGCCTAGAAATAATCATATAAGGTTAAGTAAGTCAAAAGGGTATGACAATAATCCTATGATATCATTCATACATGTTATCCTAAGATTGCTACCAATGAACATATTTCCACAGAAAAAGACACTCACAGACTTATCAAATAAACTAATGGTTAGCCAAAATGAAAGGTGGGAGGATGGGTAAATTAGGACTATGGGGTTAACATACATATACTAATGTTATGTTAAATGTATATAAACATAAAACAGATAAACTATATGAATTATATAATGACCAATACCTTTAAAATATACATTCTGTAATCACATACATGGTAACAGAATCCGAAGATGAACAGACATATGTAGGAATCTTTGAGCAGATTCTGTACAGCCAGACAATCAAAACACTCTAATCAAATTTACTCTGATAAGAAATAGAAATTAAATTTAATAAACAAACATAAGTAAGGAGACATAAACTTCTGGGGGCTTGTCCCAGCACATTCTACTCTAATTTACAACCTTGGAACACTACCTCCAGGAAGACTCTATTGCTGTAGTAACAAGAGTTGAGAACGTAATAATGCTGCCGCCTTGTGGCTGTTTCCCACAACAGCAGTTTTAAACCCAGTGCTAATGGTTGCTTAATAGTCACAACGACTGCAGGGGTCTAAATGACACCTGCCCTCAAAAATTGCCCTGGGGTAGGGAATAGGCAAGAAAATTCAACACATGAGAAATTTTTTAAGAAGTCAATATGAAGAGGGAAGTTGTATTCACTCTTTAACAAAAAAAGGAAAAGAAGAAAAAGGATATGCCTAAAGCTCAGTATAAGGAATTATTAGCCACATGCGTATCCAACCTCCAAAAAGGTTTCAGCTCACACCAGTCAAATGGCCATCAGCAAAAATCTACAAACTATAAATGCTGAAGGGGTTTTAGAGAACTGTGTAACTCCTAGATGCTGGTGGGATGTAAAGTGGTAACAGCACTAACAAAAACTGAATGGAGCTGCTTTACAAGGTAAAAATTGAGCTACCATATGATGCGAAAGGGTACCTTTTGAGCCTATAAACTAAGACCACCAGAATCAGAAAGACAGAGGCAGGCAAATGTGCACTGCAGCAATACTAAAATAGCCAAGACATGGAAGCAAAAAAAGGTCCATAAACAAATGAATGGACAAAGAAGAAGTGGTATATAGACAGAATGGAATAGTAGCCTCGGGAAAAAATGAACAATGCCGTTTTCAGGACTACAGTTGAGCCTAGAAATAATCATATAACGTTAAGTAAGTAAAAAGGGTATGACAAATATCCTGTGATATCATTTATACATGTTATCCTAAGATTGTTACCAATGAAAACATTTCCACAGAAAAAGACACTCACAGACTTATCAAATAAACTAATGGTTAGCCAAAATGAAAGGTGGGAGGATGGGTAAGTTAGGACTATGGGGTTAACATACATATACTAATGTATGTTAAATGTGTATAAACATATAACAGATAAACTTTATGAATTATATAATCACGAATACCTTTAAAATATACATTCTGTGATCACATACATGGTAACAGGATCCGAAGATGAACAGACATATGTAGGAATCATTAAGCAGATTCTGTACAGCCAGACAATCAAAACACTCCAATCAAATTTACCCCGATAAGAAATAGAAATTATATTTAAAAAACAAACATAAGTAAGGAGACATAAACTTCTGGGGGCTTGTCCCAGCACATTCCACTCTAATTTACCACCTCGGAACACGACCCACAGGAAGACTCTGTTGCACTACTAACAAGAGTTGAGAACGTAATAATGCTGCCGCCTTGTGGCTGTTTCCCACAACAGCAGCTTTAAACCCAGTGCTAATGGTTGCTTATATAGTCACAAGGACTGCAGGGCTGTAAATGACACACGCCCTCAAAAATGCCCCGGGGTAGGGAATAGGCAAGAAAATTCAACACATGAGAATTTTTTCAAGAAGTCAATCAGAGGAGGGAAGTTGTACTCACTCTTTAAAAAAAAAGGAAAAGAAAAAAAGGACATGCCTAAAGCTCAGTATAAGGAATTATTAGCCACATGCAAATTCAAAGTCAAAAAGGGTGCAGCTCACACCGGTCATGACCATCAGCAAAAAGTCTACAAACGATAAATGCTGAAGGGGTTTTAGAGAACTGTGTACTTTCTAGCTGCTGGTGGGATGTAAAGTGGTAACAGCACTAACGCAAACTGAATCGAGCTGCTTGAAGAGGTAAAAATTGAGCTACCATATGATGCGGCAGGGCACCTTTGGGCCTATAACCTAAGACCACCAGAATCGGAAAGACAGATGCAGGCAAATGTGCACTGAAACAATATTGAAATAGCCAAGACATGGAAGGAAAAAAAATGTCCATAAACAGATGAATGGACAAAGACGAAGTGCTAAATGTACCCTATGGAATAGTAGCTTCGTGAAAAAAATGAACAATGCCGTTTTTACGACTACAGTGGAGCCTAGAAATAATCATATAAGGTTAAGTAAGTCAAAAGGGTATGACAAATATCCTATGATATCATTTATACATGTTATCCTAACATTGCTACCAATGAACATATTTCCACAGAAAAAGACACTCACAGACTTATCAAATAAACTAATGGTTAGCCAAAATGAAAGGTGGGAGGATGGGTAAATTAGGACTATGGGGTTCACATACATATACTAATGTATGTTAAATGTATATAAACATATAACAGATAAACTATATGAATTATATAATCACCAAGACTTTAAAATATACATTTTGTAATCACATACATGGTAACAGGATCCGAAGATGAACAGACATATGTAGGAATCATTAAGCAGATTCTGTACAGCCAGACAATCAAAACACTCGAATCAAATTTACTCCGATAAGAAATAGAATTTAAACTTAAAAAACAAACATAAGTAAGGAGACATAAACTTCTGGGGGCTTGTCCCAGCACATTCCACTCTAATTTACAACCTCGGAACACGACCTCCAGGAAGACTCTGTTGCACTACTAACAAGAGTTGAGAACGTAATAATGCTGCCGCCTTGTGGCTGTTTCCCACAACAGCAGCTTTAAACCCAGTGCTAATGGTTGCTTATATAGTCACAAGGACTGCAGGGCTGTAAATGACACACGCCCTCAAAAATGCCCTGGGGTAGGGAATAGGCAAGAAAATTCAACACATGAGAATTTTTTCAAGAAGTCAATCAGAGGAGGGAAGTTGTACTCACTCTTTAAAAAAAAAGGAAAAGAAAAAAAGGACATGCCTAAAGCTCAGTATAAGGAATTATTAGCCACATGCAAATTCAAAGTCAAAAAGGGTGCAGCTCACACCGGTCATGACCATCAGCAAAAAGTCTACAAACGATAAATGCTGAAGGGGTTTTAGAGAACTGTGTACTTTCTAGCTGCTGGTGGGATGTAAAGTGGTAACAGCACTAACGCAAACTGAATCGAGCTGCTTGAAGAGGTAAAAATTGAGCTACCATATGATGCGGCAGGGCACCTTTGGGCCTATAACCTAAGACCACCAGAATCGGAAAGACAGATGCAGGCAAATGTGCACTGAAACAATATTGAAATAGCCAAGACATGGAAGGAAAAAAAATGTCCATAAACAGATGAATGGACAAAGAAGAAGTGGTAAATGTACCATATGGAATAGTAGCTTCGCGAAAAAAATGAACAATGCCGTTTTTACGACTACAGTGGAGCCTAGAAATAATCATATAAGGTTAAGTAAGTCAAAAGGGTATGACAAATATCCTATGATATCATTTATACATGTTATCCTAAGATTGCTACCAATGAACATATTTCCACAGAAAAAGACACTCACAGACTTATCAAATAAACTAATGGTTAGCCAAAATGAAAGGTGGGAGGATGGGTAAATTAGGACTATGGGGTTCACATACATATACTAATGTATGTTAAATGTATATAAACATATAACAGATAAACTTTATGAATTATATAATCACGAATACCTTTAAAATATACATTCTGTGATCACATACATGGTAACAGGATCCGAAGATGAACAGACATATGTAGGAATCATTAAGCAGATTCTGTACAGCCAGACAATCAAAACACTCCAATCAAATTTACCCCGATAAGAAATAGAAATTATATTTAAAAAACAAACATAAGTAAGGAGACATAAACTTCTGGGGGCATGTTCAAGCACATTCCACTCTAATTTACAACCTCGGAACCCTACCTCCAGGAAGACTCTGTTGCCAAAGTCACAAGAGTTGAGAACGTAATAATGCTGCCGCCTTGTGGCTGTTTCCCACAAGAGCAACTTTAAACCCAGTGCCAATGGTTGCTTATATAGTCACAAGGACTGCAGGGCTGTAAATGACACAGGCCCTCAAAACATCCCCTGGCGTAGGGAATAGGCAAGAAAATTCAAGACCTGAGAAATTTTTCAAGAAATCAATAAGAGGAGGGAAGTTGTACTCACTCTTTAAAAAAAAGGAAAAGAAAAAAAAGGACATGCGTAAAGCTCAGTATAAGGAATTATTAGCCACATGCAAATTCAAATTCAAAAAGGTTTCAGCTCACACCAGTCAGGACCATCAGCAAAAAGTCTACAAACTATAAATGCTGAAGGGGTTTTAGAGAACTGTGTACCTTCTAGCTGCTGCTGGGATTTAAAGTGGTAACAGCACTAATGCAAACTGAATGGAGCTGCTTGAAAAGGTAAAAATTGAGCTATCATATGATGCGGCAGGGCACCTTTTGGGCCTATAATCTAAGACCACCAGAATCAGAAAGACAGAGGCAGGCAAATGTGCACTGCAGCAATACTGAAATAGCCAAGACATGGAAGCAAAAAAAGGTCCATAAACAGATGAATGGACAAAGAAGAAGTGGTATATGGACAGAATGGAATGGTAGCCTTGGGAAAAAATGAAGAATGCCGTTTTCAGGACTACAGTTGAGCCTGTAAATATTCATATAACTTTAAGTAAGTAAAAAGGGTTTGACAAATATCCTATGATATCATTTATACATGTTATCTTAAGATTGCTACCAATGAACATATTTCCACAGATAAAGACACTCACAGACTTACCAAATAAACTAATGGTTAGCCAAAATGAAAGGTGGGAGGATGGGTAAATTAGGACTATGGGGTTAACATACATATACTAATGTATGTTAAATGTATATAAACATATAACAGATAAACTATATGTATTATATAATCACCAAGACCTTTAAAATATACATTTTGTAATCACATTCATGGTAACAGGATCCGAAGATGAACAGACATATGCATGAATCATTGAGCAGATTCTGTACAGCCAGACAATCAAAACACTCTAATCAAATTTACTCCGATAAGAAATAGAATTTAAACTTAAAAAACAAACATAAGTAAGGAGACATAAACTTCTGCGCCTTGTCCCAGCACATTCCACTCTAATTTACAACCTCGGAACACGACCTACAGGAAGACTCTGTTGCACTACTAACAAGAGTTGAGAAGGTAATAATGCTGCCGCCTTGTGGCTGTTTCCCACAACAGCAGCTTTAAACCCAGTGCTAATGGTTGCTTATATAGTCACAAGGACTGCAGGGCTGTAAATGACACACGCCCTCAAAAATGCCCCGGGGTAGGGAATAGGCAAGAAAATTCAACACATGAGAATTTTTTCAAGAAGTCAATCAGAGGAGGGAAGTTGTACTCACTCTTTAAAAAAAAAGGAAAAGAAAAAAAGGACATGCCTAAAGCTCAGTATAAGGAATTATTAGCCACATGCAAATTCAAAGTCAAAAAGGGTGCAGCTCACACCGGTCATGACCATCAGCAAAAAGTCTACAAACGATAAATGCTGAAGGGGTTTTAGAGAACTGTGTACTTTCTAGCTGCTGGTGGGATGTAAAGTGGTAACAGCACTAACGCAAACTGAATCGAGCTGCTTGAAGAGGTAAAAATTGAGCTACCATATGATGCGGCAGGGCACCTTTGGGCCTATAACCTAAGACCACCAGAATCGGAAAGACAGATGCAGGCAAATGTGCACTGAAAGAATATTGAAATAGCCAAGACATGGAAGGAAAAAAAATGTCCATAAACAGATGAATGGACAAAGACGAAGTGCTAAATGTACCCTATGGAATAGTAGCTTCGCGAAAAAAATGAACAATGCCGTTTTTACGACTACAGTGGAGCCTAGAAATAATCATATAAGGTTAAGTAAGTCAAAAGGGTATGACAAATATCCTATGATATCATTTATACATGTTATCCTAAGATTGCTACCAATGAACATATTTCCACAGAAAAAGACACTCACAGACTTATCAAATAAACTAATGGTTAGCCAAAATGAAAGGTGGGAGGATGGGTAAATTAGGACTATGGGGTTCACATACATATACTAATGTATGTTAAATGTATATAAACATATAACATATAAATTATATGAATTATATAATCACCTATACCTTCAAAATATACATTCTGTAAACAAACACATTGTAACAGCATCTGAAGATGAACTGACATATGTATGAATCATTGAGCAGATTCTGTACAGCCAGACAATGAAAACACTCTAATCAAATTTCCTCCGATAAGAAATAGAAATTAAATTTAAAAAAGAAACCTAAGTAAGGAGACATAAACTTCTGGGGGCTTGTCCCAGGACATGCCACTCTAATTTACAACCTCAGAACACTACCTCCAGGAAAAGTCTGTTGCCCAATTAACAAGAGATGAGAACGTAATAATGCTGCTGCCTTGTGGCTGTTTCCCACAACAGCAGCTTTAAACCCAGTGCCGATGGTTGCTTATATAGTCACAAGGACTGCAGGGCTGTAAATGACTCACGCCCTCAAAAATGCCCTGGGGTAGGGAATAGGAAAGAAAATTCAACACATGAGAAATTTTTCAAGAAGTCAATAAGAGGAGGGAAGTTGTACTCACTCTTTAAAAAAAAGGAAAAGAAAAAAGGGACATGCCTAAAGCTCAGTATAAGGAATTATTAGCCACATGCAAATTCAAATTCAAAAAGGTTTCAGCTAACACCAGTCATTTCCATCAGCAAAAAGTCTACAAATTATAAATGCTGAAGGGGTTTTAGAGAACTGTGTACCTTCTAGCTGCTGGTGGGATGTAAAGTGGCAAAAGCACTAACGAAAACTGAATGGAGCTGCTTGAAAAGGTAAAAATTGAGCTACCATATGATGCGGCAGGTCAACTTTTGGGCCTATAACCTAAGACCACCAGAATCGAAAACACACAGGCAGACAAATGAGCACTGCAGCAACACTGAAATAGCCAAGACATGGAAGCAGAAAAAAGGTTCATAAACAGATGAATGGACAAAGAAGAAGTGGTATACGTACCAAATAGAATAGTAGCCTCGGGAAATAAATGAACCATGCCGTTTTCAGGACTATAGTTGAGCCTAGAAATAATCATATAAGGATAAGTAAGTCAAAAAGGTATGAGAAATATCCTATGATATCATTTATACATGTTATCCTAAGATTGCTACCAATGAACACATTTCCACAGAAAAAAGACACTCACAGACTTATCAAATAAACTAAAGGTTAGCCAAAATGAAAGGTGGGAAGATGGGTTAACTAGGACTATGGGGTTAACATACATATACTAATGTATGTTAAATGTATATAAACATATAACATATAAACTATATGAATTATATAATCACCAATACCTTCAAAATATACCTTGTGTAATCTCATACATGGTAACAGGATCCAAAGATGATCAGATATATGTGTGACTCTTTGAGCAGATTCTGTACAGCCAGACAATCGAAACACTCGAATCAAATTTACTCCGATAAGAAATAGAATTTAAACTTAAGAAACAAACATAAGTAAGGAGACATAAACTTCTCGGGGCTTGTCCCAGCACATTCCACTCTAATTTACAACCTCGGAACACGACCTCCAGGAAGACTCTGTTGCACTACTAACAAGAGTTGAGAACGTAATAATGCTGCCGCCTTGTGGCTGTTTCCCACAACAGCAGCTTTAAACCCAGTGCTAATGGTTGCTTATATAGTCACAAGGACTGCAGGGCTGTAAATGACACACGCCCTCAAAAATGCCCTGGGGTAGGGAATGGGCAAGAAAATTCAACACATGAGAATTTTTTCAAGAAGTCAATAAGAGGAGGGAAGTTGTACTCACTCTTTAAAAAAAAAGGAAAAGAAAAAAAGGACATGCCTAAAGCTCAGTATAAGGAATTATTAGCCACATGCAAATTCAAAGTCAAAAAGGGTGCAGCTCACACCGGTCATGACCATCAGCAAAAAGTCTACAAACGATAAATGCTGAAGGGGTTTTAGAGAACTGTGTACTTTCTAGCTGCTGGTGGGATGTAAAGTGGTAACAGCACTAACGCAAACTGAATCGAGCTGCTTGAAGAGGTAAAAATTGAGCTACCATATGATGCGGCAGGGCACCTTTGGGCCTATAACCTAAGACCACCAGAATCGGAAAGACAGATGCAGGCAAATGTGCACTGAAACAATATTGAAATAGCCAAGACATGGAAGGAAAAAAAATGTCCGTAAACAGATGAATGGACAAAGACGAAGTGGTAAATGTACCATATGGAATAGTAGCTTCACGAAAAAAATGAACAATGCCGTTTTTACGACTACAGTGGAGCCTAGAAATAATCATATAAGGTTAAGTAAGTCAAAAGGGTATGACAAATATCCTATGATATCATTTATACATGTTATCCTAAGATTGCTACCAATGAACATATTTCCACAGAAAAAGACACTCACAGACTTATCAAATAAACTAATGGTTAGCCAAAATGAAAGGTGGGAGGATGGGTAAATTAGGACTATGGGGTTAACATACATATGCTAATGTATGTTAAATGTATATAAACATATAACAGATAAACTTTATGAATTATATAATCACGAATACCTTTAAAATATACATTCTGTGATCACATACATGGTAACAGGATCCGAAGATGAACAGACATATGTAGGAATCATTAAGCAGATTCTGTACAGCCAGACAATCAAAACACTCCAATCAAATTTACCCCGATAAGAAATAGAAATTATATTTAAAAAACAAACATAAGTAAGGAGACATAAACTTCTGGGGGCATGTTCAAGCACATTCCACTCTAATTTACAACCTCGGAACCCTACCTCCAGGAAGACTCTGTTGCCAAAGTCACAAGAGTTGAGAACGTAATAATGCTGCCGCCTTGTGGCTGTTTCCCACAAGAGCAACTTTAAACCCAGTGCCAATGGTTGCTTATATAGTCACAAGGACTGCAGGGCTGTAAATGACACACGCCCTCAAAAATGCCCCGGGGTAGGGAATAGGCAAGAAAATTCAACACATGAGAATTTTTTCAAGAAGTCAATCAGAGGAGGGAAGTTGTACTCACTCTTTAAAAAAAAAGGAAAAGAAAAAAAGGACATGCCTAAAGCTCAGTATAAGGAATTATTAGCCACATGCAAATTCAAAGTCAAAAAGGGTGCAGCTCACACCGGTCATGACCATCAGCAAAAAGTCTACAAACGATAAATGCTGAAGGGGTTTTAGAGAACTGTGTACTTTCTAGCTGCTGGTGGGATGTAAAGTGGTAACAGCACTAACGCAAACTGAATCGAGCTGCTTGAAGAGGTAAAAATTGAGCTACCATATGATGCGGCAGGGCACCTTTGGGCCTATAACCTAAGACCACCAGAATCGGAAAGACAGATGCAGGCAAATGTGCACTGAAACAATATTGAAATAGCCAAGACATGGAAGGAAAAAAAATGTCCATAAACAGATGAATGGACAAAGAAGAAGTGGTAAATGTACCATATGGAATAGTAGCTTCGCGAAAAAAATGAACAATGCCGTTTTTACGACTACAGTGGAGCCTAGAAATAATCATATAAGGTTAAGTAAGTCAAAAGGGTATGACAAATATCCTATGATATCATTTATACATGTTATCCTAAGATTGCTACCAATGAACATATTTCCACAGAAAAAGACACTCACAGACTTATCAAATAAACTAATGGTTAGCCAAAATGAAAGGTGGGAGGATGGGTAAATTAGGACTATGGGGTTCACATACATATACTAATGTATGTTAAATGTATATAAACATATAACAGATAAACTTTATGAATTATATAATCACGAATACCTTTAAAATATACATTCTGTGATCACATACATGGTAACAGGATCCGAAGATGAACAGACATATGTAGGAATCATTAAGCAGATTCTGTACAGCCAGACAATCAAAACACTCCAATCAAATTTACCCCGATAAGAAATAGAAATTATATTTAAAAAACAAACATAAGTAAGGAGACATAAACTTCTGGGGGCATGTTCAAGCACATTCCACTCTAATTTACAACCTCGGAACCCTACCTCCAGGAAGACTCTGTTGCCAAAGTCACAAGAGTTGAGAACGTAATAATGCTGCCGCCTTGTGGCTGTTTCCCACAAGAGCAACTTTAAACCCAGTGCCAATGGTTGCTTATATAGTCACAAGGACTGCAGGGCTGTAAATGACACAGGCCCTCAAAACATCCCCTGGCGTAGGGAATAGGCAAGAAAATTCAAGACCTGAGAAATTTTTCAAGAAATCAATAAGAGGAGGGAAGTTGTACTCACTCTTTAAAAAAAAGGAAAAGAAAAAAAAGGACATGCGTAAAGCTCAGTATAAGGAATTATTAGCCACATGCAAATTCAAATTCAAAAAGGTTTCAGCTCACACCAGTCAGGACCATCAGCAAAAAGTCTACAAACTATAAATGCTGAAGGGGTTTTAGAGAACTGTGTACCTTCTAGCTGCTGCTGGGATTTAAAGTGGTAACAGCACTAATGCAAACTGAATGGAGCTGCTTGAAAAGGTAAAAATTGAGCTATCATATGATGCGGCAGGGCACCTTTTGGGCCTATAATCTAAGACCACCAGAATCAGAAAGACAGAGGCAGGCAAATGTGCACTGCAGCAATACTGAAATAGCCAAGACATGGAAGCAAAAAAAGGTCCATAAACAGATGAATGGACAAAGAAGAAGTGGTATATGGACAGAATGGAATGGTAGCCTTGGGAAAAAATGAAGAATGCCGTTTTCAGGACTACAGTTGAGCCTGTAAATATTCATATAACTTTAAGTAAGTAAAAAGGGTTTGACAAATATCCTATGATATCATTTATACATGTTATCTTAAGATTGCTACCAATGAACATATTTCCACAGATAAAGACACTCACAGACTTACCAAATAAACTAATGGTTAGCCAAAATGAAAGGTGGGAGGATGGGTAAATTAGGACTATGGGGTTAACATACATATACTAATGTATGTTAAATGTATATAAACATATAACAGATAAACTATATGTATTATATAATCACCAAGACCTTTAAAATATACATTTTGTAATCACATTCATGGTAACAGGATCCGAAGATGAACAGACATATGCATGAATCATTGAGCAGATTCTGTACAGCCAGACAATCAAAACACTCTAATCAAATTTACTCCGATAAGAAATAGAATTTAAACTTAAAAAACAAACATAAGTAAGGAGACATAAACTTCTGCGCCTTGTCCCAGCACATTCCACTCTAATTTACAACCTCGGAACACGACCTACAGGAAGACTCTGTTGCACTACTAACAAGAGTTGAGAAGGTAATAATGCTGCCGCCTTGTGGCTGTTTCCCACAACAGCAGCTTTAAACCCAGTGCTAATGGTTGCTTATATAGTCACAAGGACTGCAGGGCTGTAAATGACACACGCCCTCAAAAATGCCCCGGGGTAGGGAATAGGCAAGAAAATTCAACACATGAGAATTTTTTCAAGAAGTCAATCAGAGGAGGGAAGTTGTACTCACTCTTTAAAAAAAAAGGAAAAGAAAAAAAGGACATGCCTAAAGCTCAGTATAAGGAATTATTAGCCACATGCAAATTCAAAGTCAAAAAGGGTGCAGCTCACACCGGTCATGACCATCAGCAAAAAGTCTACAAACGATAAATGCTGAAGGGGTTTTAGAGAACTGTGTACTTTCTAGCTGCTGGTGGGATGTAAAGTGGTAACAGCACTAACGCAAACTGAATCGAGCTGCTTGAAGAGGTAAAAATTGAGCTACCATATGATGCGGCAGGGCACCTTTGGGCCTATAACCTAAGACCACCAGAATCGGAAAGACAGATGCAGGCAAATGTGCACTGAAAGAATATTGAAATAGCCAAGACATGGAAGGAAAAAAAATGTCCATAAACAGATGAATGGACAAAGACGAAGTGCTAAATGTACCCTATGGAATAGTAGCTTCGCGAAAAAAATGAACAATGCCGTTTTTACGACTACAGTGGAGCCTAGAAATAATCATATAAGGTTAAGTAAGTCAAAAGGGTATGACAAATATCCTATGATATCATTTATACATGTTATCCTAAGATTGCTACCAATGAACATATTTCCACAGAAAAAGACACTCACAGACTTATCAAATAAACTAATGGTTAGCCAAAATGAAAGGTGGGAGGATGGGTAAATTAGGACTATGGGGTTCACATACATATACTAATGTATGTTAAATGTATATAAACATATAACATATAAATTATATGAATTATATAATCACCTATACCTTCAAAATATACATTCTGTAAACAAACACATTGTAACAGCATCTGAAGATGAACTGACATATGTATGAATCATTGAGCAGATTCTGTACAGCCAGACAATGAAAACACTCTAATCAAATTTCCTCCGATAAGAAATAGAAATTAAATTTAAAAAAGAAACCTAAGTAAGGAGACATAAACTTCTGGGGGCTTGTCCCAGGACATGCCACTCTAATTTACAACCTCAGAACACTACCTCCAGGAAAAGTCTGTTGCCCAATTAACAAGAGATGAGAACGTAATAATGCTGCTGCCTTGTGGCTGTTTCCCACAACAGCAGCTTTAAACCCAGTGCCGATGGTTGCTTATATAGTCACAAGGACTGCAGGGCTGTAAATGACTCACGCCCTCAAAAATGCCCTGGGGTAGGGAATAGGAAAGAAAATTCAACACATGAGAAATTTTTCAAGAAGTCAATAAGAGGAGGGAAGTTGTACTCACTCTTTAAAAAAAAGGAAAAGAAAAAAGGGACATGCCTAAAGCTCAGTATAAGGAATTATTAGCCACATGCAAATTCAAATTCAAAAAGGTTTCAGCTAACACCAGTCATTTCCATCAGCAAAAAGTCTACAAATTATAAATGCTGAAGGGGTTTTAGAGAACTGTGTACCTTCTAGCTGCTGGTGGGATGTAAAGTGGCAAAAGCACTAACGAAAACTGAATGGAGCTGCTTGAAAAGGTAAAAATTGAGCTACCATATGATGCGGCAGGTCAACTTTTGGGCCTATAACCTAAGACCACCAGAATCGAAAACACACAGGCAGACAAATGAGCACTGCAGCAACACTGAAATAGCCAAGACATGGAAGCAGAAAAAAGGTTCATAAACAGATGAATGGACAAAGAAGAAGTGGTATACGTACCAAATAGAATAGTAGCCTCGGGAAATAAATGAACCATGCCGTTTTCAGGACTATAGTTGAGCCTAGAAATAATCATATAAGGATAAGTAAGTCAAAAAGGTATGAGAAATATCCTATGATATCATTTATACATGTTATCCTAAGATTGCTACCAATGAACACATTTCCACAGAAAAAAGACACTCACAGACTTATCAAATAAACTAAAGGTTAGCCAAAATGAAAGGTGGGAAGATGGGTTAACTAGGACTATGGGGTTAACATACATATACTAATGTATGTTAAATGTATATAAACATATAACATATAAACTATATGAATTATATAATCACCAATACCTTCAAAATATACCTTGTGTAATCTCATACATGGTAACAGGATCCAAAGATGATCAGATATATGTGTGACTCTTTGAGCAGATTCTGTACAGCCAGACAATCGAAACACTCGAATCAAATTTACTCCGATAAGAAATAGAATTTAAACTTAAGAAACAAACATAAGTAAGGAGACATAAACTTCTCGGGGCTTGTCCCAGCACATTCCACTCTAATTTACAACCTCGGAACACGACCTCCAGGAAGACTCTGTTGCACTACTAACAAGAGTTGAGAACGTAATAATGCTGCCGCCTTGTGGCTGTTTCCCACAACAGCAGCTTTAAACCCAGTGCTAATGGTTGCTTATATAGTCACAAGGACTGCAGGGCTGTAAATGACACACGCCCTCAAAAATGCCCTGGGGTAGGGAATGGGCAAGAAAATTCAACACATGAGAATTTTTTCAAGAAGTCAATAAGAGGAGGGAAGTTGTACTCACTCTTTAAAAAAAAAGGAAAAGAAAAAAAGGACATGCCTAAAGCTCAGTATAAGGAATTATTAGCCACATGCAAATTCAAAGTCAAAAAGGGTGCAGCTCACACCGGTCATGACCATCAGCAAAAAGTCTACAAACGATAAATGCTGAAGGGGTTTTAGAGAACTGTGTACTTTCTAGCTGCTGGTGGGATGTAAAGTGGTAACAGCACTAACGCAAACTGAATCGAGCTGCTTGAAGAGGTAAAAATTGAGCTACCATATGATGCGGCAGGGCACCTTTGGGCCTATAACCTAAGACCACCAGAATCGGAAAGACAGATGCAGGCAAATGTGCACTGAAACAATATTGAAATAGCCAAGACATGGAAGGAAAAAAAATGTCCGTAAACAGATGAATGGACAAAGACGAAGTGGTAAATGTACCATATGGAATAGTAGCTTCACGAAAAAAATGAACAATGCCGTTTTTACGACTACAGTGGAGCCTAGAAATAATCATATAAGGTTAAGTAAGTCAAAAGGGTATGACAAATATCCTATGATATCATTTATACATGTTATCCTAAGATTGCTACCAATGAACATATTTCCACAGAAAAAGACACTCACAGACTTATCAAATAAACTAATGGTTAGCCAAAATGAAAGGTGGGAGGATGGGTAAATTAGGACTATGGGGTTAACATACATATGCTAATGTATGTTAAATGTATATAAACATATAACAGATAAACTTTATGAATTATATAATCACGAATACCTTTAAAATATACATTCTGTGATCACATACATGGTAACAGGATCCGAAGATGAACAGACATATGTAGGAATCATTAAGCAGATTCTGTACAGCCAGACAATCAAAACACTCCAATCAAATTTACCCCGATAAGAAATAGAAATTATATTTAAAAAACAAACATAAGTAAGGAGACATAAACTTCTGGGGGCATGTTCAAGCACATTCCACTCTAATTTACAACCTCGGAACCCTACCTCCAGGAAGACTCTGTTGCCAAAGTCACAAGAGTTGAGAACGTAATAATGCTGCCGCCTTGTGGCTGTTTCCCACAAGAGCAACTTTAAACCCAGTGCCAATGGTTGCTTATATAGTCACAAGGACTGCAGGGCTGTAAATGACACACGCCCTCAAAAATGCCCCGGGGTAGGGAATAGGCAAGAAAATTCAACACATGAGAATTTTTTCAAGAAGTCAATCAGAGGAGGGAAGTTGTACTCACTCTTTAAAAAAAAAGGAAAAGAAAAAAAGGACATGCCTAAAGCTCAGTATAAGGAATTATTAGCCACATGCAAATTCAAAGTCAAAAAGGGTGCAGCTCACACCGGTCATGACCATCAGCAAAAAGTCTACAAACGATAAATGCTGAAGGGGTTTTAGAGAACTGTGTACTTTCTAGCTGCTGGTGGGATGTAAAGTGGTAACAGCACTAACGCAAACTGAATCGAGCTGCTTGAAGAGGTAAAAATTGAGCTACCATATGATGCGGCAGGGCACCTTTGGGCCTATAACCTAAGACCACCAGAATCGGAAAGACAGATGCAGGCAAATGTGCACTGAAACAATATTGAAATAGCCAAGACATGGAAGGAAAAAAAATGTCCATAAACAGATGAATGGACAAAGAAGAAGTGGTAAATGTACCATATGGAATAGTAGCTTCGCGAAAAAAATGAACAATGCCGTTTTTACGACTACAGTGGAGCCTAGAAATAATCATATAAGGTTAAGTAAGTCAAAAGGGTATGACAAATATCCTATGATATCATTTATACATGTTATCCTAAGATTGCTACCAATGAACATATTTCCACAGAAAAAGACACTCACAGACTTATCAAATAAACTAATGGTTAGCCAAAATGAAAGGTGGGAGGATGGGTAAATTAGGACTATGGGGTTCACATACATATACTAATGTATGTTAAATGTATATAAACATATAACAGATAAACTTTATGAATTATATAATCACGAATACCTTTAAAATATACATTCTGTGATCACATACATGGTAACAGGATCCGAAGATGAACAGACATATGTAGGAATCATTAAGCAGATTCTGTACAGCCAGACAATCAAAACACTCCAATCAAATTTACCCCGATAAGAAATAGAAATTATATTTAAAAAACAAACATAAGTAAGGAGACATAAACTTCTGGGGGCATGTTCAAGCACATTCCACTCTAATTTACAACCTCGGAACCCTACCTCCAGGAAGACTCTGTTGCCAAAGTCACAAGAGTTGAGAACGTAATAATGCTGCCGCCTTGTGGCTGTTTCCCACAAGAGCAACTTTAAACCCAGTGCCAATGGTTGCTTATATAGTCACAAGGACTGCAGGGCTGTAAATGACACAGGCCCTCAAAACATCCCCTGGCGTAGGGAATAGGCAAGAAAATTCAAGACCTGAGAAATTTTTCAAGAAATCAATAAGAGGAGGGAAGTTGTACTCACTCTTTAAAAAAAAGGAAAAGAAAAAAAAGGACATGCGTAAAGCTCAGTATAAGGAATTATTAGCCACATGCAAATTCAAATTCAAAAAGGTTTCAGCTCACACCAGTCAGGACCATCAGCAAAAAGTCTACAAACTATAAATGCTGAAGGGGTTTTAGAGAACTGTGTACCTTCTAGCTGCTGCTGGGATTTAAAGTGGTAACAGCACTAATGCAAACTGAATGGAGCTGCTTGAAAAGGTAAAAATTGAGCTATCATATGATGCGGCAGGGCACCTTTTGGGCCTATAATCTAAGACCACCAGAATCAGAAAGACAGAGGCAGGCAAATGTGCACTGCAGCAATACTGAAATAGCCAAGACATGGAAGCAAAAAAAGGTCCATAAACAGATGAATGGACAAAGAAGAAGTGGTATATGGACAGAATGGAATGGTAGCCTTGGGAAAAAATGAAGAATGCCGTTTTCAGGACTACAGTTGAGCCTGTAAATATTCATATAACTTTAAGTAAGTAAAAAGGGTTTGACAAATATCCTATGATATCATTTATACATGTTATCTTAAGATTGCTACCAATGAACATATTTCCACAGATAAAGACACTCACAGACTTACCAAATAAACTAATGGTTAGCCAAAATGAAAGGTGGGAGGATGGGTAAATTAGGACTATGGGGTTAACATACATATACTAATGTATGTTAAATGTATATAAACATATAACAGATAAACTATATGTATTATATAATCACCAAGACCTTTAAAATATACATTTTGTAATCACATTCATGGTAACAGGATCCGAAGATGAACAGACATATGCATGAATCATTGAGCAGATTCTGTACAGCCAGACAATCAAAACACTCTAATCAAATTTACTCCGATAAGAAATAGAATTTAAACTTAAAAAACAAACATAAGTAAGGAGACATAAACTTCTGCGCCTTGTCCCAGCACATTCCACTCTAATTTACAACCTCGGAACACGACCTACAGGAAGACTCTGTTGCACTACTAACAAGAGTTGAGAAGGTAATAATGCTGCCGCCTTGTGGCTGTTTCCCACAACAGCAGCTTTAAACCCAGTGCTAATGGTTGCTTATATAGTCACAAGGACTGCAGGGCTGTAAATGACACACGCCCTCAAAAATGCCCCGGGGTAGGGAATAGGCAAGAAAATTCAACACATGAGAATTTTTTCAAGAAGTCAATCAGAGGAGGGAAGTTGTACTCACTCTTTAAAAAAAAAGGAAAAGAAAAAAAGGACATGCCTAAAGCTCAGTATAAGGAATTATTAGCCACATGCAAATTCAAAGTCAAAAAGGGTGCAGCTCACACCGGTCATGACCATCAGCAAAAAGTCTACAAACGATAAATGCTGAAGGGGTTTTAGAGAACTGTGTACTTTCTAGCTGCTGGTGGGATGTAAAGTGGTAACAGCACTAACGCAAACTGAATCGAGCTGCTTGAAGAGGTAAAAATTGAGCTACCATATGATGCGGCAGGGCACCTTTGGGCCTATAACCTAAGACCACCAGAATCGGAAAGACAGATGCAGGCAAATGTGCACTGAAAGAATATTGAAATAGCCAAGACATGGAAGGAAAAAAAATGTCCATAAACAGATGAATGGACAAAGACGAAGTGCTAAATGTACCCTATGGAATAGTAGCTTCGCGAAAAAAATGAACAATGCCGTTTTTACGACTACAGTGGAGCCTAGAAATAATCATATAAGGTTAAGTAAGTCAAAAGGGTATGACAAATATCCTATGATATCATTTATACATGTTATCCTAAGATTGCTACCAATGAACATATTTCCACAGAAAAAGACACTCACAGACTTATCAAATAAACTAATGGTTAGCCAAAATGAAAGGTGGGAGGATGGGTAAATTAGGACTATGGGGTTCACATACATATACTAATGTATGTTAAATGTATATAAACATATAACATATAAATTATATGAATTATATAATCACCTATACCTTCAAAATATACATTCTGTAAACAAACACATTGTAACAGCATCTGAAGATGAACTGACATATGTATGAATCATTGAGCAGATTCTGTACAGCCAGACAATGAAAACACTCTAATCAAATTTCCTCCGATAAGAAATAGAAATTAAATTTAAAAAAGAAACCTAAGTAAGGAGACATAAACTTCTGGGGGCTTGTCCCAGGACATGCCACTCTAATTTACAACCTCAGAACACTACCTCCAGGAAAAGTCTGTTGCCCAATTAACAAGAGATGAGAACGTAATAATGCTGCTGCCTTGTGGCTGTTTCCCACAACAGCAGCTTTAAACCCAGTGCCGATGGTTGCTTATATAGTCACAAGGACTGCAGGGCTGTAAATGACTCACGCCCTCAAAAATGCCCTGGGGTAGGGAATAGGAAAGAAAATTCAACACATGAGAAATTTTTCAAGAAGTCAATAAGAGGAGGGAAGTTGTACTCACTCTTTAAAAAAAAGGAAAAGAAAAAAGGGACATGCCTAAAGCTCAGTATAAGGAATTATTAGCCACATGCAAATTCAAATTCAAAAAGGTTTCAGCTAACACCAGTCATTTCCATCAGCAAAAAGTCTACAAATTATAAATGCTGAAGGGGTTTTAGAGAACTGTGTACCTTCTAGCTGCTGGTGGGATGTAAAGTGGCAAAAGCACTAACGAAAACTGAATGGAGCTGCTTGAAAAGGTAAAAATTGAGCTACCATATGATGCGGCAGGTCAACTTTTGGGCCTATAACCTAAGACCACCAGAATCGAAAACACACAGGCAGACAAATGAGCACTGCAGCAACACTGAAATAGCCAAGACATGGAAGCAGAAAAAAGGTTCATAAACAGATGAATGGACAAAGAAGAAGTGGTATACGTACCAAATAGAATAGTAGCCTCGGGAAATAAATGAACCATGCCGTTTTCAGGACTATAGTTGAGCCTAGAAATAATCATATAAGGATAAGTAAGTCAAAAAGGTATGAGAAATATCCTATGATATCATTTATACATGTTATCCTAAGATTGCTACCAATGAACACATTTCCACAGAAAAAAGACACTCACAGACTTATCAAATAAACTAAAGGTTAGCCAAAATGAAAGGTGGGAAGATGGGTTAACTAGGACTATGGGGTTAACATACATATACTAATGTATGTTAAATGTATATAAACATATAACATATAAACTATATGAATTATATAATCACCAATACCTTCAAAATATACCTTGTGTAATCTCATACATGGTAACAGGATCCAAAGATGATCAGATATATGTGTGACTCTTTGAGCAGATTCTGTACAGCCAGACAATCGAAACACTCGAATCAAATTTACTCCGATAAGAAATAGAATTTAAACTTAAGAAACAAACATAAGTAAGGAGACATAAACTTCTCGGGGCTTGTCCCAGCACATTCCACTCTAATTTACAACCTCGGAACACGACCTCCAGGAAGACTCTGTTGCACTACTAACAAGAGTTGAGAACGTAATAATGCTGCCGCCTTGTGGCTGTTTCCCACAACAGCAGCTTTAAACCCAGTGCTAATGGTTGCTTATATAGTCACAAGGACTGCAGGGCTGTAAATGACACACGCCCTCAAAAATGCCCTGGGGTAGGGAATGGGCAAGAAAATTCAACACATGAGAATTTTTTCAAGAAGTCAATAAGAGGAGGGAAGTTGTACTCACTCTTTAAAAAAAAAGGAAAAGAAAAAAAGGACATGCCTAAAGCTCAGTATAAGGAATTATTAGCCACATGCAAATTCAAAGTCAAAAAGGGTGCAGCTCACACCGGTCATGACCATCAGCAAAAAGTCTACAAACGATAAATGCTGAAGGGGTTTTAGAGAACTGTGTACTTTCTAGCTGCTGGTGGGATGTAAAGTGGTAACAGCACTAACGCAAACTGAATCGAGCTGCTTGAAGAGGTAAAAATTGAGCTACCATATGATGCGGCAGGGCACCTTTGGGCCTATAACCTAAGACCACCAGAATCGGAAAGACAGATGCAGGCAAATGTGCACTGAAACAATATTGAAATAGCCAAGACATGGAAGGAAAAAAAATGTCCGTAAACAGATGAATGGACAAAGACGAAGTGGTAAATGTACCATATGGAATAGTAGCTTCGCGAAAAAAATGAACAATGCCGTTTTTACGACTACAGTGGAGCCTAGAAATAATCATATAAGGTTAAGTAAGTCAAAAGGGTATGACAAATATCCTATGATATCATTTATACATGTTATCCTAAGATTGCTACCAATGAACATATTTCCACAGAAAAAGACACTCACAGACTTATCAAATAAACTAATGGTTAGCCAAAATGAAAGGTGGGAGGATGGGTAAATTAGGACTATGGGGTTAACATACATATGCTAATGTATGTTAAATGTATATAAACATATAACAGATAAACTTTATGAATTATATAATCACGAATACCTTTAAAATATACATTCTGTGATCACATACATGGTAACAGGATCCGAAGATGAACAGACATATGTAGGAATCATTAAGCAGATTCTGTACAGCCAGACAATCAAAACACTCCAATCAAATTTACCCCGATAAGAAATAGAAATTATATTTAAAAAACAAACATAAGTAAGGAGACATAAACTTCTGGGGGCATGTTCAAGCACATTCCACTCTAATTTACAACCTCGGAACCCTACCTCCAGGAAGACTCTGTTGCCAAAGTCACAAGAGTTGAGAACGTAATAATGCTGCCGCCTTGTGGCTGTTTCCCACAAGAGCAACTTTAAACCCAGTGCCAATGGTTGCTTATATAGTCACAAGGACTGCAGGGCTGTAAATGACAGAGGCCCTCAAAACATCCCCTGGCGTAGGGAATAGGCAAGAAAATTCAAGACCTGAGAAATTTTTCAAGAAATCAATAAGAGGAGGGAAGTTGTACTCACTCTTTAAAAAAAAGGAAAAGAAAAAAAAGGACATGCGTAAAGCTCAGTATAAGGAATTATTAGCCACATGCAAATTCAAATTCAAAAAGGTTTCAGCTCACACCAGTCAGGACCATCAGCAAAAAGTCTACAAACTATAAATGCTGAAGGGGTTTTAGAGAACTGTGTACCTTCTAGCTGCTGGTGGGATTTAAAGTGGTAACAGCACTAACGCAAACTGAATGGAGCTGCTTGAAAAGGTAAAAATTGAGCTATCATATGATGCGGCAGGGCACCTTTTGGGCCTATAAACTAAGACCACCAGAATCAGAAAGACAGAGGCAGGCAAATGTGCACTGCAGCAATACTGAAATAGCCAAGACATGGAAGCAAAAAAAGGTCCATAAACAGATGAATGGACAAAGAAGAAGTGGTATATGGACAGAATGGAATGGTAGCCTTGGGAAAAAATGAACAATGCCGTTTTCAGGACTACAGTTGAGCCTGTAAATATTCATATAACTTTAAGTAAGTAAAAAGGGTATGACAAATATCCTATGATATCATTTATACATGTTATCCTAAGATTGCTACCAATGAACATATTTCCACAGAAAAAGACACTCACAGACTTATCAAATAAACTAATGGTTAGCCAAAATGAAAGGTGGGAGGATGGGTAAATTAGGACTATGGGGTTAACATACATATACTAATGTATGTTAAATGTATATAAACATATAACACATAAACTATATGAATTATATAATCACCAAGACCTTTAAAATATACATTTTGTAATCACATACATGGTAACAGGATCCGAAGATGAACAGACATATGTAGGAATCATTAAGCAGATTCTGTACAGCCAGACAATCAAAACACTCCAATCAAATTTACCCCGATAAGAAATAGAAATTATATTTAAAAAACAAACATAAGTAAGGAGACATAAACTTCTGCGCCTTGTCCCAGCACATTCCACTCTAATTTACAACCTCGGAACCCTACCTCCAGGAAGACTCTGTTGCCACAGTCACAAGAGTTGAGAACGTAATAATGCTGCCGCCTTGTGGCTGTTTCCCACAAGAGCAGCGTTAAACCCAGTGCCAATGGTTGCTTATATAGTCACAAGGACTGCACGCTGTAAATGCCACAGGCCCTCAACAATGCCCTGGGGTAGGGAATAGGCAAGAAAATTCAACACATGAGAAGTTTTTCAAGAAATCAATAAGAGGAGGGAAGTTGTACTCACTCTTTAAAAAAAAGGAAAAGAAAAAAAAGGACATGCGTAAAGCTCAGTATAAGGAATTATTAGCCACATGCAAATTCAAATTCAAAAAGGTTTCAGCTCACACCAGTCAGGACCATCAGCAAAAAGTCTACAAACTATAAATGCTGAAGGGGTTTTAGAGAACTGTGTACCTTCTAGCTGCTGCTGGGATTTAAAGTGGTAACAGCACTAACGCAAACTGAATGGAGCTGCTTGAAAAGGTAAAAATTGAGCTACCATATGATGCGGCAGGGCAACTTTTGGGCCTATAAACTAAGACCACCAGAATCAGAAAGACAGAGGCAGGCAAATGTGCACTGCAGCAATACTGAAATAGCCAAGACATGGAAGGAAAAAAAGGTCCATAAACAGATGAATGGGCAAAGAAGAAGTTGTATATGGACAGAATGGAATGCTAGCCTTGGGAAAAAATGAAGAATGCCGTTTTCAGGACTACAGTTGAGCCTATAAATATTCATATAACTTTAAGTAAGTAAAAAGGGTATGACAAATATCCTATGATATCATTTATACATGTTATCCTAAGATTGCTACCAATGAACATATTTCCACAGAAAAAGACACTCACAGACTTATCAAATAAACTAATGGTTAGCCAAAATGAAAGGTGGGAGGATGGGTAAATTAGGACTATGGGGTTAACATACATATACTAATGTTATGTTAAATGTATATAAACATATAACAGATAAACTATATTAATTATATAATCACCAATACCTTTAAAATATACATTCTGTAATCACATACATGGTAACAGGATCGGAAGATGAACAGACATATGTAGGAGTCTTTTAGCAGATTCTGTACAGCCAGACAATCAAAACACTCTAATCAAATTTACTCTGATAAGAAATAGAAATTAAATTTAATAAACAAACATAAGTAAGGAGACATAAACTTCTGGGGGCTTGTCCCAGCACATTCCACTCTAATTTACAACCTTGGAACACTACCTCCAGGAAGACTCTATTGCTGTAGTAACAAGAGTTGAGAACGTAATAATGCTGCCGCCTTGTGGCTGTTTCCCACAACAGCAGTTTTAAACCCAGTGCTAATGGTTGCTTAATAGTCACAACGACTGCAGGGGTCTAAATGACACATGCCCTCAAAAATTGCCCTGGGGTAGGGAATAGGCAAGAAAATTCAACACATGAGAAATTTTTCAAGAAGTCAATATGAAGAGGGAAGTTGTATTCACTCTTTAACAAAAAAAGGAAAAGAAGAAAAAGGATATGCCTAAAGCTCAGTATAAGGAATTATTAGCCACATGCGTATCCAACCTCCAAAAAGGTTTCAGCTCACACCAGTCAAATGGCCATCAGCAAAAATCTACAAACTCTAAATGCTGAAGGGGTTTTAGAGAACTGTGTAACTCCTAGATGCTGGTGGGATATAAAGTGGTAACAGCACTAACAAAAACTGAATGGAGCTGCTTTACAAGGTAAAAACTGAGCTACCATATGATGCGAAAGGGTACATTTTGAGCCTATAAACTAAGACCACCAGAATGAGAAAGACAGAGGCAGGCAAATGTGCACTGCAGCAATACTAAAATAGCCAAGACATGGAAGCAAAAAAAGGTCCATCAACAGATGAATGGAAAAAGAAGAAGGGGTATATGGACAGAATGGAATAGTAGCCTCGGGAAAAATATGAACAATGCCGTTTTCAGGACTACAGTTGGGCCTAGAAATAATCATATAACGTTAAGTAAGTCAAAAGGGTATGAGAAATATCCTATGATATCATTTATACATGTTATCCTAAGATTGCTACCAATGAACACATTTCCACAGAAAAAGACACTCACAGACTTATCAAATAAACTAATGGTTAGCCAAAATGAAAGGTGGGAAGATGGGTAAATTAGGACTATGGGGTTAACATACATATACTAATGTATGTTAAATGTATATAAACATATAACAAATAAAGTATATGTATTATATAATCACCAAGACCTTTAAAATATACATTTTGTAATCAAATACATGGTAACAGGATCCGAAGATGAACAGACATATGCATGAATCATTGAGCAGATTCTGTACAGCCAGACAATGAAAACACTCGAATCAAATTTACTCCGATAAGAAATAGAATTTAAACTTAAAAAACAAACATAAGTAAGGAGACATAAACTTCTGGGGGCTTGTCCCAGCACATTCCACTCTAATTTACCACCTCGGAACACGACCTACAGGAAGACTCTGTTGCACTACTAACAAGAGTTGAGAACGTAATAATGCTGCCGCCTTGTGGCTGTTTCCCACAACAGCAGCTTTAAACCCAGTGCTAATGGTTGCTTATATAGTCACAAGGACTGCAGGGCTGTAAATGACACACGCCCTCAAAAATGCCCCGGGGTAGGGAATAGGCAAGAAAATTCAACACATGAGAATTTTTTCAAGAAGTCAATCAGAGGAGGGAAGTTGTACTCACTCTTTAAAAAAAAAGGAAAAGAAAAAAAGGACATGCCTAAAGCTCAGTATAAGGAATTATTAGCCACATGCAAATTCAAAGTCAAAAAGGGTGCAGCTCACACCGGTCATGACCATCAGCAAAAAGTCTACAAACGATAAATGCTGAAGGAGTTTTAGAGAACTGTGTACTTTCTAGCTGCTGGTGGGATGTAAAGTGGTAACAGCACTAACGCAAACTGAATCGAGCTGCTTGAAGAGGTAAAAATTGAGCTACCATATGATGCGGCAGGGCACCTTTGGGCCTATAACCTAAGACCACCAGAATCGGAAAGACAGATGCAGGCAAATGTGCACTGAAACAATATTGAAATAGCCAAGACATGGAAGGAAAAAAAATGTCCATAAACAGATGAATGGACAAAGACGAAGTGGTAAATGTACCATATGGAATAGTAGCTTCGCGAAAAAAATGAACAATGCCGTTTTTACGACTACAGTGGAGCCTAGAAATAATCATATAAGGTTAAGTAAGTCAAAAGGGTATGACAAATATCCTATGATATCATTTATACATGTTATCCTAAGATTGCTACCAATGAACATATTTCCACAGAAAAAGACACTCACAGACTTATCAAATAAACTAATTGTTAGCCAAAATGAAAGGTGGGAGGATGGATAAATTAGGACTATGGGGTTAACATACATATACTAATGTTATGTTAAATGTATATAAACATATAACAGATAAACTATATGAATTATATACTCACCAATACCTTTAAAATATACATTCTGTAATCACATACATGGTAACAGGATCCGAAGATGAACAGACATATGTAGGAGTTTTTTAGCAGATTCTGTACAGCCAGACAATCAAAACACTCTAATCAAATTTACTCCGATAAGAAATAGAAATTAAATTTAATAAACAAACATAAGTAAGGAGACATAAACTTCTGGGGGCTTGTCCCAGCACATTCCACTCTAATTTACAACCTTGGAACACTACCTCCAGGAAGACTCTATTGCTGTAGTAACAAGAGTTGATAACGTAATAATGCTGCCGCCTTGTGGCTGTTTCCCACAACAGCAGCTTTAAACCCAGTGCTAATGGTTGCTTATATAGTCACAAGGACTGCAGGGCTGTAAATGACACACGCCCTCAAAAATGCCCTGGGGTAGGGAATAGGCAAGAAAATTCAACACATGAGAATTTTTTCAAGAAGTCAATCAGAGGAGGGAAGTTGTACTCACTCTTTAAAAAAAAGGAAAAGAAAAAAAGGACATGCCTAAAGCTCAGTATAAGGAATTATTAGCCACATGCAAATTCAAAGTCAAAAAGGGTGCAGCTCACACCGGTCATGACCATCAGCAAAAAGTCTACAAACGATAAATGCTGAAGGGGTTTTAGAGAACTGTGTACTTTCTAGCTGCTGGTGGGATGTAAAGTGGTAACAGCACTAACGCAAACTGAATCGAGCTGCTTGAAGAGGTAAAAATTGAGCTACCATATGATGCGGCAGGGCACCTTTGGGCCTATAACCTAAGACCACCAGAATCGGAAAGACAGATGCAGGCAAATGTGCACTGAAACAATATTGAAATAGCCAAGACATGGAAGGAAAAAAAATGTCCATAAACAGATGAATGGACAAAGACGAAGTGGTAAATGTACCATATGGAATAGTAGCTTCGCGAAAAAAATGAACAATGCCGTTTTTACGACTACAGTGGAGCCTAGAAATAATCATATAAGGTTAAGTAAGTCAAAAGGGTATGACAAATATCCTATGATATCATTTATACATGTTATCCTAAGATTGCTACCAATGAACATATTTCCACAGAAAAAGACACTCACAGACTTATCAAATAAACTAATGGTTAGCCAAAATGAAAGGTGGGAGGATGGGTAAATTAGGACTATGGGGTGAACATACATATACTAACGTATGTTAAATGTATATAAACATATAACAGATAAACTATATGAATTATATAATTACCAAGACCTTTAAAATATACATTTTGTAATCACATACATGGTAACAGGATCCGAAGATGAACAGACATATGCATGAATCATTGAGCAGATTCTGTACAGCCAGACAATCAAAACACTCCAATCAAATTTACCCCGATAAGAAATAGAAATTAAATTTAAAAAACAAACATAAGTAAGGAGACATAAACTTCTGTGGCTTGTCCCACCACATTCCACTCTAGTTTACAACCTTGGAACACTACCTCCAGGAAGAGTCTGTTGCCCTAGTAACAAGAGATGAGAACGTAATAATGCTGCCGCCTTGTGGCTCTTTCCCACAAGAGCAGCTTTAAACCCAGTGCCAATGGTTGCTTATATAGTCACAAGGACTGCAGGGCTGTAAATGAGACACGCCCTCAACAATGCCCTGGGGTAGGGAATAGGAAAGAAAATTCAACACATGAGAAATTTTTCAAGAAGTCAATAAGAGGAGGGAAGTTGTACTCACTCTTTAAAAAAAGGAAAAGAGAAAAAAGGACATGCCTAAAGCTCAGTATAAGGAATTATTAGCCACATGCAAATTCAAATTCAAAAAGGTTTCACCTCACACCAGTCATTTCCATCAGCAAAAAGTCTACAAACTATAAATGCTGAAGGGGTGTTAGAGAACTGTGTACCTTCTAGCTGCTGGTGGGATGTAAAGTAGTAACAGCACTAACACAAACTGAATGGAGCTGCTTGAAAAGGTAAAAATTGAGCTACCATATGATGCGGCAGGGCACCTTTTGCGCCTATAACTTAAGACCACCAGAATCGTAAAGACAGATGCAGGCAAATGTGCACTGCAACAATATTGAAATACGAAGACATGGAAGGAAAAAAAAAGTCCATAAACAGATGAATGGACAAAGAAGAAGAGGTATATGGACAGAATGGAAGAGTAGCCTCAGGAAAAAAATGAACAATGCCGTTTTCAGGACTACAGTTGAGCCTAGAAATAATCATATAAGGTTAAGTAAGTCAAAAGGGTATGACAATTATCCTATGATATCATTCACACATGTTATCCTAAGATTGCTACCAATGAACATATTTGCACAGAAAAAGACACTCACAGACTTATCAAATAAACTAATGGTTAGCCAAAATGAAAGGTGGGAGGATGGGTAAATTAGGACTATGGGGTTAACATACATATACTAATGTATGTTAAATGTATATAAACATAAAACATATAAACTATATGAATTATATAATCACCTATACCTTCAAAATATACATTCTGTAAACACATTGTAACAGCATCTGAAGATGAACTGACATATGTATGAATCATTGAGCAGATTCTGTACAGCCAGACAATGAAAACACTCTAATCAAATTTACTCTGATAAGAAATAGAAATTAAATTTAAAAAACAAACCTAAGTAAGGAGACATAAACTTCTGGGGGCTTGTCCCAGCACATTCCACTCTAATTTACAACCTCGGAACACTACCTCCAGGAAGACTCTGTTGCCGTAGTAACAAGAGTTGAGAACGTAATAATGCTGCGGCCTTGTGGCTGTTTCCCACAACAGCAGCTTTAAACCCAGTACTAATAGTTGCTTAATAGTCACAAGGACTGCAGGGCTCTAAATGACACCTGCCCTGAAAAATGCCCTGGGGTAGGGAATAGGCAAGAAAATTCAAGACATGTGAAATTTTTCAAGAAGTCAATAAGAGGAGGGAGGTTGTACTCACTCTTTAAAAAAAAGGAAAAGAAAAAAAAGGACATGCCTAAAGCTCAGTATAAGGAATTATTAGACACAAGCAAATTCAAATTCAAAAAGGTTTCAGCTCACACCAGTCATTTCCATCAGCAAAATGTCTATAAACTATAAATGCTGAAGGGGTTTTAGAGAACTGTGTACCTTCTAGCTGCTGGTGGGATGTAAAGTGGTTACAGCACTAACGCAAACTGAATGGAGCTTCTTGAAAAGGTAAAAATTGAGCTACCATATGATGCAGCAGGTCACCCTTTGGGCCTATAACCTAAGACCACCTGAATCGGAAAGACACAGGCAGGCAAATGAGCACTGCAGCAATATTGAAATAGCCAAGACATGGAAGCAGAAAAAAGGTTCATAAACAGATGAATGGACAAAGAAGAAGTAGTATACGTACCAAATAGAATAGTAGCCTGGGGAAAAAAATGAACAACGCCGTTTTCAGGACTACAGTTGAGCCTAGAAATAATCATATAAGGTTAACTAACTCAAAAGGGTACGACAAAGATCCTATGATAATATTTATACATGTTATCCTAACATTGCTACCAATGAACATATTTCCACAGAAAAAGACACTCACAGACTTATGAAATAAACTAATGGTTAGCAAAATGAAAGGTGGGAGGATGGGTAAATTAGGACTATGGGGTTAACATACATATACTAATGTATGTTAAGTGTATAAAAACATATAACAGATAAACTGTATGAATTATATAATCACGAATACCTTTAAAATATACATTTTGTAATCACATACATGGTAACAGGACCCGAAGATGAACAGACATATGTATGAATCATTGAGCAGATCCTGTACAGCCAGGCAATCAAAACACTCTAATCAAATTTACGCTGATAAGAAATAGAAATGAAATTTAAAAAACAAACATAAGTAAGGAGACATAAACTTCTGGGGGCTTGTCCCAGCACATTCCACTCTAATTTACAACCTCAGAACACTACCTCCAGGAAGACTCTGTTGCCCTAGTAACAAGAGTTGAGAACGTAATAATGCTGCCGCCTTGTGGCTGTTTCCCACAACAGCAGCTTTAAACCCAGTGCTAATGGTTGCTTAATAGTCACAACGACTGCAGGGGTGTAAATGACACCTGCCCTCAAAAAGTGCCCTTGGGTAGGGAATAGGCAAGAAAATTCAACACATGAGAAATTTTTCAAAAAGTGAATATGAAGAGGGAAGTTGTACTCACACTTTAACAAAAAAAGGAAAAGAAGAAAAAGGATATGCCTAAAGATCAGTATAAGGAATTATTCACCACATGCGTATCCAACCTCCATAAAGGCTTCAGCTCACAACAGTCAAATGGCCATCAGCAAAAAGTCTACAAACTATAAATGCTGAAGGGGTTTTAGAGAAATGTGTACCTTCTATCTGCTGCTGGGATGTAAAGTGGTAACAGCACTAACGCAAACTGAATGGAGCCGCTTGAAAAGGTAGAAATTGAGCTACCATATGATGCGGCAGGGCACCTCTCGGGCTTATAACCTAAGACCACCAGAATCGGAAAGACACAGGCAGTCAAATGTGCACTGCAGCAATATTGAAATAGCCAAGACATGGAAGCAGAAAAAAGGTTCATAAACAGATGAATGGACAAAGAAGAAGTGGTATACGTACCAAATAGAATAGTAGCCTCGGGAAAAAAATGAACAATGCCGTTTTCAGGACTACAGTTGAGCCTAGAAATAATCATATAAGGTTAAGTAACTCAAAAGGGTACGACAAATATCCTATGATAACATTTATACATGTTATCCTAAGATAGCTACCAATGAACATATTTCCACAGAAAAAGACACTCACAGACTTATGAAATAAACTAATGGTTAGCCAAAATGAAAGGTGGGAGGATGGGTTAACTAGGACTATGGGGTTAACATACATATACTAATGTATGTTAAGTGTATAAAAACATATAACAGATAAACTGTATGAATTATATAATCACCAATACCTTTAAAATATACATTTTGTAATCGCATACATGGTAACAGGACCCGAGGATGAACAGACATATGTATGAATCATTGAGCAGATTCTGTACAGCCAGGCAATCAAAACACTAAAATCAAATTTACTCCGATAAGAAATAGAAATTAAATTTAAAAAACAAACATAAGTAAGGAGACATAAACTTCTGGAGGCTTGTCCCAGCACATTCCACTCTAATTTACAACCTCGGAACACTACCTCCAGGAAGACTCTGTTGCCATAGTAACAAGAGTTGAGAACGTAATAATGCTGCCGCCTTGTGGCTGTTTCCCACAACAGCAGCTTTAAACCCAGTGCTAAGGGTTGCTTAGTAGTCAAAACGACTGCAGGGGTCTAAATGACACCTGCCCTCAAAAAATACCCTGGGGTAGGGAATACGCAAGAAAATTCAACACATGAGAATTTTTCAAAAAGTGAATATGAAGAGGGCAGTTGTACTCACACTTTAACAAAAAAAGGAAAAGAAGAAAAAGGATATGCCTAAAGATCAGTATAAGGAATTATTCGCCACATGCGTATCCAACCTCCAAAAAGGTTTCAGCTCACACCAGTCAAATGGCCATCAGCAAAAAGTCTACAAACTATAAATGCTGAAGGGGTTTTAGAGAAATGTATACCTTCTATCTGCTGCTGGGATGTAAAGTGGTAACAGCACTAACGCAAACTGAATGGAGCTGCTCGAAAAGGTAAAAATTGAGCTACCATATGATGCGGCAGGGCACCTCTTCGGCTTATAACCTAAGACTACCAGAATCGGAAAGACACAGGCAGTCAAATGTGCACTGCAGCAATATGGAAATAGCAAAGACATGGAAGCAAAAAAAATGTCCATAAACAGATGAATGGACAGAGAAGAAGTGGTATATGGACAGAATGCAATAGTAGCCTCGGGGAAAAAATGAACAATGCCTTTTTAAGGACTAGAGTTGAGCCTAGAAATAATCATATAAGGTTAAGTAAGTCAAAAGGGTATGACAAATATCCTATGATATCATTTATACATGTTATCCTAAGATTGCTACCAATGAACATATTTCCACAGAAAAAGACACTCACAGACTTATGAAATAAACTAATTGTTAGCCAAAATGAAAGGTGGGAGGATGGGTAAATTAGGACTATGGGTTTAACATACATATACTAATGTATGTTAAGTGTATAAAAACATATAACAGATAAACTGTATGAATTATATAATCACCAATACCTTTAAAATATACATTTTGTAATCACATACATGGTAAGAGGACTCGAAGATGAACAGACATATGTATGAATCATTGAGCAGATCCTGTACAGCCAGGCAATCAAAACACTCTAATCAAATTTACTCTGATAAGAAATAGAAATTAAATTTAAAAAACAAACATAAGTAAGGAGACATAAACTTCTGGGGGCTTGTCCCAGCACATTCCACTCTAATTTACAACCTCGGATCACTACCTCCAGGAAGACTCTGTTGCCGTAGTAACAAGAGTTGAGAACGTAATAATGCTGCCGCCTTGTGGCTGTTTCCCACAACAGCAGCTTTAAACCCAGTGCTAATAGTTGCTTAATAGTCACAAGGACTGCAGGGCTCTAAATGACACCTGCCCTTAAAAATGCCCTGGGGTAGGGAATAGGCAAGAAAATTCAACACATGAGCAATTTTTCAAGAAGTCAATAAGAGGAGGGAAGTTGTACTCACTCTTTAAAAAAAAAGGAAAAGAAAAAAAAGGACATGCCTAAAGCTCAGTAAAAGGAATTATTAGACACATGCAAATTCAATTTCAAAAAGGTTTCAGCTCACACCAGTCATTTCCATCAGCAAAATGTCTACAAACTATAAATGCTGAAGGGGTTTTAGAGAACTGTGTACCTTCTAGCTGCTGGTGGGATGTAAAGTGGTAACAGCACTAACGCAAACTGAATGGAGTTTCTTGAAAAGATAAAAATTGAGCTACCATATGATGCGGCAGGTCACCTTTTGGGCCTATAACCTAAGACCACCTAAATCGGAAAGACACAGGCAGGCAAATGTGCACTGCAGCAATATTGAAATAGCCAAGACATGGAAGCAGAAAAAGGGTTCATAAACAGATGAATGGACAAAGAAGAAGTGGTATACGTACCAAATAGCATAGTAGCCTCGGGAAAAAAATGAACAAAGCCGTTTTCAGGACTACAGTTGAGCCTAGAAATAATCATATAAGGTTAAGTAACTCAAAAGGGTACGACAAATATCCTATGATAACATTTATACATGTTATCCTACGATTGCTACCAATGAACATATTTCCACAGAAAAAGACACTCACAGACTTATGAAATAAACTAATGGTTAGCCAAAATGAAAGGTGGGAGGATGGGTAAATTAGGACTATGGGGTTAACATACATATACTAATGTATGTTAAGTGTATAAAAACATATAACAGATAAACTGTATGAATTATATAATCACCAATACCTTTAAAATATACATTCTGTAATCACATACATGGTAACAGAATCCGAAGATGAACAGACATATGTAGGAATCATTGAGCAGTTTCTGTACAGCCAGACAATCAAAACACTCTAATCAAATTTACTCAGATAAGAAATAGAAATTAAATTTAAAAAACAAACCTAAGTAAGGAGACATAAACTTCTGGGGGCTTGTCCCAGCACATTCCACTCTAATTTACAACCTCGGAACACTACCTCCAGGAAGATTCTGTTGCCCTAGTAACAAGAGATGAGAACGTAATAATGCTGCCGCCTTGTGGCTCTTTCCCACAACAGCAGCTTTAAACCCAGTGCTAATGGTTGCTTAATAGTCACATGGACTGCAGGGCTCTAAATGACACCTGCCCTGAAAAATGCCCTGGGGTAGGGAATAGGCAAGAATATTCAACACATGAGAAATTTTTCAAGAAGTCAATAAGAGGAGGGAAGTTGTACTCACTCTTTAAAAAAAAAGGAAAAGAAAAAAAAGGACATGCCTAAAGCTCAGTAGAATGAATTATTAGACACATGCAAATTCAAATTGAAAAAGGTTTCAGCTCACACCAGTCGTTTCCATCAGCAAAATGTCTACAAACTATAAATGCTGAAGGGATTTTAGAGAACTGTGTACCTTCTAGCTGCTGGTGGGATGTAAAGTGGTAACAGCACTAACACAAACTGAATGGAGCTGCTTGAAAAGGTAAAAATTGAGCTACCATATGATGCGGCAGGTCACCTTTTGGGCCTATAACCTAAGACCACCTGAATCGGAAAGACACAGGCAGGCAAATGAGCACTGCAGCAATATTGAAATAGCCAAGACATGGAAGGAAAAAAATGTCCATAAACAGATGAATGGACAAAGACGAAGTGGTAAATGTACCATATGGAATAGTAACTTCGCGAAAAAAATGAACAATGGCGTTTTTACGACTACAGTGGAGCCTAGAAATAATCATATAAGGTTAAGTAAGTCAAAAGGGTATGACAAATATCCTATGATATCATTTATACATGTTATCCTAAGATTGCTACCAATGAACATATTTCCACAGTAAAAGACACTCACAGACTTATGAAATAAACTAATGGTTAGCCAAAATGAAAGGTGGGAGGATGGGTTAACTAGGACTATGGGGTTAACATACATATACTAATGTATGTTAAGTGTATAAAAACATATAACAGATAAACTGTATGAATTATATAATCACCAATACCTTTAAAATATACATTTTGTAATCACATACATGGTAACAGGACCCGAGGATGAACAGACATATGTATGAATCATTGAGCAGATTCTGTACAGCCAGGCAATCAAAACACTAAAATCAAATTTACTCCGATAAGAAATAGAAATTAAATTTAAAAAACAAACATAAGTAAGGAGACATAAACTTCTGGAGGCTTGTCCCAGCACATTCCACTCTAATTTACAACCTCGGAACACTACCTCCAGGAAGACTCTGTTGCCATAGTAACAAGAGTTGAGAATGTAATAATGCTGCCGCCTTGTGTCAGTTTCCCACAACAGCAGCTTTAAACCCAGTGCTAATGGTTGCTTAATAGTCACAACGACTGCAGGGGTCTAAATGACACCTGCCCTAAAAAGTGCCCTTGGGTAGGGAATAGGCAAGAAAATTCAACACATGAGAAATTTTTCAAAAAGTGAATATGAAGAGGGAAGTTGTACTCACACTTTAACAAAAAAAGGAAAAGAAGAAAAAGGATATGCCTAAAGATCAGTATAAGGAATTATTCGCCACATGCGTATCCAACCTCCATAAAGGTTTCAGCTCACAACAGTCAAATGGCCATCAGCAAAAGTCTACAAACTATAAATGCTGAAGGTGTTTTAGAGAAATGTGTACCTTCTATCTGCTGCTGGGATGTAAAGTGGTAACAGCACTAACGCAAACTGAATGGAGCCGCTTGAAAAGGTAGAAATTGAGCTACCATATGATGCGGCAGGGCACCTCTCGGGCTTATAACCTAATACCACCAGAATCGGAAAGACACAGGCAGTCAAATGTGCACTGCAGCAATACTGAAATAGCCAAGACATGGAAGCAAAAAAAGGTCCATAAACAGATGAATGCACAGAGAAGAAGTGGTATATGGACAGAATGGAATAGTAGCCTCGGGAAAAAAATGAACAATGCCGTTTTCAGGACTACAGTAGAGCCTAGAAATAATAATATAAGGTTAAGTAAGTCAAAAGGGTATGACAAATATCCTATGATATTATTTGTACATGTTATCCTAAGATTGCTACCAATGAACATATTTCCACAGAAAAAGACACTCACAGACTTATGAAATAAACTAATGGTTAGCCAAAATGAAAGGGGGGAGGATGGGTAAATTAGGACTATGGGATTAACATAAATATACTAATGTATGTTACATGCATATAAACATATAACAGATAAACTATATGAATTATATAATCACCAATACCTTTAAAATATACATTCTGTATTCACATACATGGTAACAGAATCCGAAGATGAACAGACATATGTAGGAATCATTGAGCAGATTCTGTACAGCCAGACAATCAAAAAACTCTAATCAAATTTACTCCAAAAAGAAATAGTATTAAATTTAAAAAACAAACATAAGTAAGGAGACATAAACTTCTGGGGGCTCGTCCCAGCACATTCCACTCTAATTTACAACCACGGAACACTACCTCCAGGAAGATTCTCTTGCCCTAGTAACAAGAGATGAGAACGTAATAATGCTGCCGCCTTGTGGCTGTTTCCCACAACAGCAGCATTAAACCCAGTGCTAATGGTTGCTTAATAGTCACAAGGACTGCAGGGCTCTAAATGACACCTGCCCTGAAAAATGCCCTGGGGTAGGGAATAGGCAAGAAAATTCAACACATGAGAAATTTTTCAAGAAGTCAATAAGAGGAGGGAAGTTGTACTCACTCTTTAAAAAAAAGGAAAAGAAAAAAAAGGACATGCCTAAAGCTCAGTATAAGGAATTATTAGACACATGCAAATGCAAATTCAACAAGGTTTCAGCTCACACCAGTCATTTCCATCAGCAAAATGTCTATAAACTATAAATGCTGAAGGGGTTTTAGAGAACTGTGTACCTTCTAGCTGCTGGTGGGATGTAAAGTGGTAACAGCACTAACGCAAACTGAATGGAGCTGCTTAAAAAGGTAAAAATTGAGCTACCATATGATGCAGCAGGGCACCTCATGGGCTTATAACCTAAGACTACCAGAATCGGAAAGACACAGGCAGTCAAATGTGCACTGCAGCAATACTGAAATAGCAAAGACATGGAAGCAAAAAAAATGTCCATAAACAGATGAATGGACAAAGAAGAAGTGGTATACGTACCAAATAGAATAGTAGCCTCGGGAAAAAAATGAACAATGCCGTTTTCAGGACTACAGTTGAGCCTAGAAATAATCATATAAGGTTAAGTAACTCAAAAGGGTACGACAAATATCCTATGATAACATTTATACATGTTATCCTAAGATAGCTACCAATGAACATATTTCCACAGAAAAAGACACTCACAGACTTATGAAATAAACTAATGGTTAGACAAAATGAAAGGTGGGAGGATGGGTAAACTAGGACTATGGGGTTAACATACATATACTAATGTATGTTAAGTGTATAAAAACATATAACAGATAAACTGTATGAATTATATAATCACCAATACCTTTAAAATATACATTCTGTAATCACATACATGGTAACAGAATCCGAAGATGAACAGACATATGTAGGAATCATTGAGCAGTTTCTGTACAGCCAGACAATCAAAACACTCTAATCAAATTTACTCCGATAAGAAATAGAAATTAAATTTAAAAAACAAACCTAAGTAAGGAGACATAAACTTCTGGGGGCTTGTCCCAGCACATTCCACTCTAATTTACAACCTCGGAACACTACCTCCAGGAAGATTCTGTTGCCCTAGTAACAAGAGATGAGAACGTAATAATGCTGCCGCCTTGTGGCTCTTTCCCACAACAGCAGCTTTAAACCCAGTGCTAATGGTTGCTTAATAGTCACATGGACTGCAGGGCTCTAAATGACACCTGCCCTGAAAAATGCCCTGGGGTAGGGAATAGGCAAGAATATTCAACACATGAGAAATTTTTCAAGAAGTCAATAAGAGGAGGGAAGTTGTACTCACTCTTTAAAAAAAAAGGAAAAGAAAAAAAAGGACATGCCTAAAGCTCAGTAGAATGAATTATTAGACACATGCAAATTCAAATTCAAAAAGGTTTCAGCTCACACCAGTCGTTTCCATCAGCAAAATGTCTACAAAGTATAAATGCTGAAGGGGTTTTAGAGAACTGTGTACCTTCTAGCTGCTGGTGGGATGTAAAGTGGTAACAGCACTAACACAAACTGAATGGAGCTGCTTGAAAAGATAAAAATTGAGCTACCATATGATGCGGCAGGTCACCTTTTGGGCCTATAACCTAAGACCACCTGAACCGGAAAGACACAGGCAGGCAAATGAGCACTGCAGCAATATTGAAATAGCCAAGACATGGAAGCAGAAAAAAGGTTCATAAACAGATGAATGGACAAAGAAGAAGTGGTATACGTACCAAAGAGAATAGTAGCCTCGGGAAAAAATGAACAATGCCGTTTTCAGGACTACAGTTGAGCCTAGAAATAATCATATAACGTTAAGTAACTCAAAAGGGTACGACAAATATCCTATGATAACATTTATACATGTTATCCTAAGATTGCTACCAATGAACATATTTCCACAGAAAAAGACACTCACAGACTTATCAAATAAACTTATGGTTAGCCAAAATGAAAGGTGGGAGGATGGGTTAACTAGGACTATGGGGTTAACATACATATACTAATGTATGTTAAGTGTATAAAAACATATAACAGATAAACTGTATGAATTATATAATCACCAATACCTTTAAAATATACATTTTGTAATCACATACATGGTAACAGGACCCGAGGATGAACAGACATATGTATGAATCATTGAGCAGATTCTGTACAGCCAGGCAATCAAAACACTAAAATCAAATTTACTCCGATAAGAAATAGAAATTAAATTTAAAAAACAAACCTAAGTAAGGAGACATAAACTTCTGGAGGCTTGTCCCAGCACATTCCACTCTAATTTACAACCTCGGAACACTACCTCCAGGAAGACTCTGTTGCCATAGTAACAAGAGTTGAGAACGTAATAATGCTGCCGCCTTGTGGCTCTTTCCCACAACAGCAGCTTTAAACCCAGTGCTAATGGTTGCTTAATAGTCAAAACGACTGCAGGGGTCTAAATGACACCTGCCCTCAAAAAATGCCCTGGGGTAGGGAATACGCAAGAAAATTCAACACATGAGAAATTTTTTAAAAAGTGAATATGAAGAGGGCAGTTGTACTCACACTTTAACAAAAAAAGGAAAAGAAGAAAAAGGATATGCCTAAAGATCAGTATAAGGAATTATTCGCCACATGCGTATCCAACCTCCAAAAAGGTTTCAGCTCACACCAGTCAAATGGCCATCAGCAAAAAGTCTACAAACTATAAATGCTGAAGGGGTTTTAGAGAAATGTATACCTTCTATCTGCTGCTGGGATGAAAAGTGGTAACAGCACTAACGCAAACTGAATGGAGCTGCTTGAAAAGGTAAAAATTGAGCTACCATAAGATGCGGCAGGGCACCTCTTCGGCTTATAACCTAAGACTACCAGAATCGGAAAGACACAGGCAGTCAAATGTGCACTGCAGCAATATGGAAATAGCAAAGACATGGAAGCAAAAAAAATGTCCATAAACAGATGAATGGACAAAGAAGAAGTGGTATACGTACCAAATAGAATAGTAGCCTCGGGAAAAAAATGAACAATGCCGTTTTCAGGACTACAGTTGAGCCTAGAAATAATCATATAAGGTTAAGTAACTCAAAAGGGTACGACAAATATCCTATGATAACATTTATACATGTTATCCTAAGATAGCTACCAATGAACATATTTCCACAGAAAAAGACACTCACAGACTTATGAAATAAACTAATGGTTAGACAAAATGAAAGGTGGGAGGATGGGTAAACTAGGACTATGGGGTTAACATACATATACTAATGTATGTTAAGTGTATAAAAACATATAACAGATAAACTGTATGAATTATATAATCACCAATACCTTTAAAATATACATTCTGTAATCACATACATGGTAACAGAATCCGAAGATGAACAGACATATGTAGGAATCATTGAGCAGTTTCTGTACAGCCAGACAATCAAAACACTCTAATCAAATTTACTCCGATAAGAAATAGAAATTAAATTTAAAAAACAAACCTAAGTAAGGAGACATAAACTTCTGGGGGCTTGTCCCAGCACATTCCACTCTAATTTACAACCTCGGAACACTACCTCCAGGAAGATTCTGTTGCCCTAGTAACAAGAGATGAGAACGTAATAATGCTGCCGCCTTGTGGCTCTTTCCCACAACAGCAGCTTTAAACCCAGTGCTAATGGTTGCTTAATAGTCACATGGACTGCAGGGCTCTAAATGACACCTGCCCTGAAAAATGCCCTGGGGTAGGGAATAGGCAAGAATATTCAACACATGAGAAATTTTTCAAGAAGTCAATAAGAGGAGGGAAGTTGTACTCACTCTTTAAAAAAAAAGGAAAAGAAAAAAAAGGACATGCCTAAAGCTCAGTAGAATGAATTATTAGACACATGCAAATTCAAATTCAAAAAGGTTTCAGCTCACACCAGTCGTTTCCATCAGCAAAATGTCTACAAAGTATAAATGCTGAAGGGGTTTTAGAGAACTGTGTACCTTCTAGCTGCTGGTGGGATGTAAAGTGGTAACAGCACTAACGCAAACTGAATGGAGCTGCTTGAAAAGATAAAAATTGAGGTACCATATGATGCGGCAGGTCACCTTTTGGGCCTATAACCTAAGACCACCTGAATCGGAAAGACACAGGCAGGCAAATGAGCACTGCAGCAATATTGAAATAGCCAAGACATGGAAGCAGAAATAAGGTTCATAAACAGATTAATGGACAAAGAAGAAGTGGTATACGTACCAAATAGAATAGTAGCCTCGGGAAAAAAATGAACAATGCCGTTTTCAGGACTACAGTTGAGCCTAGAAATAATCATATAAGGTTAAGTAACTCAAAAGGGTACGACAAATATCCTATGAAAACATTTATACATGTTATCCTAAGATTGCTACCAATGAACATATTTCCACAGAAAAAGACACTCACAGACTTATCAAATAAACTAATGGTTAGCCAAAATGAAAGGTGGGAGGATGGGTAAATTAGGACTATGGTGTTAACATACATATACTAATGTATGTTAAGTGTATAAAAACATATAACAGATAAACTGTATGAATTATGTAATCACCAATACCTTTAAAATATACATTTTGTAATCACATACATGGTAAGAGGACCCGAAGATGAACAGACATATGTATGAATCATTGAGCAGATTCTGTACAGCCAGACAATCAAAAAACTCTAATCAAATTTACTCCAAAAAGAAATAGAATTAAATTTAATAAACAAACATAAGTAAGGAGACATAAACTTCTGGGGGCTCGTCCCAGCACATTCCACTCTAATTTACAACCACGGAACACTACTTCCAGGAAGATTCTGTTGCCCTAGTAACAAGAGATGAGAACGTAATAATGCTGGCGCCTTGTGGCTGTTTCCCACAACAGCAACATTAAACCCAGTGCTAATGGTTGCTTAATAGTCACAAGGACTGCAGGGCTCTAAATGACACCTGCCCTGAAAAATGCCCTGGGGTAGGGAATAGGCAAGAAAATTCAACACATGAGAAATTTTTCAAGAAGTCAATAAGAGGAGGGAAGTTGTACTCACTGTTTAAAAAAAAAGGAAAAGAAAAAAAAGGACATGCCTAAAGCTCAGTATAAGGAATTATTAGACACATGCAAATTCAAATTCAAAAAGGTTTCAGCTCACACCAGTCATTTCCATCAGCAAAATGTCTATAAACTATAAATGCTGAAGGCGTTTTAGAGAACTGTGTACCTTCTAGCTGCTGGTGGGATGTAAAGTGGTAACAGCACTAACGCAAACTGAATGGAGCTGCTTGAAAAGGTAAAAATTGAGCTACCATATGATGCGGCAGGGCACCTCTTGGGCTTATAACCTAAGACTACCAGAATCGGAAAGACACAGGCAGTCAAATGTGCACTGCAGCAATATTGAAATAGCAAAGACATGGAAGCAAAAAAAATGTCCATAAACAGATGAATGGACAGAGAAGAAGTGGTATATGGACAGAATGGAATAGTAGCCTCGGGGAAAAAATGAACAATGCCGTTTTCAGGACTACAGTAGAGCCTAGAAATAATCATATAAGGTCAAGTAAGTCAAAAGGGTATGACAATTATCCTATGATATCATTTATACATGTTATCCTAAGATTGCTACCAATGAACATATTTCCACAGAAAAAGACACTCACAGACTTATGAAATAAACTAATTGTTAGCCAAAATGAAAGGTGGGAGGACGGGTAAATTAGGACTATGGGGTTAACATACATATACTAATGTATGTTAAGTGTATAAAAACATATAACAGATAAACTGTATGAATTATATAATCACCAATACCTTTAAAATATACATTCTGTAATCACATACATGGTAACAGAATCCGAAGATGAACAGACATATGTAGGAATCATTGAGCAGTTTCTGTACAGCCAGACAATCAAAACACTCTAATCAAATTTACTCCGATAAGAAATAGAAATTAAATTTAAAAAACAAACCTAAGTAAGGAGACATAAATTTCTGGGGGCTTGTCCCAGCACATTCCACTCTAATTTACAACCTCGGAACACTACCTCCAGGAAGATTCTGTTGCCCTAGTAACAAGAGATGAGAACGTAATAATGCTGCCGCCTTGTGGCTCTTTCCCACAACAGCAGCTTTAAACCCAGTGCTAATGGTTGCTTAATAATCACATGGACTGCAGGGCTCTAAATGACACCTGCCCTGAAAAATGCCCTGGGGTAAGGAATAGGCAAGAATATTCAACACATGAGAAATTTTTCAAGAAATCAATAAGAGGAGGGAAGTTGTACTCACTCTTTAAAAAAAAAGGAAAAGAAAAAAAAGGACATGCCTAAACCTCAGTAGAATGAATTATTAGACACATGCAAATGCAAATTCAACAAGGTTTCAGCTCACACCAGTCATTTCCATCAGCAAAATGTCTATAAACTATAAATGCTGAAGGGGTTTTAGAGAACTGTGTACCTTCTAGCTGCTGGTGGGATGTAAAGTGGTAACAGCACTAACACAAACTGAATGGAGCTGCTTGAAAAGATAAAAATTGAGCTACCATATGATGCGGCAGGTCACCTTTTGGGCCTATAACCTAAGACCACCTGAATCGGAAAGACACAGGCAGGCAAATGAGCACTGCAGCAATATTGAAATAGCCAAGACATGGAAGCAGAAAAAAGGTTCATAAACAGATGAATGGACAAAGAAGAAGTGGTATACGTACCAAATAGAATAGTAGCCTCGGGAAAAAAATGAACAATGCCGTTTTCAGGACTACAGTTGAGCCTAGAAATAATCATATAACGTTAAGTAACTCAAAAGGGTACGACAAATATCCTATGATAACATTTATACATGTTATCCTAAGATTGCTACCAATGAACATATTTCCACAGAAAAAGACACTCACAGACTTATCAAATAAACTAATGGTTAGCCAAAATGAAAGGTGGGAGGATGGGTTAACTAGGACTATGGGGTTAACATACATATACTAATGTATGTTAAGTGTATAAAAACATATAACAGATAAACTGTATGAATTATATAATCACCAATACCTTTAAAATATACATTTTGTAATCACATACATGGTAACAGGACCCGAGGATGAACAGACATATGTATGAATCATTGAGCAGATTCTGTACAGCCAGGCAATCAAAACACTAAAATCAAATTTACTCCGATAAGAAATAGAAATTAAATTTAAAAAACAAACATAAGTAAGGAGACATAAACTTCTGGAGGCTTGTCCCAGCACATTCCACTCTAATTTACAACCTCGGAACACTACCTCCAGGAAGACTCTGTTGCCATAGTAACAAGAGTTGAGAACATAATAATGCTGCCGCCTTGTGGCTGTTTCCCACAACAGCAGCTTTAAACCCAGTGCTAATGGTTGCTTAATAGTCAAAACGACTGCAGGGGTCTAAATGACACCTGCCCTCAAAAAATGCCCTGGGGTAGGGAATACGCAAGAAAATTCAACACATGAGAAATTTTTCAAAAAGTGAATATGAAGAGGGAAGTTGTACTCACACTTTAACAAAAAAAGGAAAAGAAGAAAAAGGATATGCCTAAAGATCAGTATAAGGAATTATTCGCCACATGCGTATCCAACCTCCAAAAAGGTTTCAGCTCACACCAGTCAAATGGCCATCAGCAAAAAGTCTACAAACTATAAATGCTGAAGGGGTTTTAGAGAAATGTATACCTTCTATCTGCTGCTGGGATGTAAAGTGGTAACAGCACTAACGCAAACTGAATGGAGCTGCTTGAAAAGGTAAAAATTGAGCTACCATATGATGCGGCAGGTCACCTTTTGGGCCTATAACCTAAGACCACCTGAATCGGAAAGACACAGTCAGGCAAATGAGCACTGCAGCAATATTGAAATAGCCAAGACATGGAAGCAGAAAAAAGGTTCATAAACAGATGAATGGACAAAGAAGAAGTGGTATACGTACCAAATAGAATAGTAGCCTCGGGAAAAAAATGAACAATGCCGTTTTCAGGACTACAGTTGAGCCTAGAAATAATCATATAAGGTTAAGTAACTCAAAAGGGTACGACAAATATCCTATGATAACATTTATACATGTTATCCTAAGATAGCTACCAATGAACATATTTCCACAGAAAAAGACACTCACAGACTTATGAAATAAACTAATGGTTAGACAAAATGAAAGGTGGGAGGATGGGTAAACTAGGACTATGGGGTTAACATACATATACTAATGTATGTTAAGTGTATAAAAACATATAACAGATAAACTGTATGAATTATATAATCACCAATACCTTTAAAATATACATTCTGTAATCACATACATGGTAACAGAATCCGAAGATGAACAGACATATGTAGGAATCATTGAGCAGTTTCTGTACAGCCAGACAATCAAAACACTCTAATCAAATTTACTCAGATAAGAAATAGAAATTAAATTTAAAAAACAAACCTAAGTAAGGAGACATAAACTTCTGGGGGCTTGTCCCAGCACATTCCACTCTAATTTACAACCTCGGAACACTACCTCCAGGAAGATTCTGTTGCCCTAGTAACAAGAGATGAGAACGTAATAATGCTGCCGCCTTGTGGCTCTTTCCCACAACAGCAGATTTAAACACAGTGCTAATGGTTGCTTAATAGTCACATGGACTGCAGGGCTCTAAATGACACCTGCCCTGAAAAATGCCCTGGGGTAGGGAATAGGCAATAATATTCAACACATGAGAAATTTTTCAAGAAGTCAATAAGAGGAGGGAAGTTGTACTCACTCTTTAAAAAAAAAGGAAAAGAAAAAAAAGGACATGCCTAAAGCTCAGTAGAATGAATTATTAGACACATGCAAATTCAAATTCAAAAAGGTTTCAGCTCACACCAGTCGTTTCCATCAGCAAAATGTCTACAAACTATAAATGCTGAAGGGGTTTTAGAGAACTGTGTACCTTCTAGCTGCTGGTGGGATGTAAAGTGGTAACAGCACTAACGCAAACTGAATGGAGCTGCTTGAAAAGGTAAAAATTGAGCTACCATATGATGCGGCAGGGCACCTCTTGGGCTTATAACCTAAGACTACCAGAATCGGAAAGACACAGGCAGTCAAATGTGCACTGCAGCAATATTGAAATAGCAAAGACATGGAAGCAAAAAAAATGTCCATAAACAGATGAATGGACAGAGAAGAAGTGGTATATGGACAGAATGGAATAGTAGCCTCGGGGAAAAAATGAACAATGCCGTTTTCAGGACTACAGTAGAGCCTAGAAATAATCATATAAGGTTAAGTAAGTCAAAAGGGTATGACAATTATCCTATGATATCATTTATACATGTTATCCTAAGATTGCTACCAATGAACATATTTCCACAGAAAAAGACACTCACAGACTTATGAAATAAACTAATTGTTAGCCAAAATGAAAGGTGGGAGGACGGGTAAATTAGGACTATGGGGTTAACATACATATACTAATGTATGTTAAGTGTATAAAAACATATAACAGATAAACTGTATGAATTATATAATCACCAATACCTTTAAAATATACATTCTGTAATCACATACATGGTAACAGAATCCGAAGATGAACAGACATATGTAGGAATCATTGAGCAGTTTCTGTACAGCCAGACAATCAAAACACTCTAATCAAATTTACTCCGATAAGAAATAGAAATTAAATTTAAAAAACAAACCTAAGTAAGGAGACATAAATTTCTGGGGGCTTGTCCCAGCACATTCCACTCTAATTTACAACCTCGGAACACTACCTCCAGGAAGATTCTGTTGCCCTAGTAACAAGAGATGAGAACGTAATAATGCTGCCGCCTTGTGGCTCTTTCCCACAACAGCAGCTTTAAACCCAGTGCTAATGGTTGCTTAATAATCACATGGACTGCAGGGCTCTAAATGACACCTGCCCTGAAAAATGCCCTGGGGTAAGGAATAGGCAAGAATATTCAACACATGAGAAATTTTTCAAGAAATCAATAAGAGGAGGGAAGTTGTACTCACTCTTTAAAAAAAAAGGAAAAGAAAAAAAATGGACATACCTAAAGCTCAGTAGAATGAATTATTAGACACATGCAAATTCAAATGGAAAAAGGTTTCAGCTCACACCAATCGTTTCCATTGGCAAAATGTCTACAAACTATAAATGCTGAAGGGGTTTTAGAGAACTGTGTACCTTCTAGCTGCTGGTGGGATGTAAAGTGGTAACAGCACTAACACAAACTGAATGGAGCTGCTTGAAAAGATAAAAATTGAGGTACCATATGATGCGGCAGGTCACCTTTTGGGCCTATAACCTAAGACCACCTGAATCGGAAAGACACAGGCAGGCAAATGAGCACTGCAGCAATATTGAAATAGCCAAGACATGGAAGCAGAAAAAAGGTTCATAAACAGATGAATGGACAAAGAAGAAGTGGTATACGTACCAAATAGAATAGTAGCCTCGGGAAAAAAATGAACAATGCCGTTTTCAGGACTACAGTTGAGCCTAGAAATAATCATATAACGTTAAGTAACTCAAAAGGGTACGACAAATATCCTATGATAACATTTATACATGTTATCCTAAGATTGCTACCAATGAACATATTTCCACAGAAAAAGACACTCACAGACTTATCAAATAAACTAATGGTTAGCAAAATGAAAGGTGGGAGGATGGGTAAATTAGGACTATGGGGTTAACATACATATACTAATGTATGTTAAGTGTATAAAAACATATAACAGATAAACTGTATGAATTATATAATCACCAATACCTTTAAAATATACATTTTGTAATCACATACATGGTAACAGGACCCGAAGATGAACAGACATATGTATGAATCATTGAGCAGATCCTGTACAGCCAGGCAATCAAAACACTCTAATCAAATTTACGCTGATAAGAAATAGAAATTAAATTTAAAAAACAAACATAAGTAAGGAGACATAAACTTCTGGGGGCTTGTCCCAGCACATTCCACTCTAATTTACAACCTCAGAACACTACCTCCAGGAAGATTCTGTTGCCCTAGTAACAAGAGTTGAGAACGTAATAATGCTGCCGCCTTGTGGCTGTTTCCCACAACAGCAGCTTTAAACCCAGTGCTAATGGTTGCTTAATAGTCACAACGACTGCAGGGGTCTAAATGACACCTGCCCTCAAAAAGTGCCCTTGCGTAGGGAATAGGCAAGAAAATTCAACACATGAGAAATTTTTCAAAAAGTGAATATGAAGAGGGAAGTTGTACTCACACTTTAACAAAAAAAGGAAAAGAAGAAAAAGGATATGCCTAAAGATCAGTATAAGGAATTATTCGCCACATGCGTATCCAACCTCCATAAAGGTTTCAGCTCACAACAGTCAAATGGCCATCAGCAAAAAGTCTACAAACTATAAATGCTGAAGGGGTTTTAGAGAAATGTGTACCTTCTATCTGCTGCTGGGATGAAAAGTGGTAACAGCACTAACGCAAACTGAATGGAGCCGCTTGAAAAGGTAGAAATTGAGCTACCATATGATGCGGCAGGGCACCTCTCGGGCTTATAACCTAAGACCACCAGAATCGGAAAGACACAGGCAGTCAAATGTGCACTGCAGCAATACTGAAATAGCCAAGACATGGAAGCAAAAAAAGGTCCATAAACAGATGAATGGACAGAGAAGAAGTGGTATATGGACAGAATGGAATAGTAGCCTCGGGGAAAAAATGAACAATGCTGTTTTCAGGACTACAGGAGAGCCTAGAAATAATAATATAAGGTTAAGTAAGTCAAAAGGGTATGACAAATATCCTATGATATCATTTATACATGTTATCCTAAGATTGCTACCAATGAACATATTTCCACAGAAAAAGACACTCACAGACTTATCAAATAAACTAATGGTTAGCCAAAATGAAAGGGGGGAGGATGGGTAAATTAGGACTATGGGATTAACATAAATATACTAATGTATGTTACATGCATATAAACATATAACAGATAAACTATATGAATTATATAATCACCAATACCTTTAAAATATACATTCTGTATTCACATACATGGTAACAGAATCCGAAGATGAACAGACATATGTAGGAATCATTGAGCAGATTCTGTACAGCCAGACAATCAAAAGACTCTAATCAAATTTACTCCAAAAAGAAATAGAATTAAATTTAAAAAACAAACATAAGTAAGGAGACATAAACTTCTGGGGGCTCGTCCCAGCACATTCCACTCTAATTTACAACCACGGAACACTACCTCCAGGAAGATTCTGTTGCCCTAGTAACAAGAGATGAGAACGTAATAATGCTGCTGCCTTGTGGCTGTTTCCCACAACAGCAGCATTAAACCCAGTGCTAATGGTTGCTTAATAGTCACAAGGACTGCAGGGCTCTAAATGACACCCGCCCTGAAAAATGCCCTGGGGTAGGGAAAAGGCAAGAAAATTCAACACATGAGAAATTTTTCAAGAAGTCAATAAGAGGAGGGAAGTTGTACTCACTCTTTAAAAAAAAGGAAAAGAAAAAAAAGGACATGCCTAAAGCTCAGTATAAGGAATTATTAGACACATGCAAATTCAAATTCAACAAGGTTTCAGCTCACACCAGTCATTACCATCAGCAAAATGTCTATAAACTATAAATGCTGAAGGGGTTTTAGAGAACTGTGTACCTTCTAGCTGCTGGTGGGATGTAAAGTGGTAACAGCACTAACGCAAACTGAATGGAGCTTCTTGAAAAGGTAAAAATTGAGCTACCATATGATGCAGCAGGTCACCCTTTGGGCCTATAACCTAAGACCACCTGAATCGGAAAGACACAGGCAGGCAAATGAGCACTGCAGCAATATTGAAATAGCCAAGACATGGAAGCAGAAAAAAGGTTCATAAACAGATGAATGGACAAAGAAGAAGTAGTATACGTACCAAATAGAATAGTAGCCTGGGGAAAAAAATGAACAACGCCGTTTTCAGGACTACAGTTGAGCCTAGAAATAATCATATAAGGTTAACTAACTCAAAAGGGTACGACAAAGATCCTATGATAATATTTATACATGTTATCCTAAGATTGCTACCAATGAACATATTTCCACAGAAAAAGACACTCACAGACTTATGAAATAAACTAATGGTTAGCAAAATGAAAGGTGGGAGGATGGGTAAATTAGGACTATGGGGTTAACATACATATACTAATGTATGTTAAGTGTATAAAAACATATAACAGATAAACTGTATGAATTATATAATCACCAATACCTTTAAAATATACATTTTGTAATCACATACATGGTAACAGGACCCGAAGATGAACAGACATATGTATGAATCATTGAGCAGATCCTGTACAGCCAGGCAATCAAAACACTCTAATCAAATTTACGCTGATAAGAAATAGAAATTAAATTTAAAAAACAAACATAAGTAAGGAGACATAAACTTCTGGGGGCTTGTCCCAGCACATTCCACTCTAATTTACAACCTCAGAACACTACCTCCAGGAAGATTCTGTTGCCCTAGTAACAAGAGTTGAGAACGTAATAATGCTGCCGCCTTGTGGCTGTTTCCCACAACAGCAGCTTTAAACCCAGTGCTAATGGTTGCTTAATAGTCACAACGACTGCAGGGGTCTAAATGACACCTGCCCTCAAAAAGTGCCCTTGGGTAGGGAATAGGCAAGAAAATTCAACACATGAGAAATTTTTCAAAAAGTGAATATGAAGAGGGAAGTTGTACTCACACTTTAACAAAAAAAGGAAAAGAAGAAAAAGGATATGCCTAAAGATCAGTATAAGGAATTATTCGCCACATGCGTATCCAACCTCCATAAAGGTTTCAGCTCACAACAGTCAAATGGCCATCAGCAAAAAGTCTACAAACTATAAATGCTGAAGGGGTTTTAGAGAAATGTGTACCTTCTATCTGCTGCTGGGATGTAAAGTGGTAACAGCACTAACGCAAACTGAATGGAGCCGCTTGAAAAGGTAGAAATTGAGCTACCATATGATGCGGCAGGGCACCTCTCGGGCTTATAACCTAAGACCACCAGAATCGGAAAGACACAGGCAGTCAAATGTGCACTGCAGCAATACTGAAATAGCCAAGACATGGAAGCAAAAAAAGGTCCATAAACAGATGAATGGACAGAGAAGAAGTGGTATATGGACAGAATGGAATAGTAGCCTCGGGGAAAAAATGAACAATGCTGTTTTCAGGACTACAGGAGAGCCTAGAAATAATAATATAAGGTTAAGTAAGTCAAAAGGGTATGACAAATATCCTATGATATCATTTATACATGTTATCCTAAGATTGCTACCAACGAACATATTTCCACAGAAAAAGACACTCACAGACTTATCAAATAAACTAATGGTTAGCCAAAATGAAAGGGGGGAGGATGGGTAAATTAGGACTATGGGATTAACATAAATATACTAATGTATGTTACATGCATATAAACATATAACAGATAAACTATATGAATTATATAATCACCAATACCTTTAAAATATACATTCTGTATTCACATACATGGTAACAGAATCCGAAGATGAACAGACATATGTAGGAATCATTGAGCAGATTCTGTACAGCCAGACAATCAAAAGACTCTAATCAAATTTACTCCAAAAAGAAATAGAATTAAATTTAAAAAACAAACATAAGTAAGGAGACATAAACTTCTGGGGGCTCGTCCCAGCACATTCCACTCTAATTTACAACCACGGAACACTACCTCCAGGAAGATTCTGTTGCCCTAGTAACAAGAGATGAGAACGTAATAATGCTGCTGCCTTGTGGCTGTTTCCCACAACAGCAGCATTAAACCCAGTGCTAATGGTTGCTTAATAGTCACAAGGACTGCAGGGCTCTAAATGACACCTGCCCTGAAAAATGCCCTGGGGTAGGGAAAAGGCAAGAAAATTCAACACATGAGAAATTTTTCAAGAAGTCAATAAGAGGAGGGAAGTTGTACTCACTCTTTAAAAAAAAGGAAAAGAAAAAAAAGGACATGCCTAAAGCTCAGTATAAGGAATTATTAGACACATGCAAATTCAAATTCAACAAGGTTTCAGCTCACACCAGTCATTACCATCAGCAAAATGTCGATAAACTATAAATGCTGAAGGGGTTTTAGAGAACTGTGTACCTTCTAGCTGCTGGTGGGATGTAAAGTGGTAACAGCACTAACGCAAACTGAATGGAGCTTCTTGAAAAGGTAAAAATTGAGCTACCATATGATGCAGCAGGTCACCCTTTGGGCCTATAACCTAAGACCACCTGAATCGGAAAGACACAGGCAGGCAAATGAGCACTGCAGCAATATTGAAATAGCCAAGACACGGAAGCAAAAAAAAGGTTCATAAACAGATGAATGGACAAAGAAGAAGTGGTATACGTACCAAATAGAATAGTAGCCTCGGGAAAAAAATGAACAATGCCGTTTTCAGGACTACAGTTGAGCCTAGAAATAATCATATAAGGTTAACTAACTCAAAAGGGTACGACAAAGATCCTATGATAATATTTATACATGTTATCCTAAGATTGCTACCAATGAACATATTTCCACAGAAAAAGACACTCACAGACTTATGAAATAAACTAATGGTTAGCAAAATGAAAGGTGGGAGGATGGGTAAATTAGGACTATGTGGTTAACATACATATACTAATGTATGTTAAGTGTATAAAAACATATAACAGATAAACTGTATGAATTATATAATCACCAATACCTTTAAAATATACATTTTGTAATCACATACATGGTAACAGGACCCGAAGATGAACAGACATATGTATGAATCATTGAGCAGATCCTGTACAGCCAGGCAATCAAAACACTCTAATCAAATTTACGCTGATAAGAAATAGAACTGAAATTTAAAAAACAAACATAAGTAAGGAGACATAAACTTCTGGGGGCTTGTCCCAGCACATTCCACTCTAATTTACAACCTCAGAACACTACCTCCAGGAAGATTCTGTTGCCCTAGTAACAAGAGTTGAGAACGTAATAATGCTGCCGCCTTGTGGCTGTTTCCCACAACAGCAGCTTTAAACCCAGTGCTAATGGTTGCTTAAGAGTCACAACGACTGCAGGGGTCTAAATGACACCTGCCCTCAAAAAGTGCCCTTGGGTAGGGAATAGGCAAGAAAATTCAACACATGAGAAATTTTTCAAAAAGTGAATATGAAGAGGGAAGTTGTACTCACACTTTAACAAAAAAAGGAAAAGAAGAAAAAGGATATGCCTAAAGATCAGTATAAGGAATTATTCGCCACATGCGTATCCAACCTCCATAAAGTTTTCAGCTCACAACAGTCAAATGGCCATCAGCAAAAAGTCTACAAACTATAAATGCTGAAGGGGTTTTAGAGAAATGTGTACCTTCTATCTGCTGCTGGGATGTAAAGTGGTAACAGCACTAACGCAAACTGAATGGAGCCGCTTGAAAAGGTAGAAATTGAGCTACCATATGATGCGGCAGGGCACCTCTCAGGCTTATAACCTAAGACCACCAGAATCGGAAAGACACAGGCAGTCAAATGTGCACTGCAGCAATACTGAAATAGCCAAGACATGGAAGCAGAAAAAAGGTTCATAAACAGATGAATGGACAAAGAAGAAGTGGTATACGTACCAAATAGAATACTAGCCTCGGGAAAAAAATGAACAATGCCGTTTTCAGGACTACAGTTGAGCCTAGAAATAATCATATAAGGTTAAGTAACTCAAAAGGGTACGACAAATATCCTATGATAACATTTATACATGTATCCTAAGATAGCTACCAATGAACATATTTCCACAGAAAAAGACACTCACAGACTTATGAAATAAACTAATGGTTAGCCAAAATGAAAGGTGGGAGGATGGGTTAACTAGGACTATGGGGTTAACATACATATACTAATGTATGTTAAGTGTATAAAAACATATAACAGATAAACTGTATGAATTATATAATCACCAATACCTTTAAAATATACATTTTGTAATCACATACATGGTAACAGGACCCGAGGATGAACAGACATATGTATGAATCATTGAGCAGATTCTGTACAGCCAGGCAATCAAAACACTAAAATCAAATTTACTCCGATAAGAAATAGAAATTAAATTTAAAAAACAAACATAAGTAAGGAGACATAAACTTCTGGAGGCTTGTCCCAGCACATTCCACTCTAATTTACAACCTCGGAACACTACCTCCAGGAAGACTCTGTTGCCATAGTAACAAGAGTTGAGAACGTAATAATGCTGCCGCCTTGTGGCTGTTTCCCACAACAGCAGCTTTAAACCCAGTGCTAATGGTTGCTTAATAGTCACAACGACTGCAGGGGTCTAAATGACACCTGCCCTCAAAAAGTGCCCTTGGGTAGGGAATAGGCAAGAAAATTCAACACATGAGAAATTTTTCAAAAAGTGAATATGAAGAGGGAAGTTGTACTCACACTTTAACAAAAAAAGGAAAAGAAGAAAAAGGATATGCCTAAAGATCAGTATAAGGAATTATTCGCCACATGCGTATCCAACCTCCAAAAAGGTTTCAGCTCACACCAGTCAAATGGCCATCAGCAAAAAGTCTACAAACTATAAATGCTGAAGGGGTTTTAGAGAAATGTATACCTTCTATCTGCTGCTGGGATGTAAAGTGGTAACAGCACTAACGCAAACTGAATGGAGCTGCTCGAAAAGGTAAAAATTGAGCTACCATATGATGCGGCAGGGCACCTCTTCGGCTTATAACCTAAGACTACCAGAATCGGAAAGACACAGGCAGTCAAATGTGCACTGAAGCAATATGGAAATAGCAAAGACATGGAAGCAAAAAAAATGTCCATAAACAGATGAATGGACAGAGAAGAAGTGGTATATGGACAGAATGCAATAGTAGCCTCGGGGAAAAAATGAACAATGCCGTTTTAAGGACTAGAGTTGAGCCTAGAAATAATCATATAAGGTTAACTAAGTCAAAAGGGTATGACAAATATCCTATGATATCATTTATACATGTTATCCTAAGATTGCTACCAATGAACATATTTCCACAGAAAAAGACACTCACAGACTTATGAAATAAACTAATTGTTAGCCAAAATGAAAGGTGGGAGGATGGGTAAATTAGGACTATGGGTTTAACATACATATACTAATGTATGTTAAGTGTATAAAAACATATAACAGATAAACTGTATGAATTATATAATCACCAATACCTTTAAAATATACATTTTGTAATCACATACATGGTAAGAGGACTCGAAGATGAACAGACATATGTATGAATCATTGAGCAGATCCTGTACAGCCAGGCAATCAAAACACTCTAATCAAATTTGCTCTGATAAGAAATAGAAATTAAATTTAAAAAACAAACATAAGTAAGGAGACATAAGCTTCTGGGGGCTTGTCCCAGCACATTCCACTCTAATTTACAACCTCGGATCACTACCTCCAGGAAGACTCTGTTGCCGTAGTAACAAGAGTTGAGAACGTAATAATGCTGCCGCCTTGTGGCTGTTTCCCACAACAGCAGCTTTAAACCCAGTGCTAATAGTTGCTTAATAGTCACAAGGACTGCAGGGCTCTAAATGACACCTGCCCTTAAAAATGCCCTGGGGTAGGGAATAGGCAAGAAAATTCAACACATGAGCAATTTTTCAAGAAGTCAATAAGAGGAGGGAAGTTGTACTCACTCTTTAAAAAAAAAGGAAAAGAAAAAAAAGGACATGCCTAAAGCTCAGTAAAAGGAATTATTAGACACATGCAAATTCAATTTCAAAAAGGTTTCAGCTCACACCAGTCATTTCCATCAGCAAAATGTCTACAAACTATAAATGCTGAAGGGGTTTTAGAGAACTGTGTACCTTCTAGCTGCTGGTGGGATGTAAAGTGGTAACAGCACTAACGCAAACTGAATGGAGTTTCTTGAAAAGATAAAAATTGAGCTACCATATGATGCGGCAGGTCAACTTTTGGGCCTATAACCTAAGACCACCTAAATCGGAAAGACACAGGCAGGCAAATGTGCACTGCAGCAATATTGAAATAGCCAAGACATGGAAGCAGAAAAAGGGTTCATAAACAGATGAATGGACAAAGAAGAAGTGGTATACGTACCAAATAGCATAGTAGCCTCGGGAAAAAAATGAACAAAGCCGTTTTCAGGACTACAGTTGAGCCTAGAAATAATCATATAAGGTTAAGTAACTCAAAAGGGTACGACAAATATCCTATGATAACATTTATACATGTTATCCTACGATTGCTACCAATGAACATATTTCCACAGAAAAAGACACTCACAGACTTATGAAATAAACTAATGGTTAGCCAAAATGAAAGGTGGGAGGATGGGTAAATTAGGACTATGGGGTTAACATACATATACTAATGTATGTTAAGTGTATAAAAACATATAACAGATAAACTGTATGAATTATATAATCACCAATACCTTTAAAATATACATTCTGTAATCACATACATGGTAACAGAATCCGAAGATGAACAGACATATGTAGGAATCATTGAGCAGTTTCTGTACAGCCAGACAATCAAAACACTCTAATCAAATTTACTCCGATAAGAAATAGAAATTAAATTTAAAAAACAAACCTAAGTAAGGAGACATAAACTTCTGGGGGCTTGTCCCAGCACATTCCACTCTAATTTACAACCTCGGAACACTACCTCCAGGAAGATTCTGTTGCCCTAGTAACAAGAGATGAGAACGTAATAATGCTGCCGCCTTGTGGCTCTTTCCCACAACAGCAGCTTTAAACCCAGTGCTAATGGTTGCTTAATAGTCACATGGACTGCAGGGCTCTAAATGACACCTGCCCTGAAAAATGCCCTGGGGTAGGGAATAGGCAAGAATATTCAACACATGAGAAATTTTTCAAGAAGTCAATAAGAGGAGGGAAGTTGTACTCACTCTTTAAAAAAAAAGGAAAAGAAAAAAAAGGACATGCCTAAAGCTCAGTAGAATGAATTATTAGACACATGCAAATTCAAATTCAAAAAGGTTTCAGCTCACACCAGTCGTTTCCATCAGCAAAATGTCTACAAACTATAAATGCTGAAGGGATTTTAGAGAACTGTGTACCTTCTAGCTGCTGGTGGGATGTAAAGTGGTAACAGCACTAACACAAACTGAATGGAGCTGCTTGAAAAGGTAAAAATTGAGCTACCATATGATGCGGCAGGTCACCTTTTGGGCCTATAACCTAAGACCACCTGAATCGGAAAGACACAGGCAGGCAAATGAGCACTGCAGCAATATTGAAATAGCCAAGACATGGAAGGAAAAAAAATGTCCATAAACAGATGAATGGACAAAGACGAAGTGGTAAATGTACCATATGGAATAGTAACTTCGCGAAAAAAATGAACAATGGCGTTTTTACGACTACAGTGGAGCCTAGAAATAATCATATAAGGTTAAGTAAGTCAAAAGGGTATGACAAATATCCTATGATATCATTTATACATGTTATCCTAAGATTGCTACCAATGAACATATTTCCACAGTAAAAGACACTCACAGTCTTATGAAATAAACTAATGGTTAGCCAAAATGAAAGGTGGGAGGATGGGTTAACTAGGACTATGGGGTTAACATACATATACTAATGTATGTTAAGTGTATAAAAACATATAACAGATAAACTGTATGAATTATATAATCACCAATACCTTTAAAATATACATTTTGTAATCACATACATGGTAACAGGACCCGAGGATGAACAGACATATGTATGAATCATTGAGCAGATTCTGTACAGCCAGGCAATCAAAACACTAAAATCAAATTTACTCCGATAAGAAATAGAAATTAAATTTAAAAAACAAACATAAGTAAGGAGACATAAACTTCTGGAGGCTTGTCCCAGCACATTCCACTCTAATTTACAACCTCGGAACACTACCTCCAGGAAGACTCTGTTGCCATAGTAACAAGAGTTGAGAATGTAATAATGCTGCCGCCTTGTGTCAGTTTCCCACAACAGCAGCTTTAAACCCAGTGCTAATGGTTGCTTAATAGTCACAACGACTGCAGGGGTCTAAATGACACCTGTCCTAAAAAGTGCCCTTGGGTAGGGAATAGGCAAGAAAATTCAACACATGAGAAATTTTTCAAAAAGTGAATATGAAGAGGGAAGTTGTACTCACACTTTAACAAAAAAAGGAAAAGAAGAAAAAGGATATGCCTAAAGATCAGTATAAGGAATTATTCGCCACATGCGTATCCAACCTCCATAAAGGTTTCAGCTCACAACAGTCAAATGGCCATCAGCAAAAGTCTACAAACTATAAATGCTGAAGGTGTTTTAGAGAAATGTGTACCTTCTATCTGCTGCTGGGATGTAAAGTGGTAACAGCACTAACGCAAACTGAATGGAGCCGCTTGAAAAGGTAGAAATTGAGCTACCATATGATGCGGCAGGGCACCTCTCGGGCTTATAACCTAAGACCACCAGAATCGGAAAGACACAGGCAGTCAAATGTGCACTGCAGCAATACTGAAATAGCAAAGACATGGAAGCAAAAAAAATGTCCATAAACAGATGAATGGACAAAGAAGAAGTGGTATAAGTACCAAATAGAATAGTAGCCTCGGGAAAAAAATGAACAATGCCGTTTTCAGGACTACAGTTGAGCCTAGAAATAATCATATAAGGTTAAGTAACTCAAAAGGGTACGACAAATATCCTATGATAACATTTATACATGTTATCCTAAGATAGCTACCAATGAACATATTTCCACAGAAAAAGACACTCACAGACTTATGAAATAAACTAATGGTTAGACAAAATGAAAGGTGGGAGGATGGGTAAACTAGGACTATGGGGTTAACATACATATACTAATGTATGTTAAGTGTATAAAAACATATAACAGATAAACTGTATGAATTATATAATCACCAATACCTTTAAAATATACATTCTGTAATCACATACATGGTAACAGAATCCGAAGATGAACAGACATATGTAGGAATCATTGAGCAGTTTCTGTACAGCCAGACAATCAAAACACTCTAATCAAATTTACTCCGATAAGAAATAGAAATTAAATTTAAAAAACAAACCTAAGTAAGGAGACATAAACTTCTGGGGGCTTGTCCCAGCACATTCCACTCTAATTTACAACCTCGGAACACTACCTCCAGGAAGATTCTGTTGCCCTAGTAACAAGAGATGAGAACGTAATAATGCTGCCGCCTTGTGGCTCTTTCCCACAACAGCAGCTTTAAACCCAGTGCTAATGGTTGCTTAATAGTCACATGGACTGCAGGGCTCTAAATGACACCTGCCCTGAAAAATGCCCTGGGGTAGGGAATAGGCAAGAATATTCAACACATGAGAAATTTTTCAAGAAGTCAATAAGAGGAGGGAAGTTGTACTCACTCTTTAAAAAAAAAGGAAAAGAAAAAAAAGGACATGCCTAAAGCTCAGTAGAATGAATTATTAGACACATGCAAATTCAAATTCAAAAAGGTTTCAGCTCACACCAGTCGTTTCCATCAGCAAAATGTCTACAAAGTATAAATGCTGAAGGGGTTTTAGAGAACTGTGTACCTTCTAGCTGCTGGTGGGATGTAAAGTGGTAACAGCACTAACGCAAACTGAATGGAGCTGCTTGAAAAGATAAAAATTGAGCTACCATATGATGCGGCAGGTCACCTTTTGGGCCTATAACCTAAGACCACCTGAACCGGAAAGACACAGGCAGGCAAATGAGCACTGCAGCAATATTGAAATAGCCAAGACATGGAAGCAGAAAAAAGGTTCATAAACAGATGAATGGACAAAGAAGAAGTGGTATACGTACCAAATAGAATAGTAGCCTCGGGAAAAAAATGAACAATGCCGTTTTCAGGACTACAGTTGAGCCTAGAAATAATCATATAACGTTAAGTAACTCAAAAGGGTACGACAAATATCCTATGATAACATTTATACATGTTATCCTAAGATTGCTACCAATGAACATATTTCCACAGAAAAAGACACTCACAGACTTATCAAATAAACTTATGGTTAGCCAAAATGAAAGGTGGGAGGATGGGTTAACTAGGACTATGGGGTTAACATACATATACTAATGTATGTTAAGTGTATAAAAACATATAACAGATAAACTGTATGAATTATATAATCACCAATACCTTTAAAATATACATTTTGTAATCACATACATGGTAACAGGACCCGAGGATGAACAGACATATGTATGAATCATTGAGCAGATTCTGTACAGCCAGGCAATCAAAACACTAAAATCAAATTTACTCCGATAAGAAATAGAAATTAAATTTAAAAAACAAACCTAAGTAAGGAGACATAAACTTCTGGGGGCTCGTCCCAGCACATTCCACTCTAATTTACAACCACGGAACACTACTTCCAGGAAGATTCTGTTGCCCTAGTAACAAGAGATGAGAACGTAATAATGCTGGCGCCTTGTGGCTGTTTCCCACAACAGCAACATTAAACCCAGTGCTAATGGTTGCTTAATAGTCACAAGGACTGCAGGGCTCTAAATGACACCTGCCCTGAAAAATGCCCTGGGGTAGGGAATAGGCAAGAAAATTCAACACATGAGAAATTTTTCAAGAAGTCAATAAGAGGAGGGAAGTTGTACTCACTCTTTAAAAAAAAGGAAAAGAAAAAAAAGGACATGCCTAAAGCTCAGTATAAGGAATTATTAGACACATGCAAATTCAAATTCAAAAAGGTTTCAGCTCACACCAGTCATTTCCATCAGCAAAATGTCTATAAACTATAAATGCTGAAGGCGTTTTAGAGAACTGTGTACCTTCTAGCTGCTGGTGGGATGTAAAGTGGTAACAGCACTAACGCAAACTGAATGGAGCTGCTTGAAAAGGTAAAAATTGAGCTACCATATGATGCGGCAGGGCACCTCTTGGGCTTATAACCTAAGACTACCAGAATCGGAAAGACACAGGCAGTCAAATGTGCACTGCAGCAATATTGAAATAGCAAAGACATGGAAGCAAAAAAAATGTCCATAAACAGATGAATGGACAGAGAAGAAGTGGTATATGGACAGAATGGAATAGTAGCCTCGGGGAAAAAATGAACAATGCCGTTTTCAGGACTACAGTAGAGCCTAGAAATAATCATATAAGGTCAAGTAAGTCAAAAGGGTATGACAATTATCCTATGATATCATTTATACATGTTATCCTAAGATAGCTACCAATGAACATATTTCTACAGAAAAAGAAACTCACAGACTTATGAAATAAACTAATTCTTAGCCAAAATGAAAGGTGGGAGGACGGGTAAATTAGGACTATGGGGTTAACATACATATACTAATGTATGTTAAGTGTATAAAAACATATAACAGATAAACTGTATGAATTATATAATCACCAATACCTTTAAAATATACATTCTGTAATCACATACATGGTAACAGAATCCGAAGATGAACAGACATATGTAGGAATCATTGAGCAGTTTCTGTACAGCCAGACAATCAAAACACTCTAATCAAATTTACTCCGATAAGAAATAGAAATTAAATTTAAAAAAACAAACCTAAGTAAGGAGACATAAACTTCTGGGGGCTTGTCCCAGCACATTCCACTCTAATTTACAACCTCGGAACACTACCTCCAGGAAGATTCTGTTGCCCTAGTAACAAGAGATGAGAACGTAATAATGCTGCCGCCTTGTGGCTCTTTCCCACAACAGCAGCTTTAAACCCAGTGCTAATGGTTGCTTAATAATCACATGGACTGCAGGGCTCTAAATGACACCTGCCCTGAAAAATGCCCTGGGGTAAGGAATAGGCAAGAATATTCAACACATGAGAAATTTTTCAAGAAATCAATAAGAGGAGGGAAGTTGTACTCACTCTTTAAAAAAAAAGGAAAAGAAAAAAAAGGACATGCCTAAACCTCAGTAGAATGAATTATTAGACACATGCAAATTCAAATGGAAAAAGGTTTCAGCTCACACCAATCGTTTCCATCAGCAAAATGTCTACAAACTATAAATGCTGAAGGGGTTTTAGAGAACTGTGTACCTTCTAGCTGCTGGTGGGATGTAAAGTGGTAACAGCACTAACACAAACTGAATGGAGCTGCTTGAAAAGATAAAAATTGAGCTACCATATGATGCGGCAGGTCACCTTTTGGGCCTATAACCTAAGACCACCTGAATCGGAAAGACACAGGCAGGCAAATGAGCACTGCAGCAATATTGAAATAGCCAAGACATGGAAGCAGAAAAAAGGTTCATAAACAGATGAATGGACAAAGAAGAAGTGGTATACGTACCAAATAGAATAGTAGCCTCGGGAAAAAAATGAACAATGCCGTTTTCAGGACTACAGTTGAGCCTAGAAATAATCATATAACGTTAAGTAACTCAAAAGGGTACGACAAATATCCTATGATAACATTTATACATGTTATCCTAAGATTGCTACCAATGAACATATTTCCACAGAAAAAGACACTCACAGACTTATGAAATAAACTAATGGTTAGCCAAAATGAAAGGTGGGAGGATGGGTTAACTAGGACTATGGGGTTAACATACATATACTAATGTATGTTAAGTGTATAAAAACATATAACAGATAAACTGTATGAATTATATAATCACCAATACCTTTAAAATATACATTCTGTAATCACATTCATGGTAACAGAATGCGAAGATGAACAGACATATGTAGGAATCATTGAGCAGATTCTGTACAGCCAGACAATCAAAAGACTCTAATCAAATTTACTCCAAAAAGAAATAGAATTAAATTTAAAAAACAAACATAAGTAAGGAGACATAAACTTCTGGGGGCTCGTCCCAGCACATTCCACTCTAATTTACAACCACGGAACACTACCTCCAGGAAGATTCTGTTGCCCTAGTAACAAGAGATGAGAACGTAATAATGCTGCTGCCTTGTGGCTGTTTCCCACAACAGCAGCATTAAACCCAGTGCTAATGGTTGCTTAATAGTCACAAGGACTGCAGGGCTCTAAATGACACCTGCCCTGAAAAATGCCCTGGGGTAGGGAAAAGGCAAGAAAATTCAACACATGAGAAATTTTTCAAGAAGTCAATAAGAGGAGGGAAGTTGTACTCACTCTTTAAAAAAAAGGAAAAGAAAAAAAAGGACATGCCTAAAGCTCAGTATAAGGAATTATTAGACACATGCAAATTCAAATTCAACAAGGTTTCAGCTCACACCAGTCATTACCATCAGCAAAATGTCTATAAACTATAAATGCTGAAGGGGTTTTAGAGAACTGTGTACCTTCTAGCTGCTGGTGGGATGTAAAGTGGTAACAGCACTAACGCAAACTGAATGGAGCTTCTTGAAAAGGTAAAAATTGAGCTACCATATGATGCAGCAGGTCACCCTTTGGGCCTATAACCTAAGACCACCTGAATCGGAAAGACACAGGCAGGCAAATGAGCACTGCAGCAATATTGAAATAGCCAAGACACGGAAGCAAAAAAAAGGTTCATAAACAGATGAATGGACAAAGAAGAAGTAGTATACGTACCAAATAGAATAGTAGCCTGGGGAAAAAAATGAACAACGCCGTTTTCAGGACTACAGTTGAGCCTAGAAATAATCATATAAGGTTAACTAACTCAAAAGGGTACGACAAAGATCCTATGATAATATTTATACATGTTATCCTAAGATTGCTACCAATGAACATATTTCCACAGAAAAAGACACTCACAGACTTATGAAATAAACTAATGGTTAGCAAAATGAAAGGTGGGAGGATGGGTAAATTAGGACTATGTGGTTAACATACATATACTAATGTATGTTAAGTGTATAAAAACATATAACAGATAAACTGTATGAATTATATAATCACCAATACCTTTAAAATATACATTTTGTAATCACATACATGGTAACAGGACCCGAAGATGAACAGACATATGTATGAATCATTGAGCAGATCCTGTACAGCCAGGCAATCAAAACACTCTAATCAAATTTACGCTGATAAGAAATAGAACTGAAATTTAAAAAACAAACATAAGTAAGGAGACATAAACTTCTGGGGGCTTGTCCCAGCACATTCCACTCTAATTTACAACCTCAGAACACTACCTCCAGGAAGATTCTGTTGCCCTAGTAACAAGAGTTGAGAACGTAATAATGCTGCCGCCTTGTGGCTGTTTCCCACAACAGCAGCTTTAAACCCAGTGCTAATGGTTGCTTAAGAGTCACAACGACTGCAGGGGTCTAAATGACACCTGCCCTCAAAAAGTGCCCTTGGGTAGGGAATAGGCAAGAAAATTCAACACATGAGAAATTTTTCAAAAAGTGAATATGAAGAGGGAAGTTGTACTCACACTTTAACAAAAAAAGGAAAAGAAGAAAAAGGATATGCCTAAAGATCAGTATAAGGAATTATTCGCCACATGCGTATCCAACCTCCATAAAGTTTTCAGCTCACAACAGTCAAATGGCCATCAGCAAAAAGTCTACAAAGTATAAATGCTGAAGGGGTTTTAGAGAAATGTGTACCTTCTATCTGCTGCTGGGATGTAAAGTGGTAACAGCACTAACGCAAACTGAATGGAGCCGCTTGAAAAGGTAGAAATTGAGCTACCATATGATGCGGCAGGGCACCTCTCAGGCTTATAACCTAAGACCACCAGAATCGGAAAGACACAGGCAGTCAAATGTGCACTGCAGCAATACTGAAATAGCCAAGACATGGAAGCAGAAAAAAGGTTCATAAACAGATGAATGGACAAAGAAGAAGTGGTATACGTACCAAATAGAATACTAGCCTCGGGAAAAAAATGAACAATGCCGTTTTCAGGACTACAGTTGAGCCTAGAAATAATCATATAAGGTTAAGTAACTCAAAAGGGTACGACAAATATCCTATGATAACATTTATACATGTATCCTAAGATAGCTACCAATGAACATATTTCCACAGAAAAAGACACTCACAGACTTATGAAATAAACTAATGGTTAGCCAAAATGAAAGGTGGGAGGATGGGTTAACTAGGACTATGGGGTTAACATACATATACTAATGTATGTTAAGTGTATAAAAACATATAACAGATAAACTGTATGAATTATATAATCACCAATACCTTTAAAATATACATTTTGTAATCACATACATGGTAACAGGACCCGAGGATGAACAGACATATGTATGAATCATTGAGCAGATTCTGTACAGCCAGGCAATCAAAACACTAAAATCAAATTTACTCCGATAAGAAATAGAAATTAAATTTAAAAAACAAACATAAGTAAGGAGACATAAACTTCTGGAGGCTTGTCCCAGCACATTCCACTCTAATTTACAACCTCGGAACACTACCTCCAGGAAGACTCTGTTGCCATAGTAACAAGAGTTGAGAACGTAATAATGCTGCCGCCTTGTGGCTGTTTCCCACAACAGCAGCTTTAAACCCAGTGCTAATGGTTGCTTAATAGTCACAACGACTGCAGGGGTCTAAATGACACCTGCCCTCAAAAAGTGCCCTTGGGTAGGGAATAGGCAAGAAAATTCAACACATGAGAAATTTTTCAAAAAGTGAATATGAAGAGGGAAGTTGTACTCACACTTTAACAAAAAAAGGAAAAGAAGAAAAAGGATATGCCTAAAGATCAGTATAAGGAATTATTCGCCACATGCGTATCCAACCTCCAAAAAGGTTTCAGCTCACACCAGTCAAATGGCCATCAGCAAAAAGTCTACAAACTATAAATGCTGAAGGGGTTTTAGAGAAATGTATACCTTCTATCTGCTGCTGGGATGTAAAGTGGTAACAGCACTAACGCAAACTGAATGGAGCTGCTCGAAAAGGTAAAAATTGAGCTACCATATGATGCGGCAGGGCACCTCTTCGGCTTATAACCTAAGACTACCAGAATCGGAAAGACACAGGCAGTCAAATGTGCACTGCAGCAATATGGAAATAGCAAAGACATGGAAGCAAAAAAAATGTCCATAAACAGATGAATGGACAGAGAAGAAGTGGTATATGGACAGAATGCAATAGTAGCCTCGGGGAAAAAATGAACAATGCCGTTTTAAGGACTAGAGTTGAGCCTAGAAATAATCATATAAGGTTAACTAAGTCAAAAGGGTATGACAAATATCCTATGATATCATTTATACATGTTATCCTAAGATTGCTACCAATGAACATATTTCCACAGAAAAAGACACTCACAGACTTATGAAATAAACTAATTGTTAGCCAAAATGAAAGGTGGGAGGATGGGTAAATTAGGACTATGGGTTTAACATACATATACTAATGTATGTTAAGTGTATAAAAACATATAACAGATAAACTGTATGAATTATATAATCACCAATACCTTTAAAATATACATTTTGTAATCACATACATGGTAAGAGGACTCGAAGATGAACAGACATATGTATGAATCATTGAGCAGATCCTGTACAGCCAGGCAATCAAAACACTCTAATCAAATTTGCTCTGATAAGAAATAGAAATTAAATTTAAAAAACAAACATAAGTAAGGAGACATAAACTTCTGGGGGCTTGTCCCAGCACATTCCACTCTAATTTACAACCTCGGATCACTACCTCCAGGAAGACTCTGTTGCCGTAGTAACAAGAGTTGAGAACGTAATAATGCTGCCGCCTTGTGGCTGTTTCCCACAACAGCAGCTTTAAACCCAGTGCTAATAGTTGCTTAATAGTCACAAGGACTGCAGGGCTCTAAATGACACCTGCCCTTAAAAATGCCCTGGGGTAGGGAATAGGCAAGAAAATTCAACACATGAGCAATTTTTCAAGAAGTCAATAAGAGGAGGGAAGTTGTACTCACTTTTTAAAAAAAAAGGAAAAGAAAAAAAAGGACATGCCTAAAGCTCAGTAAAAGGAATTATTAGACACATGCAAATTCAATTTCAAAAAGGTTTCAGCTCACACCAGTCATTTCCATCAGCAAAATGTCTACAAACTATAAATGCTGAAGGGGTTTTAGAGAACTGTGTACCTTCTAGCTGCTGGTGGGATGTAAAGTGGTAACAGCACTAACGCAAACTGAATGGAGTTTCTTGAAAAGATAAAAATTGAGCTACCATATGATGCGGCAGGTCACCTTTTGGGCCTATAACCTAAGACCACCTAAATCGGAAAGACACAGGCAGGCAAATGTGCACTGCAGCAATATTGAAATAGCCAAGACATGGAAGCAGAAAAAGGGTTCATAAACAGATGAATGGACAAAGAAGAAGTGGTATACGTACCAAATAGCATAGTAGCCTCGGGAAAAAAATGAACAAAGCCGTTTTCAGGACTACAGTTGAGCCTAGAAATAATCATATAAGGTTAAGTAACTCAAAAGGGTACGACAAATATCCTATGATAACATTTATACATGTTATCCTACGATTGCTACCAATGAACATATTTCCACAGAAAAAGACACTCACAGACTTATGAAATAAACTAATGGTTAGCCAAAATGAAAGGTGGGAGGATGGGTAAATTAGGACTATGGGGTTAACATACATATACTAATGTATGTTAAGTGTATAAAAACATATAACAGATAAACTGTATGAATTATATAATCACCAATACCTTTAAAATATACATTCTGTAATCACATACATGGTAACAGAATCCGAAGATGAACAGACATATGTAGGAATCATTGAGCAGTTTCTGTACAGCCAGACAATCAAAACACTCTAATCAAATTTACTCAGATAAGAAATAGAAATTAAATTTAAAAAACAAACCTAAGTAAGGAGACATAAACTTCTGGGGGCTTGTCCCAGCACATTCCACTCTAATTTACAACCTCGGAACACTACCTCCAGGAAGATTCTGTTGCCCTAGTAACAAGAGATGAGAACGTAATAATGCTGCCGCCTTGTGGCTCTTTCCCACAACAGCAGCTTTAAACCCAGTGCTAATGGTTGCTTAATAGTCACATGGACTGCAGGGCTCTAAATGACACCTGCCCTGAAAAATGCCCTGGGGTAGGGAATAGGCAAGAATATTCAACACATGAGAAATTTTTCAAGAAGTCAATAAGAGGAGGGAAGTTGTACTCACTCTTTAAAAAAAAAGGAAAAGAAAAAAAAGGACATGCCTAAAGCTCAGTAGAATGAATTATTAGACACATGCAAATTCAAATTCAAAAAGGTTTCAGCTCACACCAGTCGTTTCCATCAGCAAAATGTCTACAAAGTATAAATGCTGAAGGGGTTTTAGAGAACTGTGTACCTTCTAGCTGCTGGTGGGATGTAAAGTGGTAACAGCACTAACACAAACTGAATGGAGCTGCTTGAAAAGGTAAAAATTGAGCTACCATATGATGCGGCAGGTCACCTTTTGGGCCTATAACCTAAGACCACCTGAATCGGAAAGACACAGGCAGGCAAATGAGCACTGCAGCAATATTGAAATAGCCAAGACATGGAAGGAAAAAAAATGTCCATAAACAGATGAATGGACAAAGACGAAGTGGTAAATGTACCATATGGAATAGTAACTTCGCGAAAAAAATGAACAATGGCGTTTTTACGACTACAGTGGAGCCTAGAAATAATCATATAAGGTTAAGTAAGTCAAAAGGGTATGACAAATATCCTATGATATCATTTATACATGTTATCCTAAGATTGCTACCAATGAACATATTTCCACAGTAAAAGACACTCACAGACTTATGAAATAAACTAATGGTTAGCCAAAATGAAAGGTGGGAGGATGGGTTAACTAGGACTATGGGGTTAACATACATATACTAATGTATGTTAAGTGTATAAAAACATATAACAGATAAACTGTATGAATTATATAATCACCAATACCTTTAAAATATACATTTTGTAATCACATACATGGTAACAGGACCCGAGGATGAACAGACATATGTATGAATCATTGAGCAGATTCTGTACAGCCAGGCAATCAAAACACTAAAATCAAATTTACTCCGATAAGAAATAGAAATTAAATTTAAAAAACAAACATAAGTAAGGAGACATAAACTTCTGGAGGCTTGTCCCAGCACATTCCACTCTAATTTACAACCTCGGAACACTACCTCCAGGAAGACTCTGTTGCCATAGTAACAAGAGTTGAGAATGTAATAATGCTGCCGCCTTGTGTCAGTTTCCCACAACAGCAGCTTTAAACCCAGTGCTAATGGTTGCTTAATAGTCACAACGACTGCAGGGGTCTAAATGACACCTGCCCTAAAAAGTGCCCTTGGGTAGGGAATAGGCAAGAAAATTCAACACATGAGAAATTTTTCAAAAAGTGAATATGAAGAGGGAAGTTGTACTCACACTTTAACAAAAAAAGGAAAAGAAGAAAAAGGATATGCCTAAAGATCAGTATAAGGAATTATTCGCCACATGCGTATCCAACCTACATAAAGGTTTCAGCTCACAACAGTCAAATGGCCATCAGCAAAAGTCTACAAACTATAAATGCTGAAGGTGTTTTAGAGAAATGTGTACCTTCTATCTGCTGCTGGGATGTAAAGTGGTAACAGCACTAACGCAAACTGAATGGAGCCGCTTGAAAAGGTAGAAATTGAGCTACCATATGATGCGGCAGGGCACCTCTCGGGCTTATAACCTAAGACCACCAGAATCGGAAAGACACAGGCAGTCAAATGTGCACTGCAGCAATACTGAAATAGCCAAGACATGGAAGCAAAAAAAGGTCCATAAACAGATGAATGGACAGAGAAGAAGTGGTATATGGACAGAATGGAATAGTAGCCTCGGGAAAAAAATGAACAATGCCGTTTTCAGGACTACAGTAGAGCCTAGAAATAATAATATAAGGTTAAGTAAGTCAAAAGGGTATGACAAATATCCTATGATATCATTTGTACATGTTATCCTAAGATTGCTACCAATGAACATATTTCCACAGAAAAAGACACTCACAGACTTATGAAATAAACTAATGGTTAGCCAAAATGAAAGGGGGGAGGATGGGTAAATTAGGACTATGGGATTAACATAAATATACTAATGTATGTTACATGCATATAAACATATAACAGATAAACTATATGAATTATATAATCACCAATACCTTTAAAATATACATTCTGTATTCACATACATGGTAACAGAATCCGAAGATGAACAGACATATGTAGGAATCATTGAGCAGATTCTGTACAGCCAGACAATCAAAAAACTCTAATCAAATTTACTCCAAAAAGAAATAGTATTAAATTTAAAAAACAAACATAAGTAAGGAGACATAAACTTCTGGGGGCTCGTCCCAGCACATTCCACTCTAATTTACAACCACGGAACACTACCTCCAGGAAGATTCTCTTGCCCTAGTAACAAGAGATGAGAACGTAATAATGCTGCCGCCTTGTGGCTGTTTCCCACAACAGCAGCATTAAACCCAGTGCTAATGGTTGCTTAATAGTCACAAGGACTGCAGGGCTCTAAATGACACCTGCCCTGAAAAATGCCCTGGGGTAGGGAATAGGCAAGAAAATTCAACACATGAGAAATTTTTCAAGAAGTCAATAAGAGGAGGGAAGTTGTACTCACTCTTTAAAAAAAAAGGAAAAGAAAAAAAAGGACATGCCTAAAGCTCAGTATAAGGAATTATTAGACACATGCAAATGCAAATTCAACAAGGTTTCAGCTCACACCAGTCATTTCCATCAGCAAAATGTCTATAAACTATAAATGCTGAAGGGGTTTTAGAGAACTGTGTACCTTCTAGCTGCTGGTGGGATGTAAAGTGGTAACAGCACTAACGCAAACTGAATGGAGCTGCTTAAAAAGGTAAAAATTGAGCTACCATATGATGCAGCAGGGCACCTCATGGGCTTATAACCTAAGACTACCAGAATCGGAAAGACACAGGCAGTCAAATGTGCACTGCAGCAATATGGAAATAGCAAAGACATGGAAGCAAAAAAAATGTCCATAAACAGATGAATGGACAAAGAAGAAGTGGTATACGTACCAAATAGAATAGTAGCCTCGGGAAAAAAATGAACAATGCCGTTTTCAGGACTACAGTTGAGCCTAGAAATAATCATATAAGGTTAAGTAACTCAAAAGGGTACGACAAATATCCTATGATAACATTTATACATGTTATCCTAAGATAGCTACCAATGAACATATTTCCACAGAAAAAGACACTCACAGACTTATGAAATAAACTAATGGTTAGACAAAATGAAAGGTGGGAGGATGGGTAAACTAGGACTATGGGGTTAACATACATATACTAATGTATGTTAAGTGTATAAAAACATATAACAGATAAACTGTATGAATTATATAATCACCAATACCTTTAAAATATACATTCTGTAATCACATACATGGTAACAGAATCCGAAGATGAACAGACATATGTAGGAATCATTGAGCAGTTTCTGTACAGCCAGACAATCAAAACACTCTAATCAAATTTACTCCGATAAGAAATAGAAATTAAATTTAAAAAACAAACCTAAGTAAGGAGACATAAACTTCTGGGGGCTTGTCCCAGCACATTCCACTCTAATTTACAACCTCGGAACACTACCTCCAGGAAGATTCTGTTGCTCTAGTAACAAGAGATGAGAACGTAATAATGCTGCCGCCTTGTGGCTCTTTCCCACAACAGCAGCTTTAAACCCAGTGCTAATGGTTGCTTAATAGTCACATGGACTGCAGGGCTCTAAATGACACCTGCCCTGAAAAATGCCCTGGGGTAGGGAATAGGCAAGAATATTCAACACATGAGAAATTTTTCAAGAAGTCAATAAGAGGAGGGAAGTTGTACTCACTCTTTAAAAAAAAAGGAAAAGAAAAAAAAGGACATGCCTAAAGCTCAGTAGAATGAATTATTAGACACATGCAAATTCAAATTCAAAAAGGTTTCAGCTCACACCAGTCGTTTCCATCAGCAAAATGTCTACAAAGTATAAATGCTGAAGGGGTTTTAGAGAACTGTGTACCTTCTAGCTGCTGGTGGGATGTAAAGTGGTAACAGCACTAACGCAAACTGAATGGAGCTGCTTGAAAAGATAAAAATTGAGGTACCATATGATGCGGCAGGTCACCTTTTGGGCCTATAACCTAAGACCACCTGAATCGGAAAGACACAGGCAGGCAAATGAGCACTGCAGCAATATTGAAATAGCCAAGACATGGAAGCAGAAATAAGGTTCATAAACAGATTAATGGACAAAGAAGAAGTGGTATACGTACCAAATAGAATAGTAGCCTCGGGAAAAAAATGAACAATGCCGCTTTCAGGACTACAGTTGAGCCTAGAAATAATCATATAAGGTTAAGTAACTCAAAAGGGTACGACAAATATCCTATGAAAACATTTATACATGTTATCCTAAGATTGCTACCAATGAACATATTTCCACAGAAAAAGACACTCACAGACTTATCAAATAAACTAATGGTTAGCCAAAATGAAAGGTGGGAGGATGGGTAAATTAGGACTATGGGGTTAACATACATATACTAATGTATGTTAAGTGTATAAAAACATATAACAGATAAACTGTATGAATTATATAATCACCAATACCTTTAAAATATACATTTTGTAATCACATACATGGTAAGAGGACCCGAAGATGAACAGACATATGTATGAATCATTGAGCAGATTCTGTACAGCCAGACAATCAAAAAACTCTAATCAAATTTACTCCAAAAAGAAATAGAATTAAATTTAATAAACAAACATAAGTAAGGAGACATAAACTTCTGGGGGCTCGTCCCAGCACATTCCACTCTAATTTACAACCACGGAACACTACTTCCAGGAAGATTCTGTTGCCCTAGTAACAAGAGATGAGAACGTAATAATGCTGGCGCCTTGTGGCTGTTTCCCACAACAGCAACATTAAACCCAGTGCTAATGGTTGCTTAATAGTCACAAGGACTGCAGGGCTCTAAATGACACCTGCCCTGAAAAATGCCCTGGGGTAGGGAATAGGCAAGAAAATTCAACACATGAGAAATTTTTCAAGAAGTCAATAAGAGGAGGGAAGTTGTACTCACTCTTTAAAAAAAAAGGAAAAGAAAAAAAAGGACATGCCTAAAGCTCAGTATAAGGAATTATTAGACACATGCAAATTCAAATTCAAAAAGGTTTCAGCTCACACCAGTCATTTCCATCAGCAAAATGTCTATAAACTATAAATGCTGAAGGCGTTTTAGAGAACTGTGTACCTTCTAGCTGCTGGTGGGATGTAAAGTGGTAACAGCACTAACGCAAACTGAATGGAGCTGCTTGAAAAGGTAAAAATTGAGCTACCATATGATGCGGCAGGGCACCTCTTGGGCTTATAACCTAAGACTACCAGAATCGGAAAGACACAGGCAGTCAAATGTGCACTGCAGCAATATTGAAATAGCAAAGACATGGAAGCAAAAAAAATGTCCATAAACAGATGAATGGACAGAGAAGAAGTGGTATATGGACAGAATGGAATAGTAGCCTCGGGGAAAAAATGAACAATGCCGTTTTCAGGACTACAGTAGAGCCTAGAAATAATCATATAAGGTCAAGTAAGTCAAAAGGGTATGACAATTATCCTATGATATCATTTATACATGTTATCCTAAGATTGCTACCAATGAACATATTTCCACAGAAAAAGAAACTCACAGACTTATGAAATAAACTAATTGTTAGCCAAAATGAAAGGTGGGAGGACGGGTAAATTAGGACTATGGGGTTAACATACATATACTAATGTATGTTAAGTGTATAAAAACATATAACAGATAAACTGTATGAATTATATAATCACCAATACCTTTAAAATATACATTCTGTAATCACATACATGGTAACAGAATCCGAAGATGAACAGACATATGTAGGAATCATTGAGCAGTTTCTGTACAGCCAGACAATCAAAACACTCTAATCAAATTTACTCCGATAAGAAATAGAAATTAAATTTAAAAAAACAAACCTAAGTAAGGAGACATAAACTTCTGGGGGCTTGTCCCAGCACATTCCACTCTAATTTACAACCTCGGAACACTACCTCCAGGAAGATTCTGTTGCCCTAGTAACAAGAGATGAGAACGTAATAATGCTGCCGCCTTGTGGCTCTTTCCCACAACAGCAGCTTTAAACCCAGTGCTAATGGTTGCTTAATAATCACATGGACTGCAGGGCTCTAAATGACACCTGCCCTGAAAAATGCCCTGGGGTAAGGAATAGGCAAGAATATTCAACACATGAGAAATTTTTCAAGAAATCAATAAGAGGAGGGAAGTTGTACTCACTCTTTAAAAAAAAAGGAAAAGAAAAAAAAGGACATGCCTAAACCTCAGTAGAATGAATTATTAGACACATGCAAATTCAAATGGAAAAAGGTTTCAGCTCACACCAATCGTTTCCATCAGCAAAATGTCTACAAACTATAAATGCTGAAGGGGTTTTAGAGAACTGTGTACCTTCTAGCTGCTGGTGGGATGTAAAGTGGTAACAGCACTAACACAAACTGAATGGAGCTGCTTGAAAAGATAAAAATTGAGCTACCATATGATGCGGCAGGTCACCTTTTGGGCCTATAACCTAAGACCACCTGAATCGGAAAGACACAGGCAGGCAAATGAGCACTGCAGCAATATTGAAATAGCCAAGACATGGAAGCAGAAAAAAGGTTCATAAACAGATGAATGGACAAAGAAGAAGTGGTATACGTACCAAATAGAATAGTAGCCTCGGGAAAAAAATGAACAATGCCGTTTTCAGGACTACAGTTGAGCCTAGAAATAATCATATAACGTTAAGTAACTCAAAAGGGTACGACAAATATCCTATGATAACATTTATACATGTTATCCTAAGATTGCTACCAATGAACATATTTCCACAGAAAAAGACACTCACAGACTTATGAAATAAACTAATGGTTAGCCAAAATGAAAGGTGGGAGGATGGGTTAACTAGGACTATGGGGTTAACATACATATACTAATGTATGTTAAGTGTATAAAAACATATAACAGATAAACTGTATGAATTATATAATCACCAATACCTTTAAAATATACATTCTGTAATCACATTCATGGTAACAGAATGCGAAGATGAACAGACATATGTAGGAATCATTGAGCAGATTCTGTACAGCCAGACAATCAAAAGACTCTAATCAAATTTACTCCAAAAAGAAATAGAATTAAATTTAAAAAACAAACATAAGTAAGGAGACATAAACTTCTGGGGGCTCGTCCCAGCACATTCCACTCTAATTTACAACCACGGAACACTACCTCCAGGAAGATTCTGTTGCCCTAGTAACAAGAGATGAGAACGTAATAATGCTGCTGCCTTGTGGCTGTTTCCCACAACAGCAGCATTAAACCCAGTGCTAATGGTTGCTTAATAGTCACAAGGACTGCAGGGCTCTAAATGACACCTGCCCTGAAAAATGCCCTGGGGTAGGGAAAAGGCAAGAAAATTCAACACATGAGAAATTTTTCAAGAAGTCAATAAGAGGAGGGAAGTTGTACTCACTCTTTAAAAAAAAGGAAAAGAAAAAAAAGGACATGCCTAAAGCTCAGTATAAGGAATTATTAGACACATGCAAATTCAAATTCAACAAGGTTTCAGCTCACACCAGTCATTACCATCAGCAAAATGTCTATAAACTATAAATGCTGAAGGGGTTTTAGAGAACTGTGTACCTTCTAGCTGCTGGTGGGATGTAAAGTGGTAACAGCACTAACGCAAACTGAATGGAGCTTCTTGAAAAGGTAAAAATTGAGCTACCATATGATGCAGCAGGTCACCCTTTGGGCCTATAACCTAAGACCACCTGAATCGGAAAGACACAGGCAGGCAAATGAGCACTGCAGCAATATTGAAATAGCCAAGACACGGAAGCAAAAAAAAGGTTCATAAACAGATGAATGGACAAAGAAGAAGTAGTATACGTACCAAATAGAATAGTAGCCTGGGGAAAAAAATGAACAACGCCGTTTTCAGGACTACAGTTGAGCCTAGAAATAATCATATAAGGTTAACTAACTCAAAAGGGTACGACAAAGATCCTATGATAATATTTATACATGTTATCCTAAGATTGCTACCAATGAACATATTTCCACAGAAAAAGACACTCACAGACTTATGAAATAAACTAATGGTTAGCAAAATGAAAGGTGGGAGGATGGGTAAATTAGGACTATGTGGTTAACATACATATACTAATGTATGTTAAGTGTATAAAAACATATAACAGATAAACTGTATGAATTATATAATCACCAATACCTTTAAAATATACATTTTGTAATCACATACATGGTAACAGGACCCGAAGATGAACAGACATATGTATGAATCATTGAGCAGATCCTGTACAGCCAGGCAATCAAAACACTCTAATCAAATTTACGCTGATAAGAAATAGAACTGAAATTTAAAAAACAAACATAAGTAAGGAGACATAAACTTCTGGGGGCTTGTCCCAGCACATTCCACTCTAATTTACAACCTCAGAACACTACCTCCAGGAAGATTCTGTTGCCCTAGTAACAAGAGTTGAGAACGTAATAATGCTGCCGCCTTGTGGCTGTTTCCCACAACAGCAGCTTTAAACCCAGTGCTAATGGTTGCTTAATAGTCACAACGACTGCAGGGGTCTAAATGACACCTGCCCTCAAAAAGTGCCCTTGGGTAGGGAATAGGCAAGAAAATTCAACACATGAGAAATTTTTCAAAAAGTGAATATGAAGAGGGAAGTTGTACTCACACTTTAACAAAAAAAGGAAAAGAAGAAAAAGGATATGCCTAAAGATCAGTATAAGGAATTATTCGCCACATGCGTATCCAACCTCCATAAAGGTTTCAGCTCACAACAGTCAAATGGCCATCAGCAAAAGTCTACAAACTATAAATGCTGAAGGTGTTTTAGAGAAATGTGTACCTTCTATCTGCTGCTGGGATGTAAAGTGGTAACAGCACTAACGCAAACTGAATGGAGCCGCTTGAAAAGGTAGAAATTGAGCTACCATATGATGCGGCAGGGCACCTCTCGGGCTTATAACCTAAGACCACCAGAATCGGAAAGACACAGGCAGTCAAATGTGCACTGCAGCAATACTGAAAGAGCCAAGACATGGAAGCAAAAAAAGGTCCATAAACAGATGAATGGACAGAGAAGAAGTGGTATATGGACAGAATGGAATAGTAGCCTCGGGAAAAAAATGAACAATGCCGTTTTCAGGACTACAGTAGAGCCTAGAAATAATAATATAAGGTTAAGTAAGTCAAAAGGGTATGACAAATATCCTATGATATCATTTATACATGTTATCCTAAGATTGCTACCAATGAACATATTTCCACAGAAAAAGACACTCACAGACTTATGAAATAAACTAATGGTTAGCCAAAATGAAAGGGGGGAGGATGGGTAAATTAGGACTATGGGATTAACATAAATATACTAATGTATGTTACATGCATATAAACATATAACAGATAAACTATATGAATTATATAAACACCAATACCTTTAAAATATACATTCTGTATTCACATACATGGTAACAGAATCCGAAGATGAACAGACATATGTAGGAATCATTGAGCAGATTCTGTACAGCCAGACAATCAAAAAACTCTAATCAAATTTACTCCAAAAAGAAATAGAATTAAATTTAAAAAACAAACATAAGTAAGGAGACATAAACTTCTGGGGGCTCGTCCCAGCACATTCCACTCTAATTTACAACCACGGAACACTACCTCCAGGAAGATTCTGTTGCCCTAGTAACAAGAGATGAGAACGTAATAATGCTGCCGCCTTGTGGCTGTTTCCCACAACAGCAGCATTAAACCCAGTGCTAATGGTTGCTTAATAGTCACAAGGACTGCAGGGCTCTAAATGACACCTGCCCTTAAAAATGCCCTGGGGTAGGGAATAGGCAAGAAAATTCAAAACATGAGAAATTTTTCAAGAAGTCAATAAGAGGAGGGAAGTTGTACTCACTCTTTAAAAAAAAAAGGAAAAGAAAAAAAATGACATGCCTAAAGCTCAGTAGAATGAATTATTAGACACATGCAAATTCAAATTCAAAAAGGTTTCAGCTCACACCAGTCGTTTCCATCAGCAAAATGTCTACAAACTATAAATGCTGAAGGGGTTTTAGAGAACTGTGTACCTTCTAGCTGCTGGTGGGATGTAAAGTGGTAACAGCACTAACGCAAACTGAATGGAGTTTCTTGAAAAGGTAAAAATTGAGCTACCATATGATGCGGCAGGTCACCTTTTGGGCCTATAACCTAAGACCACCTAAATCGGAAAGACACAGGCAGGCAAATGTGCACTGCAGCAATATTGAAATAGCCAAGACATGGAAGCAGAAAAAGGGTTCATAAACAGATGAATGGACAAAGAAGAAGTGGTATACGTACCAAATAGCATAGTAGCCTCGGGAAAAAAATGAACAATACCGTTTTCAGGACTACAGTTGAGCCTAGAAATAATCATATAAGGTTAAGTAACTCAAAAGGGTACGACAATTATCCTATGATAACATTTATACATGTTATCCTACGATTGCTACCAATGAACATATTTCCACAGAAAAAGACACTCACAGACTTATGAAATAAACTAATGGTTAGCCAAAATGAAAGGTGGGAGGATGGGTAAATTAGGACTATGGGGTTAACATACATATACTAATGTATGTTAAGTGTATAAAAACATGTAACAGATAAACTGTATGAATTATATAATCACCAATACCTTTAAAATATACATTTTGTAATCACATACATGGTAAGAGGACCCGAAGATGAACAGACATATGTATGAATCACTGAGCAGATCCTGTACAGCCAGGCAATCAAAACACTCTAATCAAATTTACTCCGATAAGAAATAGAAATTAAATTTAAAAAAACAAACATAAGTAAGGAGACATAAACTTCTGGGGGCTTGTCCCAGCACATTCCACTCTAATTTACAACCTCGGAACACTACCTCCAGGAAGATTCTGTTGCCCTAGTAACAAGAGATGAGAACGTAATAATGCTGCTGCCTTGTGGCTCTTTCCCACAACAGCAGCTTTAAACCCAGTGCTAATGTTTGCTTAATAGTCACAAGGACTGCAGGGCTCTAAATGACACCTGCCCTTAAAAATGCCCTGGGGTAGGGAATAGGCAAGAAAATTCAACACATGAGAAATTTTTCAAGAACTCAATAAGAGGAGGGAAGTTGTACTCACTCTTTAAAAAAAAAGGAAAAGAAAAAAAAGGACATGCCTAAAGCTCAGTATAAGGAATTATTAGACACATGCAAATTCAAATTCAACAAGGTTTCAGCTCACACCAGTCATTTCCATCAGCAAAATGTCTATAAACTATAAATGCTGAAGGAGTTTTAGAGAACTGTGTGCCTTCTAGATCCTGGTTGGATGTAAAGTGGTAACAGCACTAACGCAAACTGAATTGAGCTGTTGAAAAGGTAAAAATTGAGCTACCATATGATGCGGCAGGTCACCTTTTGGGCCTATAACCTAAGACCACCTGAATCGGAAAGACACAGGCAGGCAAATGAGCACTGCAGCAATATTGAAATAGCCAAGACATGGAAGCAGAAAAAAGGTTCATAAACAGATGAATGGACAAAGAAGAAGTGGTATACGTACCAAATAGAATAGTAGCCTCGGGAAAAAAATGAACAATGCCGTTTTCAGGACTACAGTTGAGCCTAGAAATAATCGTATAAGGTTAAGTAACTCAAAAGGGTACGACAAATATCCTATGATAACATTTATACATGTTATCCTAAGATAGCTACCAATGAACATATTTCCACAGAAAAAGACACTCACAGACTTATGAAATAAACTAATGGTTAGACAAAATGAAAGGTGGGAGGATGGGTAAACTAGGACTATGGGGTTAACATACATATACTAATGTATGTTAAGTGTATAAAAACATATAACAGATAAACTGTATGAATTATATAATCACCAATACCTTTAAAATATACATTCTGTAATCACATACATGGTAACAGAATCCGAAGATGAACAGACATATGTAGGAATCATTGAGCAGTTTCTGTACAGCCAGACAATCAAAACACTCTAATCAAATTTACTCAGATAAGAAATAGAAATTTAATTTAAAAAACAAACCTAAGTAAGGAGACATAAACTTCTGGGGGCTTGTCCCAGCACATTCCACTCTAATTTACAACCTCGGAACACTACCTCCAGGAAGATTCTGTTGCCCTAGTAACAAGAGATGAGAACGTAATAATGCTGCCGCCTTGTGGCTCTTTCCCACAACAGCAGCTTTAAACCCAGTGCTAATGGTTGCTTAATAGTCACATGGACTGCAGGGCTCTAAATGACACCTGCCCTGAAAAATGCCCTGGGGTAGGGAATAGGCAAGAAAATTCAACACATGAGAAATTTTTCAAGAAGTCAATAAGAGGAGGGAAGTTGTACTCACTCTTTAAAAAAAAAGGAAAAGAAAAAAAAGGACATGCCTAAAGCTCAGTAGAATGAATTATTAGACACATGCAAATTCAAATTCAAAAAGGTTTCAGCTCACACCAGTCGTTTCCATCAGCAAAATGTCTACAAACTATAAATGCTGAAGGGGTTTTAGAGAACTGTGTACCTTCTAGCTGCTGGTGGGATGTAAAGTGGTAACAACACTAACACAAACTGAATGGAGCTGCTTGAAAAGATAAAAATTGAGCTACCATATGATGCGGCAGGTCACCCTTTGGGCCTATAACCTAAGACCACCTGAATCGGAAAGACACAGGCAGGCAAATGAGCACTGCAGCAATATTGAAATAGCCAAGACATGGAAGCAGAAAAAAGGTTCATAAACAGATGAATGGACAAAGAAGAAGTAGTATACGTACCAAATAGAATAGTAGCCTGGGGAAAAAAATGAACAACGCCGTTTTCAGGACTACAGTTGAGCCTAGAAATAATCATATAAGGTTAAGTAACTCAAAAGGGTACGACAAATATCCTATGATAATATTTATACATGTTATCCTAAGATTGCTACCAATGAACATATTTCCACAGAAAAAGACACTCACAGACTTATGAAATAAACTAATGGTTAGCAAAATGAAAGGTGGGAGGATGGGTAAATTAGGACTATGGGGTTAACATACATATACTAATGTATGTTAAGTGTATAACAATATATAACAGATAAACTGTATGAATTATATAATCACCAATACCTTTAAAATATACATTTTGTAATCACATACATGGTAACAGGACCCGAAGATGAACAGACATATGTATGAATCATTGAGCAGATCCTGTACAGCCAGGCAATCAAAACACTCTAATCAAATTTACGCTGATAAGAAATAGAAATGAAATTTAAAAAACAAACATAAGTAAGGAGACATAAACTTCTGGGGGCTTGTCCCAGCACATTCCACTCTAATTTACAACCTCAGAACACTACCTCCAGGAAGATTCTGTTGCCCTAGTAACAAGAGTTGAGAACGTAATAATGCTGCCGCCTTGTGGCTGTTTCCCACAACAGCAGCTTTAAACCCAGTGCTAATGGTTGCTTAATAGTCACAACGACTGCAGGGGTCTAAATGACACCTGCCCTCAAAAAGTGCCCTTGGGTAGGGAATAGGCAAGAAAATTCAACACATGAGAAATTTTTCAAAAAGTGAATATGAAGAGGGAAGTTGTACTCACACTTTAACAAAAAAAGGAAAAGAAGAAAAAGGATATGCCTAAAGATCAGTATAAGGAATTATTCGCCACATGCGTATCCAACCTCCATAAAGGTTTCAGCTCACAACAGTCAAATGGCCATCAGCAAAAGTCTACAAACTATAAATGCTGAAGGTGTTTTAGAGAAATGTGTACCTTCTATCTGCTGCTGGGATGTAAAGTGGTAACAGCACTAACGCAAACTGAATGGAGCCGCTTGAAAAGGTAGAAATTGAGCTACCATATGATGCGGCAGGGCACCTCTCGGGCTTATAACCTAAGACCACCAGAATCGGAAAGACACAGGCAGTCAAATGTGCACTGCAGCAATACTGAAAGAGCCAAGACATGGAAGCAAAAAAAGGTCCATAAACAGATGAATGGACAGAGAAGAAGTGGTATATGGACAGAATGGAATAGTAGCCTCGGGAAAAAAATGAACAATGCCGTTTTCAGGACTACAGTAGAGCCTAGAAATAATAATATAAGGTTAAGTAAGTCAAAAGGGTATGACAAATATCCTATGATATCATTTATACATGTTATCCTAAGATTGCTACCAATGAACATATTTCCACAGAAAAAGACACTCACAGACTTATGAAATAAACTAATGGTTAGCCAAAATGAAAGGGGGGAGGATGGGTAAATTAGGACTATGGGATTAACATAAATATACTAATGTATGTTACATGCATATAAACATATAACAGATAAACTATATGAATTATATAAACACCAATACCTTTAAAATATACATTCTGTATTCACATACATGGTAACAGAATCCGAAGATGAACAGACATATGTAGGAATCATTGAGCAGATTCTGTACAGCCAGACAATCAAAAAACTCTAATCAAATTTACTCCAAAAAGAAATAGAATTAAATTTAAAAAACAAACATAAGTAAGGAGACATAAACTTCTGGGGGCTCGTCCCAGCACATTCCACTCTAATTTACAACCACGGAACACTACCTCCAGGAAGATTCTGTTGCCCTAGTAACAAGAGATGAGAACGTAATAATGCTGCCGCCTTGTGGCTGTTTCCCACAACAGCAGCATTAAACCCAGTGCTAATGGTTGCTTAATAGTCACAAGGACTGCAGGGCTCTAAATGACACCTGCCCTTAAAAATGCCCTGGGGTAGGGAATAGGCAAGAAAATTCAAAACATGAGAAATTTTTCAAGAAGTCAATAAGAGGAGGGAAGTTGTACTCACTCTTTAAAAAAAAAAGGAAAAGAAAAAAAATGACATGCCTAAAGCTCAGTAGAATGAATTATTAGACACATGCAAATTCAAATTCAAAAAGGTTTCAGCTCACACCAGTCGTTTCCATCAGCAAAATGTCTACAAACTATAAATGCTGAAGGGGTTTTAGAGAACTGTGTACCTTCTAGCTGCTGGTGGGATGTAAAGTGGTAACAGCACTAACGCAAACTGAATGGAGTTTCTTGAAAAGGTAAAAATTGAGCTACCATATGATGCGGCAGGTCACCTTTTGGGCCTATAACCTAAGACCACCTAAATCGGAAAGACACAGGCAGGCAAATGTGCACTGCAGCAATATTGAAATAGCCAAGACATGGAAGCAGAAAAAGGGTTCATAAACAGATGAATGGACAAAGAAGAAGTGGTATACGTACCAAATAGCATAGTAGCCTCGGGAAAAAAATGAACAATACCGTTTTCAGGACTACAGTTGAGCCTAGAAATAAGCATATAAGGTTAAGTAACTCAAAAGGGTACGACAATTATCCTATGATAACATTTATACATGTTATCCTACGATTGCTACCAATGAACATATTTCCACAGAAAAAGACACTCACAGACTTATGAAATAAACTAATGGTTAGCCAAAATGAAAGGTGGGAGGATGGGTAAATTAGGACTATGGGGTTAACATACATATACTAATGTATGTTAAGTGTATAAAAACATGTAACAGATAAACTGTATGAATTATATAATCACCAATACCTTTAAAATATACATTTTGTAATCACATACATGGTAAGAGGACCCGAAGATGAACAGACATATGTATGAATCACTGAGCAGATCCTGTACAGCCAGGCAATCAAAACACTCTAATCAAATTTACTCCGATAAGAAATAGAAATTAAATTTAAAAAAACAAACATAAGTAAGGAGACATAAACTTCTGGGGGCTTGTCCCAGCACATTCCACTCTAATTTACAACCTCGGAACACTACCTCCAGGAAGATTCTGTTGCCCTAGTAACAAGAGATGAGAACGTAATAATGCTGCTGCCTTGTGGCTCTTTCCCACAACAGCAGCTTTAAACCCAGTGCTAATGTTTGCTTAATAGTCACAAGGACTGCAGGGCTCTAAATGACACCTGCCCTTAAAAATGCCCTGGGGTAGGGAATAGGCAAGAAAATTCAACACATGAGAAATTTTTCAAGAAGTCAATAAGAGGAGGGAAGTTGTACTCACTCTTTAAAAAAAAAGGAAAAGAAAAAAAAGGACATGCCTAAAGCTCAGTATAAGGAATTATTAGACACATGCAAATTCAAATTCAAAAAGGTTTCAGCTCACACCAGTCATTTCCATCAGCAAAATGTCTATAAACTATAAATGCTAAAGGGGTTTTAGAGAACTGTGTACGTTCTAGCTGCTGGTGGGATATAAAGTGGTAACAGCACTAACGCAAACTGAATGGAGCTGCTTGAAAAGGTAAAAATTGAGCTACCATATGATGCGGCAGGGCACCTCTTGGGCTTATAACCTAAGACTACCAGAATCGGAAAGACACAGGCAGTCAAATGTGCACTGCAGCAATATGGAAATAGCAAAGACATGGAAGCAAAAAAAATGTCCATAAACAGATGAATGGACAGAGAAGTGGTATATGGACAGAATGGAATAGTAGCCTCGGGAAAAAAATGAACAATGCCGTTTTCAGGACTACAGTAGAGCCTAGAAATAATCATATAAGGTTAAGTAAGTCAAAAGGGTATGACAAATATCCTATGATATCATTTATACATGTTATCCTAAGATTGCTACCAATGAACATATTTCCACAGAAAAAGACACTCACAGACTTATGAAATAAACTAATGGTTAGCCAAAATGAAAGGGGGGAGGATGGGTAAATTAGGACTATGGGATTAACATAAATATACTAATGTATGTTACATGCATATAAACATATAACAGATAAACTATATGAATTATATAATCACCAATACCTTTAAAATATACATTCTGTATTCACATACATGGTAACAGAATCCGAAGATGAACAGACATATGTATGAATCATTGAGCAGATTCTGTACAGCCAGGCAATCAAAACACTAAAATCAAATTTACTCCGATAAGAAATAGAAATTAAATTTCAAAAACAAACATAAGTAAGGAGACATAAACTTCTGGAGGCTTGTCCCAGCACATTCCACTCTAATTTACAACCTCGGAACACTACCTCCAGGAAGATTCTGTTGCCATAGTAACAAGAGTTGAGAACGTAATAATGCTGCCGCCTTGTGGCTGTTTCCCACAACAGCAGCTTTAAACCCAGTGCTAATGGTTGCTTAATAGTCAAAACGACTGCAGGGGTCTAAATGACACCTGCCCTCAAAAAATGCCCTGGGGTAGGGAATACACAAAAAAATTCAACACATGAGAAATTTTTCAAAAAGTGAATATGAAGAGGGAAGTTGTACTCACACTTTAACAAAAAAAGGAAAAGAAGAAAAAGGATATGCCTAAAGATCAGTATAAGGAATTATTCGCCACATGCGTATCCAACCTCCAAAAAGGTTTCAGCTCACACCAGTCAAATGGCCATCAGCAAAAAGTCTACAAACTATAAATGCTGAAGGAGTTTTAGAGAAATGTATACCTTCTATCTGCTGCTGGGATGTAAAGTGGTAACAGCACTAACACAAACTGAATGGAGCTGCTTGAAAAGGTAAAAATTGAGCTACCATATGATGCGGCAGGGCACCTCTTCGGCTTATAACCTAAGACTATCAGAATCGGAAAGACACAGGCAGTCAAATGTGCACTGCAGCAATATGGAAATAGCAAAGACATGGAAGCAAAAAAAATGTCCATAAACAGATGAATGGACAGAGAAGAAGTGGTATATGGACAGAATGCAATAGTAGCCTCGGGGAAAAAATGAACAATGCCGTTTTAAGGACTAGAGTTCAGCCTAGAAATAATCATATAAGGTTAAGTAAGTCAAAAGGGTATGACAAATATCCTATGATATCATTTATACATGTTATCCTAAGATTGCTACCAATGAACATATTTCCACAGAAAAAGACACTCACAGACTTATGAAATAAACTAATTGTTAGCCAAAATGAAAGGTGGGAGGATGGGTAAATTAGGACTATGGGGTTAACATACATATACTAATGTATGTTAAGTGTATAAAAACATATAACAGATAAACTGTATGAATTATATAATCACCAATACCTTTAAAATATACATTCTGTAATAACATACATGGTAACTGAATCCGAAGATGAACAGACATATGTAGGAATCATTGAGCAGATTCTGTACAGCCAGACAATCAAAACACTCTAATCAAATTTACTCCAAAAAGAAATAGAAATTTAATTTAAAAAACAAACCTAAGTAAGGAGACATAAACTTCTGGGGGCTTGTCCCAGCACATTCCACTCTAATTTACAACCTCGGAACACTACCACCAGGAAGATTCTGTTGCCCTAGTAACAAGAGATGAGAACGTAATAATGCTGCCGCCTTGTGGCTCTTTCCCACAACAGCAGCTTTAAACCCAGTGCTAATGGTTGCTTAATAGTCACATGGACTGCGGGGCTCTAAATGACACCTGCCCTGAAAAATGCCCTGGGGTAGGGAATAGGCAAGAATATTCAACACATGAGAAATTTTTCAAAAAGTCAATAAGAGGAGGGAAGTTGTACTCACTCTTTAAAAAAAAAGGAAAAGAAAAAAAAGGACATGCCTAAAGCTCAGTAGAATGAATTATTAGACACATGCAAATTCAAATTCAAAAAGGTTTCAGCTCACACCAGTCGTTTCCATCAGCAAAATGTCTACAAACTATAAATGCTGAAGGGGTTTTAGAGAACTGTGTACCTTCTAGCTGCTGGTGGGATGTAAAGTGGTAACAGCACTAACGCAAACTGAATGGAGTTTCTTGAAAAGGTAAAAATTGAGCTACCATATGATGCGGCAGGTCACCTTTTGGGCCTATAACCTAAGACCACCTAAATCGGAAAGACACAGGCAGGCAAATGTGCACTGCAGCAATATTGAAATAGCCAAGAAATGGAAGCAGAAAAAGGGTTCATAAACAGATGAATGGACAAAGAAGAAGTGGTATACGTACCAAATAGAATAGTAGCCTCGGGAAAAAAATGAACAATGCCGTTTTCAGGACTACAGTTGAGCCTAGAAATAATCATATAAGGTTAAGTAACTCAAAAGGGTACGACAAATATCCTATGATAACATTTATACATGTTATCCTAAGATAGCTACCAATGAACATATTTCCACAGAAAAAGACACTCACAGACTTATGAAATAAACTAATGGTTAGACAAAATGAAAGGTGGGAGGATGGGTAAACTAGGACTATGGGGTTAACATACATATACTAATGTATGTTAAGTGTATAAAAACATATAACAGATAAACTGTATGAATTATATAATCACCAATACCTTTAAAATATACATTCTGTAATCACATACATGGTAACAGAATCCGAAGATGAACAGACATATGTAGGAATCATTGAGCAGTTTCTGTACAGCCAGACAATCAAAACACTCTAATCAAATTTACTCCGATAAGAAATAGAAATTAAATTTAAAAAACAAACCTAAGTAAGGAGACATAAACTTCTGGGGGCTTGTCCCAGCACATTCCACTCTAATTTACAACCTCGGAACACTACCTCCAGGAAGATTCTGTTGCCCTAGTAACAAGAGATGAGAACGTAATAATGCTGCCGCCTTGTGGCTCTTTCCCACAACAGCAGCTTTAAACCCAGTGCTAATGGTTGCTTAATAGTCACATGGACTGCAGGGCTCTAAATGACACCTGCCCTGAAATATGCCCTGGGGTAGGGAATAGGCAATAATATTCAACACATGAGAAATTTTTCAAGAAGTCAATAAGAGGAGGGAAGTTGTACTCACTCTTTAAAAAAAAAGGAAAAGAAAAAAAAGGACATGCCTAAAGCTCAGTAGAATGAATTATTAGACACATGCAAATTCAAATTCAAAAAGGTTTCAGCTCACACCAGTCGTTTCCATCAGCAAAATGTCTACAAACTATAAATGCTGAAGGGGTTTTAGAGAACTGTGTACCTTCTAGCTGCTGGTGGGATGTAAAGTGGTAACAGCACTAACACAAACTGAATGGAGCTGCTTGAAAAGATAAAAATTGAGCTACCATATGATGCGGCAGGTCACCTTTTGGGCCGATAACCTAAGACCACCTGAATGGGAAAGACACAGGCAGGCAAATGAGCAGTGCAGCAATATTGAAATAGCCAAGACATGGAAGCAGAAAAAAGGTTCATAAACAGATGAATGGACAAAGAAGAAGTGGTATACGTACCAAATAGAATAGTAGCCTCGGGAAAAAAATGAACAATGCCGTTTTCAGGACTACAGTTGAGCCTAGAAATAATCATATAACGTTAAGTAACTCAAAAGGGTACGACAAATATGCTATGAAAACATTTATACATGTTATCCTAAGATTGCTACCAATGAACATATTTCCACAGAAAAAGACACTCACAGACTTATCAAATAAACTAATGGTTAGCCAAAATGAAAGGTGGGAGGATGGGTAAATTAGGACTATGGGGTTAACATACATATACTAATGTATGTTAAGTGTATAAAAACATATAACAGATAAACTGTATGAATTATATAATCACCAATACCTTTAAAATATACATTTTGTAATCACATACATGGTAACAGGACCCGAAGATGAACAGACATATGTAGGAATCATTGAGCAGATTCTGTACAGCCAGGCAATCAAAACACTCTAATCAAATTTACTCCGATAAGAAATAGAAATTAAATTTAAAAAACAAACATAAATAAGGAGACATAAACTTCTGGGGGCTTGTCCCAGCACATTCCACTCTAATTTACAACCTCGGAACACTACCTCCAGGAAGATTCTGTTGCCCTAGTAACAAGAGATGAGAACGTAATAATGCTGCCGCCTTGTGGCTCTTTCCCACAACAGCAGCTTTAAACCCAGTGCTAATGGTTGCTTAATAGTCACATGGACTGCAGGGCTCTAAATGACACCTGCCCTTAAAAATGCCCTGGGGTAGGGAATAGGCAAGAAAATTCAACACATGAGAAATTTTTCAAGAAGTCAATAAGAGGAGGGAAGTTGTACTCACTCTTTAAAAAAAAGGAAAAGAAAAAAAAGGATATGCCTAAAGGTCAGTAGAATGAATTATTAGACACATGCAAATTCAAATTCAAAAAGGTTTCAGCTCACACCAGTCATTTCCATCAGCAAAATGTCTATAAACTATAAATGCTGAAGGGGTTTTAGAGAACTGTGTACCTTCTAGCTGCTGGTGGGATGTAAAGTGGTAACAGCACTAACGCAAACTGAATGGAGCTTCTTGAAAAGGTAAAAATTGAGCTACCATATGATGCAGCAGGTCACCCTTTGGGCCTATAACCTAAGACCACCTGAATCGGAAAGACACAGGCAGGCAAATGAGCACTGCAGCAATATTGAAATAGCCAAGACATGGAAGCAGAAAAAAGGTTCATAAACAGATGAATGGACAAAGAAGAAGTAGTATACGTACCAAATAGAATAGTAGCCTGGGGAAAAAAATGAACAACGCCGTTTTCAGGACTACAGTTGAGCCTAGAAATAATCATATAAGGTTAAGTAACTCAAAAGGGTACGACAAATATCCTATGATATTTATACATGTTATCCTAAGATTGCTACCAATGAACATATTTCCACAGAAAAAGACACTCACAGACTTATGAAATAAACTAATGGTTAGCAAAATGAAAGGTGGGAGGATGGGTAAATTAGGACTATGGGGTTAACATACATATACTAATGTATGTTAAGTGTATAACAACATATAACAGATAAACTGTATGAATTATATAATCACCAATACCTTTAAAATATACATTTTGTAATCACATACATGGTAACAGGACCCGAAGATGAACAGACATATGTATGAATCATTGAGCAGATCCTGTACAGCCAGGCAATCAAAACACTCTAATCAAATTTACGCTGATAAGAAATAGAAATGAAATTTAAAAAACAAACATAAGTAAGGAGACATAAACTTCTGGGGGCTTGTCCCAGCACATTCCACTCTAATTTACAACCTCAGAACACTACCTCCAGGAAGATTCTGTTGCCCTAGTAACAAGAGTTGAGAACGTAATAATGCTGCCGCCTTGTGGCTGTTTCCCACAACAGCAGCTTTAAACCCAGTGCTAATGGTTGCTTAATAGTCACAACGACTGCAGGGGTCTAAATGACACCTGCCCTCAAAAAGTGCCCTTGGGTAGGGAATAGGCAAGAAAATTCAACACATGAGAAATTTTTCAAAAAGTGAATATGAAGAGGGAAGTTGTACTCACACTTTAACAAAAAAAGGAAAAGAAGAAAAAGGATATGCCTAAAGATCAGTATAAGGAATTATTCGCCACATGCGTATCCAACCTCCATAAAGGTTTCAGCTCACAACAGTCAAATGGCCATTAGCAAAAAGTCTACAAACTATAAATGCTGAAGGTGTTTTAGAGAAATGTGTACCTTCTATCTGCTGCTGGGATGTAAAGTGGTAACAGCACTAACGCAAACTGAATGGAGCCGCTTGAAAAGGTAGAAATTGAGCTACCATATGATGCGGCAGGGCACCTCTCGGGCTTATAACCTAAGACCACCAGAATCGGAAAGACACAGGCAGTCAATGTGCACTGCAGCAATACTGAAATAGCCAAGACATGGAAGCAAAAAAAGGTCCATAAACAGATGAATGGACAGAGAAGAAGTGGTATATGGACAGAATGGAATAGTAGCCTCGGGAAAAAAATGAACAATGCCGTTTTCAAGACTACAGTAGAGCCTAGAAATAATAATATACGGTTAAGTAAGTCAAAAGGGTATGACAAATATCCTATGATATCATTTATACATGTTATCCTAAGATAGCTACCAATGAACATATTTCCACAGAAAAAGACACTCACAGACTTATGAAATAAACTAATGGTTAGCCAAAATGAAAGGTGGGAGGATGGGTAAATTAGGACTATGGGGTTAACATACATATACTAATGTATGTTAAGTGTATAAAAACATATAACAGATAAACTGTATGAATTATATAATCACCAATACCTTTAAAATATACATTTTGTAATCACATACATGGTAAGAGGACCCGAAGATGAACAGACATATGTATGAATCATTGAGCAGATCCTGTACAGCCAGGCAATCAAAACACTCGAATCAAATTTACTCCGATAAGAAATAGAAATTAAATTTAAAAAACAAACATAAATAAGGAGACATAAACTTCTGGGGGCTTGTCCCAGCACATTCCACTCTAATTTACAACCTCGGAACACTACCTCCAGGAAGATTCTGTTGCCCTAGTAACAAGAGATGAGAACGTAATAATGCTGCCGCCTTGTGGCTCTTTCCCACAACAGCAGCTTTAAACCCAGTGCTAATGGTTGCTTAATAGTCACATGGACTGCAGGGCTCTAAATGACACCTGCCCTTAAAAATGCCCTGGGGTAGGGAATAGGCAAGAAAATTCAACACATGAGAAATTTTTCAAGAAGTCAATAAGAGGAGGGAAGTTGTACTCACTCTTTAAAAAAAAAGGAAAAGAAAAAAAAGGACATGCCTAAACCTCAGTATAAGGAATTATTAGACACATGCAAATGCAAATTCAAAAAGGTTTCAGCTCACACCAGTCATTTCCATCAGCAAAATATCTACAAACTATAAATGCTGAAGGAGTTTTAGAGAACTGTGTACCTTCTAGATCCTGGTGGGATGTAAAGTGGTAACAGCACTAACGCAAACTGAATTGAGCTGTTGAAAAGGTAAAAATTGAGCTACCATATGATGCGGCAGGTCACCTTTTGGGCCTATAACCTAAGACCACCTGAATCGGAAAGACACAGGCAGGCAAATGAGCACTGCAGCAATATTGAAATAGCCAAGACATGGAAGCAGAAAAAAGGTTCATAAACAGATGAATGGACAAAGAAGAAGTGGTATACGTACCAAATAGAATAGTAGCCTCGGGAAAGAAATGAACAATGCCGTTTTCAGGACTACAGTTGAGCCTAGAAATAATCATGTAAGGTTAAGTAACTCAAAAGGGTACGACAAATATCCTATGATAACATTTATACATGTTATCCTAAGATAGCTACCAATGAACATATTTCCACAGAAAAAGACACTCACAGACTTATGAAATAAACTAATGGTTAGCCAAAATGAAAGGTGGGAGGATGGGTAAACTAGGACTATGGGGTTAACATACATATACTAATGTATGTTAAGTGTATAAAAACATATAACAGATAAACTGTATGAATTATATAATCACCAATACCTTTAAAATATACATTTTGTAATCACATACATGGTAACAGGACCCGAGGATGAACAGACATATGTACGAATCATTGAGCAGATTCTGTACAGCCAGGCAATCAAAACACTAAAATCAAATTTACTCCGATAAGAAATAGAAATTAAATTTAAAAAACAAACATAAGTAAGGAGACATAAACTTCTGGAGGCTTGTCCCAGCACATTCCACTCTAATTTACAACCTCGGAACACTACCTCCAGGAAGACTCTGTTGCCATAGTAACAAGAGTTGAGAACGTAATAATGCTGCCGCCTTGTGGCTGTTTCCCACAACAGCAGCTTTAAACCCAGTGCTAAGGGTTGCTTAATAGTCAAAACGACTGCAGGGGTCTAAATGACACCTGCCCTCAAAAAATGCCCTGGGGTAGGGAATACGCAAGAAAATTCATCACATGAGAAATTTTTCAAAAAGTGAATATGAAGAGGGAAGTTGTACTCACACTTTAACAAAAAAAGGAAAAGAAGAAAAAGGATATGCCTAAAGATCAATATAAGAAATTATTCGCCACATGCGTATCCAACCTCCAAAAAGGTTTCAGCTCACACCAGTCAAATGGCCATCAGCAAAAAGTCTACAAACTATAAATGCTGAAGGGGTTTTAGAGAAATGTATACCTTCTATCTGCTGCTGGGATGTAAAGTGGTAACAGCACTAACACAAACTGAATGGAGCTGCTTGAAAAGGTAAAAATTGAGCTACCATATGATGCGGCAGGGCACCTCTTCGGCTTATAACCTAAGACTACCAGAATCGGAAAGACACAGGCAGTCAAATGTGCACTGCAGCAATATGGAAATAGCAAAGACATGGAAGCAAAAAAAATGTCCATAAACAGATGAATGGACAGAGAAGAAGTGGTATATGGACAGAATGCAATAGTAGCCTCGGGGAAAAAATGAACAATGCCGTTTTAAGGACTAGAGTTGAGCCTAGAAATAATCATATAAGGTTAAGTAAGTCAAAAGGGTATGACAAATAACCTATGATATCATTTATACATGTTATCCTAAGATTGCTACCAATGAACATATTTCCACAGAAAAAGACACTCACAGACTTATGAAATAAACTAATTGTTAGCCAAAATGAAAGGTGGGAGGATGGGTAAATTAGGACTATGGGGTTAACATACATATACTAATGTATGTTAAGTGTATAAAAACATATAACAGATAAACTGTATGAATTATATAATCACCAATACCTTTAAAATATACATTCTGTAATCACATACATGGTAACAGAATCCGAAGATGAACAGACATATGTAGGAATCATTGAGCAGTTTCTGTACAGCCAGACAATCAAAACACTCTAATCAAATTTACTCCGATAAGAAATAGAAATTTAATTTAAAAAACAAACCTAAGTAAGGAGACATAAACTTCTGGGGGCTTGTCCCAGCACATTCCACTCTAATTTACATCCTCGGAACACTACCACCAGGAAGATTCTGTTGCCCTAGTAACAAGAGATGAGAACGTAATAATGCTGCCGCCTTGTGGCTCTTTCCCACAACAGCAGCTTTAAACCCAGTGCTAATGGTTGCTTAATAGTCACATGGACTGCAGGACTCTAAATGACACCTGCCCTGAAAAATGCCCTGGGGTAGGGAATAGGCAAGAATATTCAACACATGAGAAATTTTTCAAGAAGTCAATAAGAGGAGGGAAGTTGTACTCACTCTTTAAAAAAAAGGAAAAGAAAAAAAAGGACATGCCTAAAGCTCAGTAAAATGAATTATTAGACACATGCAAATTCAAATTCAAAAAGGTTTCAGCTCACACCAGTCGTTTCCATCAGCAAAATGTCTACAAACTATAAATGCTGAAGGGGTTTTAGAGAACTGTGTACCTTCTAGCTGCTGGTGGGATGTAAAGTGGTAACAGCACTAACGCAAACTGAATGGAGTTTCTTGAAAAGGTAAAAATTGAGCTACCATATGATTCGGCAGGTCACCTTTTGGGCCTATAACCTAAGACCACCTAAATCGGAAAGACACAGGCAGGCAAATGTGCACTGCAGCAATATTGAAATAGCCAAGACATGGAAGCAGAAAAAGGGTTCATAAACAGATGAATGGACAAAGAAGAAGTGGTATACGTACCAAATAGCATAGTAGCCTCGGGAAAAAAATGAACAATACCGTTTTCAGGACTACAGTTGAGCCTAGAAATAATCATATAAGGTTAAGTAACTCAAAAGGGTACGACAATTATCCTATGATAACATTTATACATGTTATCCTACGATTGCTACCAATGAACATATTTCCACAGAAAAAGACACTCACAGACTTATCAAATAAACTAATGGTTAGCCAAAATGAAAGGTGGGAGGATGGGTAAATTAGGACTATGGGGTTAACATACATATACTAATGTATGTTAAGTGTATAAAAACATGTAACAGATAAACTGTATGAATTATATAATCACCAATACCTTTAAAATATACATTTTGTAATCACATACATGGTAAGAGGACCCGAAGATGAACAGACATATGTATGAATCACTGAGCAGATCCTGTACAGCCAGGCAATCAAAACACTCTAATCAAATTTACTCCGATAAGAAATAGAAATTAAATTTAAAAAAACAAACATAAGTAAGGAGACATAAACTTCTGGGGGCTTGTCCCAGCACATTCCACTCTAATTTACAACCTCGGAACACTACCTCCAGGAAGATTCTGTTGCCCTAGTAACAAGAGATGAGAACGTAATAATGCTGCTGCCTTGTGGCTCTTTCCCACAACAGCAGCTTTAAACCCAGTGCTAATGTTTGCTTAATAGTCACAAGGACTGCAGGGCTCTAAATGACACCTGCCCTTAAAAATGCCCTGGGGTAGGGAATAGGCAAGAAAATTCAACACATTAGAAATTTTTCAAGAAGTCAATAAGAGGAGGGAAGTTGTACTCACTCTTTAAAAAAAAAGGAAAAGAAAAAAAAGGACATTCCTAAACCTCAGTATAAGGAATTATTAGACACATGCAAATGCAAATTCAAAAAGGTTTCAGCTCACACCAGTCATTTCCATCAGCAAAATGTCTACAAACTATAAATGCTGAAGGAGTTTTAGAGAACTGTGTGCCTTCTAGATCCTGGTTGGATGTAAAGTGGTAACAGCACTAACGCAAACTGAATTGAGCTGTTGAAAAGGTAAAAATTGAGCTACCATATGATGCGGCAGGTCACCTTTTGGGCCTATAACCTAAGACCACCTGAATCGGAAAGACACAGGCAGGCAAATGAGCACTGCAGCAATATTGAAATAGCCAAGACATGGACGCAGAAAAAAGGTTCATAAACAGATGAATGGACAAAGAAGAAGTGGTATACGTACCAAATAGAATAGTAGCCTCGGGAAAAAAATGAACAATGCCGTTTTCAGGACTACAGTTGAGCCTAGAAATAATCATATAAGGTTAAGTAACTCAAAAGGGTACGACAAATATCCTATGATAACATTTATACATGTTATCCTAAGATAGCTACCAATGAACATATTTCCACAGAAAAAGACACTCACAGACTTATGAAATAAACTAATGGTTAGACAAAATGAAAGGTGGGAGGATGGGTAAACTAGGACTATGGGGTTAACATACATATACTAATGTATGTTAAGTGTATAAAAACATATAACAGATAAACTGTATGAATTATATAATCACCAATACCTTTAAAATATACATTCTGTAATCACATACATGGTAACAGAATCCGAAGATGAACAGACATATGTAGGAATCATTGAGCAGTTTCTGTACAGCCAGACAATCAAAACACTCTAATCAAATTTACTCAGATAAGAAATAGAAATTTAATTTAAAAAACAAACCTAAGTAAGGAGACATAAACTTCTGGGGGCTTGTCCCAGCACATTCCACTCTAATTTACAACCTCGGAACACTACCTCCAGGAAGATTCTGTTGCCCTAGTAACAAGAGATGAGAACGTAATAATGCTGCCGCCTTGTGGCTCTTTCCCACAACAGCAGCTTTAAACCCAGTGCTAATGGTTGCTTAATAGTCACATGGACTGCAGGGCTCTAAATGACACCTGCCCTGAAAAATGCCCTGGGGTAGGGATTAGGCAAGAATATTCAACACATGAGAAATTTTTCAAGAAGTCAATAAGAGGAGGGAAGTTGTACTCACTCTTTAAAAAAAAAGGAAAAGAAAAAAAAGGACATGCCTAAAGCTCAGTAGAATGAATTATTAGACACATGCAAATTCAAATTCAAAAAGGTTTCAGCTCACACCAGTCGTTTCCATCAGCAAAATGTCTACAAACTATAAATGCTGAAGGGGTTTTAGAGAACTGTGTACCTTCTAGCTGCTGGTGGGATGTAAAGTGGTAACAACACTAACACAAACTGAATGGAGCTGCTTGAAAAGATAAAAATTGAGCTACCATATGATGCGGCAGGTCACCCTTTGGGCCTATAACCTAAGACCACCTGAATCGGAAAGACACAGGCAGGCAAATGAGCACTGCAGCAATATTGAAATAGCCAAGACATGGAAGCAGAAAAAAGGTTCATAAACAGATGAATGGACAAAGAAGAAGTAGTATACGTACCAAATAGAATAGTAGCCTGGGGAAAAAAATGAACAACGCCGTTTTCAGGACTACAGTTGAGCCTAGAAATAATCATATAAGGTTAAGTAACTCAAAAGGGTACGACAAATATCCTATGATAATATTTATACATGTTATCCTAAGATTGCTACCAATGAACATATTTCCACAGAAAAAGACACTCACAGACTTATGAAATAAACTAATGGTTAGCAAAATGAAAGGTGGGAGGATGGGTAAATTAGGACTATGGGGTTAACATACATATACTAATGTATGTTAAGTGTATAACAACATATAACAGATAAACTGTATGAATTATATAATCACCAATACCTTTAAAATATACATTTTGTAATCACATACATGGTAACAGGACCCGAAGATGAACAGACATATGTATGAATCATTGAGCAGATCCTGTACAGCCAGGCAATCAAAACACTCTAATCAAATTTACGCTGATAAGAAATAGAAATGAAATTTAAAAAACAAACATAAGTAAGGAGACATAAACTTCTGGGGGCTTGTCCCAGCACATTCCACTCTAATTTACAACCTCAGAACACTACCACCAGGAAGATTCTGTTGCCCTAGTAACAAGAGATGAGAACGTAATAATGCTGCTGCCTTGTGGCTGTTTCCCACAACAGCAGCTTTAAACCCAGTGCTAATGGTTGCTTAATAGTCACAACGACTGCAGGGGTCTAAATGACACCTGCCCTCAAAAAGTGCCCTTGGGTAGGGAATAGGCAAGAAAATTCAACACATGAGAAATTTTTCAAAAAGTGAATATGAAGAGGGAAGTTGTACTCACACTTTAACAAAAAAAGGAAAAGAAGAAAAAGGATATGCCTAAAGATCAGTATAAGGAATTATTCGCCACATGCGTATCCAACCTCCATAAAGGTTTCAGCTCACAACAGTCAAATGGCCATCAGCAAAAGTCTACAAACTATAAATGCTGAAGGTGTTTTAGAGAAATGTGTACCTTTTATCTGCTGCTGGGATGTAAAGTGGTAACAGCACTAACGCAAACTGAATGGAGCCGCTTGAAAAGGTAGAAATTGAGCTACCATATGATGCGGCAGGGCACCTCTCGGGCTTATAACCTAAGACCACCAGAATCGGAAAGACACAGGCAGTCAAATGTGCACTGCAGCAATACTGAAATAGCCAAGACATGGAAGCAAAAAAAGGTCCATAAACAGATGAATGGACAGAGAAGAAGTGGTATATGGACAGAATGGAATAGTAGCCTCGGGAAAAAAATGAACAATGCCGTTTTCAGGACTACAGTAGAGCCTAGAAATAATAATATAAGGTTAAGTAAGTCAAAAGGGTATGACAAATATCCTATGATATCATTTATACATGTTATCCTAAGATTGCTACCAATGAACATATTTCCACAGAAAAAGACACTCACAGACTTATGAAATAAACTAATGGTTAGCCAAAATGAAAGGGGGGAGGATGGGTAAATTAGGACTATGGGATTAACATAAATATACTAATGTATGTTACATGCATATAAACATATAACAGATAAACTATATGAATTATATAAACACCAATACCTTTAAAATATACATTCTGTATTCACATACATGGTAACAGAATCCGAAGATGAACAGACATATGTAGGAATCATTGAGCAGATTCTGTACAGCCAGACAATCAAAAAACTCTAATCAAATTTACTCCAAAAAGAAATAGAATTAAATTTAAAAAACAAACATAAGTAAGGAGACATAAACTTCTGGGGGCTCGTCCCAGCACATTCCACTCTAATTTACAACCACGGAACACTACCTCCAGGAAGATTCTGTTGCCCTAGTAACAAGAGATGAGAACGTAATAATGCTGCCGCCTTGTGGCTGTTTCCCACAACAGCAGCATTAAACCCAGTGCTAATGGTTGCTTAATAGTCACAAGGACTGCAGGGCTCTAAATGACACCTGCCCTTAAAAATGCCCTGGGGTAGGGAATAGGCAAGAAAATTCAAAACATGAGAAATTTTTCAAGAAGTCAATAAGAGGAGGGAAGTTGTACTCACTCTTTAAAAAAAAAAGGAAAAGAAAAAAAATGACATGCCTAAAGCTCAGTAGAATGAATTATTAGACACATGCAAATTCAAATTCAAAAAGGTTTCAGCTCACACCAGTCGTTTCCATCAGCAAAATGTCTACAAACTATAAATGCTGAAGGGGTTTTAGAGAACTGTGTACCTTCTAGCTGCTGGTGGGATGTAAAGTGGTAACAGCACTAACGCAAACTGAATGGAGTTTCTTGAAAAGGTAAAAATTGAGCTACCATATGATGCGGCAGGTCACCTTTTGGGCCTATAACCTAAGACCACCTAAATCGGAAAGACACAGGCAGGCAAATGTGCACTGCAGCAATATTGAAATAGCCAAGACATGGAAGCAGAAAAAGGGTTCATAAACAGATGAATGGACAAAGAAGAAGTGGTATACGTACCAAATAGCATAGTAGCCTCGGGAAAAAAATGAACAATACCGTTTTCAGGACTACAGTTGAGCCTAGAAATAATCATATAAGGTTAAGTAACTCAAAAGGGTACGACAATTATCCTATGATAACATTTATACATGTTATCCTACGATTGCTACCAATGAACATATTTCCACAGAAAAAGACACTCACAGACTTATGAAATAAACTAATGGTTAGCCAAAATGAAAGGTGGGAGGATGGGTAAATTAGGACTATGGGGTTAACATACATATACTAATGTATGTTAAGTGTATAAAAACATGTAACAGATAAACTGTATGAATTATATAATCACCAATACCTTTAAAATATACATTTTGTAATCACATACATGGTAAGAGGACCCGAAGATGAACAGACATATGTATGAATCACTGAGCAGATCCTGTACAGCCAGGCAATCAAAACACTCTAATCAAATTTACTCCGATAAGAAATAGAAATGAAATTTAAAAAACAAACATAAGTAAGGAGACATAAACTTCTGGGGGCTTGTCCCAGCACATTCCACTCTAATTTACAACCTCGGAACACTACCTCCAGGAAGATTCTGTTGCCCTAGTAACAAGAGATGAGAACGTAATAATGCTGCTGCCTTGTGGCTCTTTCCCACAACAGCAGCTTTAAACCCAGTGCTAATGTTTGCTTAATAGTCACAAGGACTGCAGGGCTCTAAATGACACCTGCCCTCAAAAAGTGCCCTTGGGTAGGGAATAGGCAAGAAAATTCAACACATGAGAAATTTTTCAAAAAGTGAATATGAAGAGGGAAGTTGTACTCACACTTTAACAAAAAAAGGAAAAGAAGAAAAAGGATATGCCTAAAGATCAGTATAAGGAATTATTCGCCACATGCGTATCCAACCTCCAAAAAGGTTTCAGCTCACACCAGTCAAATGGCCATCAGCAAAAAGTCTACAAACTATAAATGCTGAAGGGGTTTTAGAGAAATGTATACCTTCTATCTGCTGCTGGGATGTAAAGTGGTAACAGCACTAACGCAAACTGAATGGAGCTGCTCGAAAAGGTAAAAATTGAGCTACCATATGATGCGGCAGGGCACCTCTTCGGCTTATAACCTAAGACTACCAGAATCGGAAAGACACAGGCAGTCAAATGTGCACTGCAGCAATATGGAAATAGCAAAGACATGGAAGCAAAAAAAATGTCCATAAACAGATGAATGGACAGAGAAGAAGTGGTATATGGACAGAATGCAATAGTAGCCTCGGGGAAAAAATGAACAATGCCGTTTTAAGGACTAGAGTTGAGCCTAGAAATAATCATATAAGGTTAACTAAGTCAAAAGGGTATGACAAATATCCTATGATATCATTTATACATGTTATCCTAAGATTGCTACCAATGAACATATTTCCACAGAAAAAGACACTCACAGACTTATGAAATAAACTAATTGTTAGCCAAAATGAAAGGTGGGAGGATGGGTAAATTAGGACTATGGGTTTAACATACATATACTAATGTATGTTAAGTGTATAAAAACATATAACAGATAAACTGTATGAATTATATAATCACCAATACCTTTAAAATATACATTTTGTAATCACATACATGGTAAGAGGACTCGAAGATGAACAGACATATGTATGAATCATTGAGCAGATCCTGTACAGCCAGGCAATCAAAACACTCTAATCAAATTTGCTCTGATAAGAAATAGAAATTAAATTTAAAAAACAAACATAAGTAAGGAGACATAAACTTCTGGGGGCTTGTCCCAGCACATTCCACTCTAATTTACAACCTCGGATCACTACCTCCAGGAAGACTCTGTTGCCGTAGTAACAAGAGTTGAGAACGTAATAATGCTGCCGCCTTGTGGCTGTTTCCCACAACAGCAGCTTTAAACCCAGTGCTAATAGTTGCTTAATAGTCACAAGGACTGCAGGGCTCTAAATGACACCTGCCCTTAAAAATGCCCTGGGGTAGGGAATAGGCAAGAAAATTCAACACATGAGCAATTTTTCAAGAAGTCAATAAGAGGAGGGAAGTTGTACTCACTTTTTAAAAAAAAAGGAAAAGAAAAAAAAGGACATGCCTAAAGCTCAGTAAAAGGAATTATTAGACACATGCAAATTCAATTTCAAAAAGGTTTCAGCTCACACCAGTCATTTCCATCAGCAAAATGTCTACAAACTATAAATGCTGAAGGGGTTTTAGAGAACTGTGTACCTTCTAGCTGCTGGTGGGATGTAAAGTGGTAACAGCACTAACGCAAACTGAATGGAGTTTCTTGAAAAGATAAAAATTGAGCTACCATATGATGCGGCAGGTCACCTTTTGGGCCTATAACCTAAGACCACCTAAATCGGAAAGACACAGGCAGGCAAATGTGCACTGCAGCAATATTGAAATAGCCAAGACATGGAAGCAGAAAAAGGGTTCATAAACAGATGAATGGACAAAGAAGAAGTGGTATACGTACCAAATAGCATAGTAGCCTCGGGAAAAAAATGAACAAAGCCGTTTTCAGGACTACAGTTGAGCCTAGAAATAATCATATAAGGTTAAGTAACTCAAAAGGGTACGACAAATATCCTATGATAACATTTATACATGTTATCCTACGATTGCTACCAATGAACATATTTCCACAGAAAAAGACACTCACAGACTTATGAAATAAACTAATGGTTAGCCAAAATGAAAGGTGGGAGGATGGGTAAATTAGGACTATGGGGTTAACATACATATACTAATGTATGTTAAGTGTATAAAAACATATAACAGATAAACTGTATGAATTATATAATCACCAATACCTTTAAAATATACATTCTGTAATCACATACATGGTAACAGAATCCGAAGATGAACAGACATATGTAGGAATCATTGAGCAGTTTCTGTACAGCCAGACAATCAAAACACTCTAATCAAATTTACTCAGATAAGAAATAGAAATTAAATTTAAAAAACAAACCTAAGTAAGGAGACATAAACTTCTGGGGGCTTGTCCCAGCACATTCCACTCTAATTTACAACCTCGGAACACTACCTCCAGGAAGATTCTGTTGCCCTAGTAACAAGAGATGAGAACGTAATAATGCTGCCGCCTTGTGGCTCTTTCCCACAACAGCAGCTTTAAACCCAGTGCTAATGGTTGCTTAATAGTCACATGGACTGCAGGGCTCTAAATGACACCTGCCCTGAAAAATGCCCTGGGGTAGGGAATAGGCAAGAATATTCAACACATGAGAAATTTTTCAAGAAGTCAATAAGAGGAGGGAAGTTGTACTCACTCTTTAAAAAAAAAGGAAAAGAAAAAAAAGGACATGCCTAAAGCTCAGTAGAATGAATTATTAGACACATGCAAATTCAAATTCAAAAAGGTTTCAGCTCACACCAGTCGTTTCCATCAGCAAAATGTCTACAAACTATAAATGCTGAAGGGATTTTAGAGAACTGTGTACCTTCTAGCTGCTGGTGGGATGTAAAGTGGTAACAGCACTAACACAAACTGAATGGAGCTGCTTGAAAAGGTAAAAATTGAGCTACCATATGATGCGGCAGGTCACCTTTTGGGCCTATAACCTAAGACCACCTGAATCGGAAAGACACAGGCAGGCAAATGAGCACTGCAGCAATATTGAAATAGCCAAGACATGGAAGGAAAAAAAATGTCCATAAACAGATGAATGGACAAAGACGAAGTGGTAAATGTACCATATGGAATAGTAACTTCGCGAAAAAAATGAACAATGGCGTTTTTACGACTACAGTGGAGCCTAGAAATAATCATATAAGGTTAAGTAAGTCAAAAGGGTATGACAAATATCCTATGATATCATTTATACATGTTATCCTAAGATTGCTACCAATGAACATATTTCCACAGTAAAAGACACTCACAGACTTATGAAATAAACTAATGGTTAGCCAAAATGAAAGGTGGGAGGATGGGTTAACTAGGACTATGGGGTTAACATACATATACTAATGTATGTTAAGTGTATAAAAACATATAACAGATAAACTGTATGAATTATATAATCACCAATACCTTTAAAATATACATTTTGTAATCACATACATGGTAACAGGACCCGAGGATGAACAGACATATGTATGAATCATTGAGCAGATTCTGTACAGCCAGGCAATCAAAACACTAAAATCAAATTTACTCCGATAAGAAATAGAAATTAAATTTAAAAAACAAACATAAGTAAGGAGACATAAACTTCTGGAGGCTTGTCCCAGCACATTCCACTCTAATTTACAACCTCGGAACACTACCTCCAGGAAGACTCTGTTGCCATAGTAACAAGAGTTGAGAATGTAATAATGCTGCCGCCTTGTGTCAGTTTCCCACAACAGCAGCTTTAAACCCAGTGCTAATGGTTGCTTAATAGTCACAACGACTGCAGGGGTCTAAATGACACCTGCCCTAAAAAGTGCCCTTGGGTAGGGAATAGGCAAGAAAATTCAACACATGAGAAATTTTTCAAAAAGTGAATATGAAGAGGGAAGTTGTACTCACACTTTAACAAAAAAAGGAAAAGAAGAAAAAGGATATGCCTAAAGATCAGTATAAGGAATTATTCGCCACATGCGTATCCAACCTACATAAAGGTTTCAGCTCACAACAGTCAAATGGCCATCAGCAAAAGTCTACAAACTATAAATGCTGAAGGTGTTTTAGAGAAATGTGTACCTTCTATCTGCTGCTGGGATGTAAAGTGGTAACAGCACTAACGCAAACTGAATGGAGCCGCTTGAAAAGGTAGAAATTGAGCTACCATATGATGCGGCAGGGCACCTCTCGGGCTTATAACCTAAGACCACCAGAATCGGAAAGACACAGGCAGTCAAATGTGCACTGCAGCAATACTGAAATAGCCAAGACATGGAAGCAAAAAAAGGTCCATAAACAGATGAATGGACAGAGAAGAAGTGGTATATGGACAGAATGGAATAGTAGCCTCGGGAAAAAAATGAACAATGCCGTTTTCAGGACTACAGTAGAGCCTAGAAATAATAATATAAGGTTAAGTAAGTCAAAAGGGTATGACAAATATCCTATGATATCATTTGTACATGTTATCCTAAGATTGCTACCAATGAACATATTTCCACAGAAAAAGACACTCACAGACTTATGAAATAAACTAATGGTTAGCCAAAATGAAAGGGGGGAGGATGGGTAAATTAGGACTATGGGATTAACATAAATATACTAATGTATGTTACATGCATATAAACATATAACAGATAAACTATATGAATTATATAATCACCAATACCTTTAAAATATACATTCTGTATTCACATACATGGTAACAGAATCCGAAGATGAACAGACATATGTAGGAATCATTGAGCAGATTCTGTACAGCCAGACAATCAAAAAACTCTAATCAAATTTACTCCAAAAAGAAATAGTATTAAATTTAAAAAACAAACATAAGTAAGGAGACATAAACTTCTGGGGGCTCGTCCCAGCACATTCCACTCTAATTTACAACCACGGAACACTACCTCCAGGAAGATTCTCTTGCCCTAGTAACAAGAGATGAGAACGTAATAATGCTGCCGCCTTGTGGCTGTTTCCCACAACAGCAGCATTAAACCCAGTGCTAATGGTTGCTTAATAGTCACAAGGACTGCAGGGCTCTAAATGACACCTGCCCTGAAAAATGCCCTGGGGTAGGGAATAGGCAAGAAAATTCAACACATGAGAAATTTTTCAAGAAGTCAATAAGAGGAGGGAAGTTGTACTCACTCTTTAAAAAAAAAGGAAAAGAAAAAAAAGGACATGCCTAAAGCTCAGTATAAGGAATTATTAGACACATGCAAATGCAAATTCAACAAGGTTTCAGCTCACACCAGTCATTTCCATCAGCAAAATGTCTATAAACTATAAATGCTGAAGGGGTTTTAGAGAACTGTGTACCTTCTAGCTGCTGGTGGGATGTAAAGTGGTAACAGCACTAACGCAAACTGAATGGAGCTGCTTAAAAAGGTAAAAATTGAGCTACCATATGATGCAGCAGGGCACCTCATGGGCTTATAACCTAAGACTACCAGAATCGGAAAGACACAGGCAGTCAAATGTGCACTGCAGCAATATGGAAATAGCAAAGACATGGAAGCAAAAAAAATGTCCATAAACAGATGAATGGACAAAGAAGAAGTGGTATACGTACCAAATAGAATAGTAGCCTCGGGAAAAAAATGAACAATGCCGTTTTCAGGACTACAGTTGAGCCTAGAAATAATCATATAAGGTTAAGTAACTCAAAAGGGTACGACAAATATCCTATGATAACATTTATACATGTTATCCTAAGATAGCTACCAATGAACATATTTCCACAGAAAAAGACACTCACAGACTTATGAAATAAACTAATGGTTAGACAAAATGAAAGGTGGGAGGATGGGTAAACTAGGACTATGGGGTTAACATACATATACTAATGTATGTTAAGTGTATAAAAACATATAACAGATAAACTGTATGAATTATATAATCACCAATACCTTTAAAATATACATTCTGTAATCACATACATGGTAACAGAATCCGAAGATGAACAGACATATGTAGGAATCATTGAGCAGTTTCTGTACAGCCAGACAATCAAAACACTCTAATCAAATTTACTCCGATAAGAAATAGAAATTAAATTTAAAAAACAAACCTAAGTAAGGAGACATAAACTTCTGGGGGCTTGTCCCAGCACATTCCACTCTAATTTACAACCTCGGAACACTACCTCCAGGAAGATTCTGTTGCTCTAGTAACAAGAGATGAGAACGTAATAATGCTGCCGCCTTGTGGCTCTTTCCCACAACAGCAGCTTTAAACCCAGTGCTAATGGTTGCTTAATAGTCACATGGACTGCAGGGCTCTAAATGACACCTGCCCTGAAAAATGCCCTGGGGTAGGGAATAGGCAAGAATATTCAACACATGAGAAATTTTTCAAGAAGTCAATAAGAGGAGGGAAGTTGTACTCACTCTTTAAAAAAAAAGGAAAAGAAAAAAAAGGACATGCCTAAAGCTCAGTAGAATGAATTATTAGACACATGCAAATTCAAATTCAAAAAGGTTTCAGCTCACACCAGTCGTTTCCATCAGCAAAATGTCTACAAAGTATAAATGCTGAAGGGGTTTTAGAGAACTGTGTACCTTCTAGCTGCTGGTGGGATGTAAAGTGGTAACAGCACTAACGCAAACTGAATGGAGCTGCTTGAAAAGATAAAAATTGAGGTACCATATGATGCGGCAGGTCACCTTTTGGGCCTATAACCTAAGACCACCTGAATCGGAAAGACACAGGCAGGCAAATGAGCACTGCAGCAATATTGAAATAGCCAAGACATGGAAGCAGAAATAAGGTTCATAAACAGATTAATGGACAAAGAAGAAGTGGTATACGTACCAAATAGAATAGTAGCCTCGGGAAAAAAATGAACAATGCCGCTTTCAGGACTACAGTTGAGCCTAGAAATAATCATATAAGGTTAAGTAACTCAAAAGGGTACGACAAATATCCTATGAAAACATTTATACATGTTATCCTAAGATTGCTACCAATGAACATATTTCCACAGAAAAAGACACTCACAGACTTATCAAATAAACTAATGGTTAGCCAAAATGAAAGGTGGGAGGATGGGTAAATTAGGACTATGGGGTTAACATACATATACTAATGTATGTTAAGTGTATAAAAACATATAACAGATAAACTGTATGAATTATATAATCACCAATACCTTTAAAATATACATTTTGTAATCACATACATGGTAAGAGGACCCGAAGATGAACAGACATATGTATGAATCATTGAGCAGATTCTGTACAGCCAGACAATCAAAAAACTCTAATCAAATTTACTCCAAAAAGAAATAGAATTAAATTTAATAAACAAACATAAGTAAGGAGACATAAACTTCTGGGGGCTCGTCCCAGCACATTCCACTCTAATTTACAACCACGGAACACTACTTCCAGGAAGATTCTGTTGCCCTAGTAACAAGAGATGAGAACGTAATAATGCTGGCGCCTTGTGGCTGTTTCCCACAACAGCAACATTAAACCCAGTGCTAATGGTTGCTTAATAGTCACAAGGACTGCAGGGCTCTAAATGACACCTGCCCTGAAAAATGCCCTGGGGTAGGGAATAGGCAAGAAAATTCAACACATGAGAAATTTTTCAAGAAGTCAATAAGAGGAGGGAAGTTGTACTCACTCTTTAAAAAAAAAGGAAAAGAAAAAAAAGGACATGCCTAAAGCTCAGTATAAGGAATTATTAGACACATGCAAATTCAAATTCAAAAAGGTTTCAGCTCACACCAGTCATTTCCATCAGCAAAATGTCTATAAACTATAAATGCTGAAGGCGTTTTAGAGAACTGTGTACCTTCTAGCTGCTGGTGGGATGTAAAGTGGTAACAGCACTAACGCAAACTGAATGGAGCTGCTTGAAAAGGTAAAAATTGAGCTACCATATGATGCGGCAGGGCACCTCTTGGGCTTATAACCTAAGACTACCAGAATCGGAAAGACACAGGCAGTCAAATGTGCACTGCAGCAATATTGAAATAGCAAAGACATGGAAGCAAAAAAAATGTCCATAAACAGATGAATGGACAGAGAAGAAGTGGTATATGGACAGAATGGAATAGTAGCCTCGGGGAAAAAATGAACAATGCCGTTTTCAGGACTACAGTAGAGCCTAGAAATAATCATATAAGGTCAAGTAAGTCAAAAGGGTATGACAATTATCCTATGATATCATTTATACATGTTATCCTAAGATTGCTACCAATGAACATATTTCCACAGAAAAAGAAACTCACAGACTTATGAAATAAACTAATTGTTAGCCAAAATGAAAGGTGGGAGGACGGGTAAATTAGGACTATGGGGTTAACATACATATACTAATGTATGTTAAGTGTATAAAAACATATAACAGATAAACTGTATGAATTATATAATCACCAATACCTTTAAAATATACATTCTGTAATCACATACATGGTAACAGAATCCGAAGATGAACAGACATATGTAGGAATCATTGAGCAGTTTCTGTACAGCCAGACAATCAAAACACTCTAATCAAATTTACTCCGATAAGAAATAGAAATTAAATTTAAAAAAACAAACCTAAGTAAGGAGACATAAACTTCTGGGGGCTTGTCCCAGCACATTCCACTCTAATTTACAACCTCGGAACACTACCTCCAGGAAGATTCTGTTGCCCTAGTAACAAGAGATGAGAACGTAATAATGCTGCCGCCTTGTGGCTCTTTCCCACAACAGCAGCTTTAAACCCAGTGCTAATGGTTGCTTAATAATCACATGGACTGCAGGGCTCTAAATGACACCTGCCCTGAAAAATGCCCTGGGGTAAGGAATAGGCAAGAATATTCAACACATGAGAAATTTTTCAAGAAATCAATAAGAGGAGGGAAGTTGTACTCACTCTTTAAAAAAAAAGGAAAAGAAAAAAAAGGACATGCCTAAACCTCAGTAGAATGAATTATTAGACACATGCAAATTCAAATGGAAAAAGGTTTCAGCTCACACCAATCGTTTCCATCAGCAAAATGTCTACAAACTATAAATGCTGAAGGGGTTTTAGAGAACTGTGTACCTTCTAGCTGCTGGTGGGATGTAAAGTGGTAACAGCACTAACACAAACTGAATGGAGCTGCTTGAAAAGATAAAAATTGAGCTACCATATGATGCGGCAGGTCACCTTTTGGGCCTATAACCTAAGACCACCTGAATCGGAAAGACACAGGCAGGCAAATGAGCACTGCAGCAATATTGAAATAGCCAAGACATGGAAGCAGAAAAAAGGTTCATAAACAGATGAATGGACAAAGAAGAAGTGGTATACGTACCAAATAGAATAGTAGCCTCGGGAAAAAAATGAACAATGCCGTTTTCAGGACTACAGTTGAGCCTAGAAATAATCATATAACGTTAAGTAACTCAAAAGGGTACGACAAATATCCTATGATAACATTTATACATGTTATCCTAAGATTGCTACCAATGAACATATTTCCACAGAAAAAGACACTCACAGACTTATGAAATAAACTAATGGTTAGCCAAAATGAAAGGTGGGAGGATGGGTTAACTAGGACTATGGGGTTAACATACATATACTAATGTATGTTAAGTGTATAAAAACATATAACAGATAAACTGTATGAATTATATAATCACCAATACCTTTAAAATATACATTCTGTAATCACATTCATGGTAACAGAATGCGAAGATGAACAGACATATGTAGGAATCATTGAGCAGATTCTGTACAGCCAGACAATCAAAAGACTCTAATCAAATTTACTCCAAAAAGAAATAGAATTAAATTTAAAAAACAAACATAAGTAAGGAGACATAAACTTCTGGGGGCTCGTCCCAGCACATTCCACTCTAATTTACAACCACGGAACACTACCTCCAGGAAGATTCTGTTGCCCTAGTAACAAGAGATGAGAACGTAATAATGCTGCTGCCTTGTGGCTGTTTCCCACAACAGCAGCATTAAACCCAGTGCTAATGGTTGCTTAATAGTCACAAGGACTGCAGGGCTCTAAATGACACCTGCCCTGAAAAATGCCCTGGGGTAGGGAAAAGGCAAGAAAATTCAACACATGAGAAATTTTTCAAGAAGTCAATAAGAGGAGGGAAGTTGTACTCACTCTTTAAAAAAAAGGAAAAGAAAAAAAAGGACATGCCTAAAGCTCAGTATAAGGAATTATTAGACACATGCAAATTCAAATTCAACAAGGTTTCAGCTCACACCAGTCATTACCATCAGCAAAATGTCTATAAACTATAAATGCTGAAGGGGTTTTAGAGAACTGTGTACCTTCTAGCTGCTGGTGGGATGTAAAGTGGTAACAGCACTAACGCAAACTGAATGGAGCTTCTTGAAAAGGTAAAAATTGAGCTACCATATGATGCAGCAGGTCACCCTTTGGGCCTATAACCTAAGACCACCTGAATCGGAAAGACACAGGCAGGCAAATGAGCACTGCAGCAATATTGAAATAGCCAAGACACGGAAGCAAAAAAAAGGTTCATAAACAGATGAATGGACAAAGAAGAAGTAGTATACGTACCAAATAGAATAGTAGCCTGGGGAAAAAAATGAACAACGCCGTTTTCAGGACTACAGTTGAGCCTAGAAATAATCATATAAGGTTAACTAACTCAAAAGGGTACGACAAAGATCCTATGATAATATTTATACATGTTATCCTAAGATTGCTACCAATGAACATATTTCCACAGAAAAAGACACTCACAGACTTATGAAATAAACTAATGGTTAGCAAAATGAAAGGTGGGAGGATGGGTAAATTAGGACTATGTGGTTAACATACATATACTAATGTATGTTAAGTGTATAAAAACATATAACAGATAAACTGTATGAATTATATAATCACCAATACCTTTAAAATATACATTTTGTAATCACATACATGGTAACAGGACCCGAAGATGAACAGACATATGTATGAATCATTGAGCAGATCCTGTACAGCCAGGCAATCAAAACACTCTAATCAAATTTACGCTGATAAGAAATAGAACTGAAATTTAAAAAACAAACATAAGTAAGGAGACATAAACTTCTGGGGGCTTGTCCCAGCACATTCCACTCTAATTTACAACCTCAGAACACTACCTCCAGGAAGATTCTGTTGCCCTAGTAACAAGAGTTGAGAACGTAATAATGCTGCCGCCTTGTGGCTGTTTCCCACAACAGCAGCTTTAAACCCAGTGCTAATGGTTGCTTAATAGTCACAACGACTGCAGGGGTCTAAATGACACCTGCCCTCAAAAAGTGCCCTTGGGTAGGGAATAGGCAAGAAAATTCAACACATGAGAAATTTTTCAAAAAGTGAATATGAAGAGGGAAGTTGTACTCACACTTTAACAAAAAAAGGAAAAGAAGAAAAAGGATATGCCTAAAGATCAGTATAAGGAATTATTCGCCACATGCGTATCCAACCTCCATAAAGGTTTCAGCTCACAACAGTCAAATGGCCATCAGCAAAAGTCTACAAACTATAAATGCTGAAGGTGTTTTAGAGAAATGTGTACCTTCTATCTGCTGCTGGGATGTAAAGTGGTAACAGCACTAACGCAAACTGAATGGAGCCGCTTGAAAAGGTAGAAATTGAGCTACCATATGATGCGGCAGGGCACCTCTCGGGCTTATAACCTAAGACCACCAGAATCGGAAAGACACAGGCAGTCAAATGTGCACTGCAGCAATACTGAAAGAGCCAAGACATGGAAGCAAAAAAAGGTCCATAAACAGATGAATGGACAGAGAAGAAGTGGTATATGGACAGAATGGAATAGTAGCCTCGGGAAAAAAATGAACAATGCCGTTTTCAGGACTACAGTAGAGCCTAGAAATAATAATATAAGGTTAAGTAAGTCAAAAGGGTATGACAAATATCCTATGATATCATTTATACATGTTATCCTAAGATTGCTACCAATGAACATATTTCCACAGAAAAAGACACTCACAGACTTATGAAATAAACTAATGGTTAGCCAAAATGAAAGGGGGGAGGATGGGTAAATTAGGACTATGGGATTAACATAAATATACTAATGTATGTTACATGCATATAAACATATAACAGATAAACTATATGAATTATATAAACACCAATACCTTTAAAATATACATTCTGTATTCACATACATGGTAACAGAATCCGAAGATGAACAGACATATGTAGGAATCATTGAGCAGATTCTGTACAGCCAGACAATCAAAAAACTCTAATCAAATTTACTCCAAAAAGAAATAGAATTAAATTTAAAAAACAAACATAAGTAAGGAGACATAAACTTCTGGGGGCTCGTCCCAGCACATTCCACTCTAATTTACAACCACGGAACACTACCTCCAGGAAGATTCTGTTGCCCTAGTAACAAGAGATGAGAACGTAATAATGCTGCCGCCTTGTGGCTGTTTCCCACAACAGCAGCATTAAACCCAGTGCTAATGGTTGCTTAATAGTCACAAGGACTGCAGGGCTCTAAATGACACCTGCCCTTAAAAATGCCCTGGGGTAGGGAATAGGCAAGAAAATTCAAAACATGAGAAATTTTTCAAGAAGTCAATAAGAGGAGGGAAGTTGTACTCACTCTTTAAAAAAAAAAGGAAAAGAAAAAAAATGACATGCCTAAAGCTCAGTAGAATGAATTATTAGACACATGCAAATTCAAATTCAAAAAGGTTTCAGCTCACACCAGTCGTTTCCATCAGCAAAATGTCTACAAACTATAAATGCTGAAGGGGTTTTAGAGAACTGTGTACCTTCTAGCTGCTGGTGGGATGTAAAGTGGTAACAGCACTAACGCAAACTGAATGGAGTTTCTTGAAAAGGTAAAAATTGAGCTACCATATGATGCGGCAGGTCACCTTTTGGGCCTATAACCTAAGACCACCTAAATCGGAAAGACACAGGCAGGCAAATGTGCACTGCAGCAATATTGAAATAGCCAAGACATGGAAGCAGAAAAAGGGTTCATAAACAGATGAATGGACAAAGAAGAAGTGGTATACGTACCAAATAGCATAGTAGCCTCGGGAAAAAAATGAACAATACCGTTTTCAGGACTACAGTTGAGCCTAGAAATAATCATATAAGGTTAAGTAACTCAAAAGGGTACGACAATTATCCTATGATAACATTTATACATGTTATCCTACGATTGCTACCAATGAACATATTTCCACAGAAAAAGACACTCACAGACTTATGAAATAAACTAATGGTTAGCCAAAATGAAAGGTGGGAGGATGGGTAAATTAGGACTATGGGGTTAACATACATATACTAATGTATGTTAAGTGTATAAAAACATGTAACAGATAAACTGTATGAATTATATAATCACCAATACCTTTAAAATATACATTTTGTAATCACATACATGGTAAGAGGACCCGAAGATGAACAGACATATGTATGAATCACTGAGCAGATCCTGTACAGCCAGGCAATCAAAACACTCTAATCAAATTTACTCCGATAAGAAATAGAAATTAAATTTAAAAAAACAAACATAAGTAAGGAGACATAAACTTCTGGGGGCTTGTCCCAGCACATTCCACTCTAATTTACAACCTCGGAACACTACCTCCAGGAAGATTCTGTTGCCCTAGTAACAAGAGATGAGAACGTAATAATGCTGCTGCCTTGTGGCTCTTTCCCACAACAGCAGCTTTAAACCCAGTGCTAATGTTTGCTTAATAGTCACAAGGACTGCAGGGCTCTAAATGACACCTGCCCTTAAAAATGCCCTGGGGTAGGGAATAGGCAAGAAAATTCAACACATGAGAAATTTTTCAAGAACTCAATAAGAGGAGGGAAGTTGTACTCACTCTTTAAAAAAAAAGGAAAAGAAAAAAAAGGACATGCCTAAAGCTCAGTATAAGGAATTATTAGACACATGCAAATTCAAATTCAACAAGGTTTCAGCTCACACCAGTCATTTCCATCAGCAAAATGTCTATAAACTATAAATGCTGAAGGAGTTTTAGAGAACTGTGTGCCTTCTAGATCCTGGTTGGATGTAAAGTGGTAACAGCACTAACGCAAACTGAATTGAGCTGTTGAAAAGGTAAAAATTGAGCTACCATATGATGCGGCAGGTCACCTTTTGGGCCTATAACCTAAGACCACCTGAATCGGAAAGACACAGGCAGGCAAATGAGCACTGCAGCAATATTGAAATAGCCAAGACATGGAAGCAGAAAAAAGGTTCATAAACAGATGAATGGACAAAGAAGAAGTGGTATACGTACCAAATAGAATAGTAGCCTCGGGAAAAAAATGAACAATGCCGTTTTCAGGACTACAGTTGAGCCTAGAAATAATCGTATAAGGTTAAGTAACTCAAAAGGGTACGACAAATATCCTATGATAACATTTATACATGTTATCCTAAGATAGCTACCAATGAACATATTTCCACAGAAAAAGACACTCACAGACTTATGAAATAAACTAATGGTTAGACAAAATGAAAGGTGGGAGGATGGGTAAACTAGGACTATGGGGTTAACATACATATACTAATGTATGTTAAGTGTATAAAAACATATAACAGATAAACTGTATGAATTATATAATCACCAATACCTTTAAAATATACATTCTGTAATCACATACATGGTAACAGAATCCGAAGATGAACAGACATATGTAGGAATCATTGAGCAGTTTCTGTACAGCCAGACAATCAAAACACTCTAATCAAATTTACTCAGATAAGAAATAGAAATTTAATTTAAAAAACAAACCTAAGTAAGGAGACATAAACTTCTGGGGGCTTGTCCCAGCACATTCCACTCTAATTTACAACCTCGGAACACTACCTCCAGGAAGATTCTGTTGCCCTAGTAACAAGAGATGAGAACGTAATAATGCTGCCGCCTTGTGGCTCTTTCCCACAACAGCAGCTTTAAACCCAGTGCTAATGGTTGCTTAATAGTCACATGGACTGCAGGGCTCTAAATGACACCTGCCCTGAAAAATGCCCTGGGGTAGGGAATAGGCAAGAAAATTCAACACATGAGAAATTTTTCAAGAAGTCAATAAGAGGAGGGAAGTTGTACTCACTCTTTAAAAAAAAAGGAAAAGAAAAAAAAGGACATGCCTAAAGCTCAGTAGAATGAATTATTAGACACATGCAAATTCAAATTCAAAAAGGTTTCAGCTCACACCAGTCGTTTCCATCAGCAAAATGTCTACAAACTATAAATGCTGAAGGGGTTTTAGAGAACTGTGTACCTTCTAGCTGCTGGTGGGATGTAAAGTGGTAACAACACTAACACAAACTGAATGGAGCTGCTTGAAAAGATAAAAATTGAGCTACCATATGATGCGGCAGGTCACCCTTTGGGCCTATAACCTAAGACCACCTGAATCGGAAAGACACAGGCAGGCAAATGAGCACTGCAGCAATATTGAAATAGCCAAGACATGGAAGCAGAAAAAAGGTTCATAAACAGATGAATGGACAAAGAAGAAGTAGTATACGTACCAAATAGAATAGTAGCCTGGGGAAAAAAATGAACAACGCCGTTTTCAGGACTACAGTTGAGCCTAGAAATAATCATATAAGGTTAAGTAACTCAAAAGGGTACGACAAATATCCTATGATAATATTTATACATGTTATCCTAAGATTGCTACCAATGAACATATTTCCACAGAAAAAGACACTCACAGACTTATGAAATAAACTAATGGTTAGCAAAATGAAAGGTGGGAGGATGGGTAAATTAGGACTATGGGGTTAACATACATATACTAATGTATGTTAAGTGTATAACAATATATAACAGATAAACTGTATGAATTATATAATCACCAATACCTTTAAAATATACATTTTGTAATCACATACATGGTAACAGGACCCGAAGATGAACAGACATATGTATGAATCATTGAGCAGATCCTGTACAGCCAGGCAATCAAAACACTCTAATCAAATTTACGCTGATAAGAAATAGAAATGAAATTTAAAAAACAAACATAAGTAAGGAGACATAAACTTCTGGGGGCTTGTCCCAGCACATTCCACTCTAATTTACAACCTCAGAACACTACCTCCAGGAAGATTCTGTTGCCCTAGTAACAAGAGTTGAGAACGTAATAATGCTGCCGCCTTGTGGCTGTTTCCCACAACAGCAGCTTTAAACCCAGTGCTAATGGTTGCTTAATAGTCACAACGACTGCAGGGGTCTAAATGACACCTGCCCTCAAAAAGTGCCCTTGGGTAGGGAATAGGCAAGAAAATTCAACACATGAGAAATTTTTCAAAAAGTGAATATGAAGAGGGAAGTTGTACTCACACTTTAACAAAAAAAGGAAAAGAAGAAAAAGGATATGCCTAAAGATCAGTATAAGGAATTATTCGCCACATGCGTATCCAACCTCCATAAAGGTTTCAGCTCACAACAGTCAAATGGCCATCAGCAAAAGTCTACAAACTATAAATGCTGAAGGTGTTTTAGAGAAATGTGTACCTTCTATCTGCTGCTGGGATGTAAAGTGGTAACAGCACTAACGCAAACTGAATGGAGCCGCTTGAAAAGGTAGAAATTGAGCTACCATATGATGCGGCAGGGCACCTCTCGGGCTTATAACCTAAGACCACCAGAATCGGAAAGACACAGGCAGTCAAATGTGCACTGCAGCAATACTGAAAGAGCCAAGACATGGAAGCAAAAAAAGGTCCATAAACAGATGAATGGACAGAGAAGAAGTGGTATATGGACAGAATGGAATAGTAGCCTCGGGAAAAAAATGAACAATGCCGTTTTCAGGACTACAGTAGAGCCTAGAAATAATAATATAAGGTTAAGTAAGTCAAAAGGGTATGACAAATATCCTATGATATCATTTATACATGTTATCCTAAGATTGCTACCAATGAACATATTTCCACAGAAAAAGACACTCACAGACTTATGAAATAAACTAATGGTTAGCCAAAATGAAAGGGGGGAGGATGGGTAAATTAGGACTATGGGATTAACATAAATATACTAATGTATGTTACATGCATATAAACATATAACAGATAAACTATATGAATTATATAAACACCAATACCTTTAAAATATACATTCTGTATTCACATACATGGTAACAGAATCCGAAGATGAACAGACATATGTAGGAATCATTGAGCAGATTCTGTACAGCCAGACAATCAAAAAACTCTAATCAAATTTACTCCAAAAAGAAATAGAATTAAATTTAAAAAACAAACATAAGTAAGGAGACATAAACTTCTGGGGGCTCGTCCCAGCACATTCCACTCTAATTTACAACCACGGAACACTACCTCCAGGAAGATTCTGTTGCCCTAGTAACAAGAGATGAGAACGTAATAATGCTGCCGCCTTGTGGCTGTTTCCCACAACAGCAGCATTAAACCCAGTGCTAATGGTTGCTTAATAGTCACAAGGACTGCAGGGCTCTAAATGACACCTGCCCTTAAAAATGCCCTGGGGTAGGGAATAGGCAAGAAAATTCAAAACATGAGAAATTTTTCAAGAAGTCAATAAGAGGAGGGAAGTTGTACTCACTCTTTAAAAAAAAAAGGAAAAGAAAAAAAATGACATGCCTAAAGCTCAGTAGAATGAATTATTAGACACATGCAAATTCAAATTCAAAAAGGTTTCAGCTCACACCAGTCGTTTCCATCAGCAAAATGTCTACAAACTATAAATGCTGAAGGGGTTTTAGAGAACTGTGTACCTTCTAGCTGCTGGTGGGATGTAAAGTGGTAACAGCACTAACGCAAACTGAATGGAGTTTCTTGAAAAGGTAAAAATTGAGCTACCATATGATGCGGCAGGTCACCTTTTGGGCCTATAACCTAAGACCACCTAAATCGGAAAGACACAGGCAGGCAAATGTGCACTGCAGCAATATTGAAATAGCCAAGACATGGAAGCAGAAAAAGGGTTCATAAACAGATGAATGGACAAAGAAGAAGTGGTATACGTACCAAATAGCATAGTAGCCTCGGGAAAAAAATGAACAATACCGTTTTCAGGACTACAGTTGAGCCTAGAAATAAGCATATAAGGTTAAGTAACTCAAAAGGGTACGACAATTATCCTATGATAACATTTATACATGTTATCCTACGATTGCTACCAATGAACATATTTCCACAGAAAAAGACACTCACAGACTTATGAAATAAACTAATGGTTAGCCAAAATGAAAGGTGGGAGGATGGGTAAATTAGGACTATGGGGTTAACATACATATACTAATGTATGTTAAGTGTATAAAAACATGTAACAGATAAACTGTATGAATTATATAATCACCAATACCTTTAAAATATACATTTTGTAATCACATACATGGTAAGAGGACCCGAAGATGAACAGACATATGTATGAATCACTGAGCAGATCCTGTACAGCCAGGCAATCAAAACACTCTAATCAAATTTACTCCGATAAGAAATAGAAATTAAATTTAAAAAAACAAACATAAGTAAGGAGACATAAACTTCTGGGGGCTTGTCCCAGCACATTCCACTCTAATTTACAACCTCGGAACACTACCTCCAGGAAGATTCTGTTGCCCTAGTAACAAGAGATGAGAACGTAATAATGCTGCTGCCTTGTGGCTCTTTCCCACAACAGCAGCTTTAAACCCAGTGCTAATGTTTGCTTAATAGTCACAAGGACTGCAGGGCTCTAAATGACACCTGCCCTTAAAAATGCCCTGGGGTAGGGAATAGGCAAGAAAATTCAACACATGAGAAATTTTTCAAGAAGTCAATAAGAGGAGGGAAGTTGTACTCACTCTTTAAAAAAAAAGGAAAAGAAAAAAAAGGACATGCCTAAAGCTCAGTATAAGGAATTATTAGACACATGCAAATTCAAATTCAAAAAGGTTTCAGCTCACACCAGTCATTTCCATCAGCAAAATGTCTATAAACTATAAATGCTAAAGGGGTTTTAGAGAACTGTGTACGTTCTAGCTGCTGGTGGGATATAAAGTGGTAACAGCACTAACGCAAACTGAATGGAGCTGCTTGAAAAGGTAAAAATTGAGCTACCATATGATGCGGCAGGGCACCTCTTGGGCTTATAACCTAAGACTACCAGAATCGGAAAGACACAGGCAGTCAAATGTGCACTGCAGCAATATGGAAATAGCAAAGACATGGAAGCAAAAAAAATGTCCATAAACAGATGAATGGACAGAGAAGTGGTATATGGACAGAATGGAATAGTAGCCTCGGGAAAAAAATGAACAATGCCGTTTTCAGGACTACAGTAGAGCCTAGAAATAATCATATAAGGTTAAGTAAGTCAAAAGGGTATGACAAATATCCTATGATATCATTTATACATGTTATCCTAAGATTGCTACCAATGAACATATTTCCACAGAAAAAGACACTCACAGACTTATGAAATAAACTAATGGTTAGCCAAAATGAAAGGGGGGAGGATGGGTAAATTAGGACTATGGGATTAACATAAATATACTAATGTATGTTACATGCATATAAACATATAACAGATAAACTATATGAATTATATAATCACCAATACCTTTAAAATATACATTCTGTATTCACATACATGGTAACAGAATCCGAAGATGAACAGACATATGTATGAATCATTGAGCAGATTCTGTACAGCCAGGCAATCAAAACACTAAAATCAAATTTACTCCGATAAGAAATAGAAATTAAATTTCAAAAACAAACATAAGTAAGGAGACATAAACTTCTGGAGGCTTGTCCCAGCACATTCCACTCTAATTTACAACCTCGGAACACTACCTCCAGGAAGATTCTGTTGCCATAGTAACAAGAGTTGAGAACGTAATAATGCTGCCGCCTTGTGGCTGTTTCCCACAACAGCAGCTTTAAACCCAGTGCTAATGGTTGCTTAATAGTCAAAACGACTGCAGGGGTCTAAATGACACCTGCCCTCAAAAAATGCCCTGGGGTAGGGAATACACAAAAAAATTCAACACATGAGAAATTTTTCAAAAAGTGAATATGAAGAGGGAAGTTGTACTCACACTTTAACAAAAAAAGGAAAAGAAGAAAAAGGATATGCCTAAAGATCAGTATAAGGAATTATTCGCCACATGCGTATCCAACCTCCAAAAAGGTTTCAGCTCACACCAGTCAAATGGCCATCAGCAAAAAGTCTACAAACTATAAATGCTGAAGGAGTTTTAGAGAAATGTATACCTTCTATCTGCTGCTGGGATGTAAAGTGGTAACAGCACTAACACAAACTGAATGGAGCTGCTTGAAAAGGTAAAAATTGAGCTACCATATGATGCGGCAGGGCACCTCTTCGGCTTATAACCTAAGACTATCAGAATCGGAAAGACACAGGCAGTCAAATGTGCACTGCAGCAATATGGAAATAGCAAAGACATGGAAGCAAAAAAAATGTCCATAAACAGATGAATGGACAGAGAAGAAGTGGTATATGGACAGAATGCAATAGTAGCCTCGGGGAAAAAATGAACAATGCCGTTTTAAGGACTAGAGTTCAGCCTAGAAATAATCATATAAGGTTAAGTAAGTCAAAAGGGTATGACAAATATCCTATGATATCATTTATACATGTTATCCTAAGATTGCTACCAATGAACATATTTCCACAGAAAAAGACACTCACAGACTTATGAAATAAACTAATTGTTAGCCAAAATGAAAGGTGGGAGGATGGGTAAATTAGGACTATGGGGTTAACATACATATACTAATGTATGTTAAGTGTATAAAAACATATAACAGATAAACTGTATGAATTATATAATCACCAATACCTTTAAAATATACATTCTGTAATAACATACATGGTAACTGAATCCGAAGATGAACAGACATATGTAGGAATCATTGAGCAGATTCTGTACAGCCAGACAATCAAAACACTCTAATCAAATTTACTCCAAAAAGAAATAGAAATTTAATTTAAAAAACAAACCTAAGTAAGGAGACATAAACTTCTGGGGGCTTGTCCCAGCACATTCCACTCTAATTTACAACCTCGGAACACTACCACCAGGAAGATTCTGTTGCCCTAGTAACAAGAGATGAGAACGTAATAATGCTGCCGCCTTGTGGCTCTTTCCCACAACAGCAGCTTTAAACCCAGTGCTAATGGTTGCTTAATAGTCACATGGACTGCGGGGCTCTAAATGACACCTGCCCTGAAAAATGCCCTGGGGTAGGGAATAGGCAAGAATATTCAACACATGAGAAATTTTTCAAAAAGTCAATAAGAGGAGGGAAGTTGTACTCACTCTTTAAAAAAAAAGGAAAAGAAAAAAAAGGACATGCCTAAAGCTCAGTAGAATGAATTATTAGACACATGCAAATTCAAATTCAAAAAGGTTTCAGCTCACACCAGTCGTTTCCATCAGCAAAATGTCTACAAACTATAAATGCTGAAGGGGTTTTAGAGAACTGTGTACCTTCTAGCTGCTGGTGGGATGTAAAGTGGTAACAGCACTAACGCAAACTGAATGGAGTTTCTTGAAAAGGTAAAAATTGAGCTACCATATGATGCGGCAGGTCACCTTTTGGGCCTATAACCTAAGACCACCTAAATCGGAAAGACACAGGCAGGCAAATGTGCACTGCAGCAATATTGAAATAGCCAAGAAATGGAAGCAGAAAAAGGGTTCATAAACAGATGAATGGACAAAGAAGAAGTGGTATACGTACCAAATAGAATAGTAGCCTCGGGAAAAAAATGAACAATGCCGTTTTCAGGACTACAGTTGAGCCTAGAAATAATCATATAAGGTTAAGTAACTCAAAAGGGTACGACAAATATCCTATGATAACATTTATACATGTTATCCTAAGATAGCTACCAATGAACATATTTCCACAGAAAAAGACACTCACAGACTTATGAAATAAACTAATGGTTAGACAAAATGAAAGGTGGGAGGATGGGTAAACTAGGACTATGGGGTTAACATACATATACTAATGTATGTTAAGTGTATAAAAACATATAACAGATAAACTGTATGAATTATATAATCACCAATACCTTTAAAATATACATTCTGTAATCACATACATGGTAACAGAATCCGAAGATGAACAGACATATGTAGGAATCATTGAGCAGTTTCTGTACAGCCAGACAATCAAAACACTCTAATCAAATTTACTCCGATAAGAAATAGAAATTAAATTTAAAAAACAAACCTAAGTAAGGAGACATAAACTTCTGGGGGCTTGTCCCAGCACATTCCACTCTAATTTACAACCTCGGAACACTACCTCCAGGAAGATTCTGTTGCCCTAGTAACAAGAGATGAGAACGTAATAATGCTGCCGCCTTGTGGCTCTTTCCCACAACAGCAGCTTTAAACCCAGTGCTAATGGTTGCTTAATAGTCACATGGACTGCAGGGCTCTAAATGACACCTGCCCTGAAAAATGCCCTGGGGTAGGGAATAGGCAATAATATTCAACACATGAGAAATTTTTCAAGAAGTCAATAAGAGGAGGGAAGTTGTACTCACTCTTTAAAAAAAAAGGAAAAGAAAAAAAAGGACATGCCTAAAGCTCAGTAGAATGAATTATTAGACACATGCAAATTCAAATTCAAAAAGGTTTCAGCTCACACCAGTCGTTTCCATCAGCAAAATGTCTACAAACTATAAATGCTGAAGGGGTTTTAGAGAACTGTGTACCTTCTAGCTGCTGGTGGGATGTAAAGTGGTAACAGCACTAACACAAACTGAATGGAGCTGCTTGAAAAGATAAAAATTGAGCTACCATATGATGCGGCAGGTCACCTTTTGGGCCGATAACCTAAGACCACCTGAATGGGAAAGACACAGGCAGGCAAATGAGCAGTGCAGCAATATTGAAATAGCCAAGACATGGAAGCAGAAAAAAGGTTCATAAACAGATGAATGGACAAAGAAGAAGTGGTATACGTACCAAATAGAATAGTAGCCTCGGGAAAAAAATGAACAATGCCGTTTTCAGGACTACAGTTGAGCCTAGAAATAATCATATAACGTTAAGTAACTCAAAAGGGTACGACAAATATGCTATGAAAACATTTATACATGTTATCCTAAGATTGCTACCAATGAACATATTTCCACAGAAAAAGACACTCACAGACTTATCAAATAAACTAATGGTTAGCCAAAATGAAAGGTGGGAGGATGGGTAAATTAGGACTATGGGGTTAACATACATATACTAATGTATGTTAAGTGTATAAAAACATATAACAGATAAACTGTATGAATTATATAATCACCAATACCTTTAAAATATACATTTTGTAATCACATACATGGTAACAGGACCCGAAGATGAACAGACATATGTAGGAATCATTGAGCAGATTCTGTACAGCCAGGCAATCAAAACACTCTAATCAAATTTACTCCGATAAGAAATAGAAATTAAATTTAAAAAACAAACATAAATAAGGAGACATAAACTTCTGGGGGCTTGTCCCAGCACATTCCACTCTAATTTACAACCTCGGAACACTACCTCCAGGAAGATTCTGTTGCCCTAGTAACAAGAGATGAGAACGTAATAATGCTGCCGCCTTGTGGCTCTTTCCCACAACAGCAGCTTTAAACCCAGTGCTAATGGTTGCTTAATAGTCACATGGACTGCAGGGCTCTAAATGACACCTGCCCTTAAAAATGCCCTGGGGTAGGGAATAGGCAAGAAAATTCAACACATGAGAAATTTTTCAAGAAGTCAATAAGAGGAGGGAAGTTGTACTCACTCTTTAAAAAAAAGGAAAAGAAAAAAAAGGACATGCCTAAAGGTCAGTAGAATGAATTATTAGACACATGCAAATTCAAATTCAAAAAGGTTTCAGCTCACACCAGTCATTTCCATCAGCAAAATGTCTATAAACTATAAATGCTGAAGGGGTTTTAGAGAACTGTGTACCTTCTAGCTGCTGGTGGGATGTAAAGTGGTAACAGCACTAACGCAAACTGAATGGAGCTTCTTGAAAAGGTAAAAATTGAGCTACCATATGATGCAGCAGGTCACCCTTTGGGCCTATAACCTAAGACCACCTGAATCGGAAAGACACAGGCAGGCAAATGAGCACTGCAGCAATATTGAAATAGCCAAGACATGGAAGCAGAAAAAAGGTTCATAAACAGATGAATGGACAAAGAAGAAGTAGTATACGTACCAAATAGAATAGTAGCCTGGGGAAAAAAATGAACAACGCCGTTTTCAGGACTACAGTTGAGCCTAGAAATAATCATATAAGGTTAAGTAACTCAAAAGGGTACGACAAATATCCTATGATATTTATACATGTTATCCTAAGATTGCTACCAATGAACATATTTCCACAGAAAAAGACACTCACAGACTTATGAAATAAACTAATGGTTAGCAAAATGAAAGGTGGGAGGATGGGTAAATTAGGACTATGGGGTTAACATACATATACTAATGTATGTTAAGTGTATAACAACATATAACAGATAAACTGTATGAATTATATAATCACCAATACCTTTAAAATATACATTTTGTAATCACATACATGGTAACAGGACCCGAAGATGAACAGACATATGTATGAATCATTGAGCAGATCCTGTACAGCCAGGCAATCAAAACACTCTAATCAAATTTACGCTGATAAGAAATAGAAATGAAATTTAAAAAACAAACATAAGTAAGGAGACATAAACTTCTGGGGGCTTGTCCCAGCACATTCCACTCTAATTTACAACCTCAGAACACTACCTCCAGGAAGATTCTGTTGCCCTAGTAACAAGAGTTGAGAACGTAATAATGCTGCCGCCTTGTGGCTGTTTCCCACAACAGCAGCTTTAAACCCAGTGCTAATGGTTGCTTAATAGTCACAACGACTGCAGGGGTCTAAATGACACCTGCCCTCAAAAAGTGCCCTTGGGTAGGGAATAGGCAAGAAAATTCAACACATGAGAAATTTTTCAAAAAGTGAATATGAAGAGGGAAGTTGTACTCACACTTTAACAAAAAAAGGAAAAGAAGAAAAAGGATATGCCTAAAGATCAGTATAAGGAATTATTCGCCACATGCGTATCCAACCTCCATAAAGGTTTCAGCTCACAACAGTCAAATGGCCATTAGCAAAAAGTCTACAAACTATAAATGCTGAAGGTGTTTTAGAGAAATGTGTACCTTCTATCTGCTGCTGGGATGTAAAGTGGTAACAGCACTAACGCAAACTGAATGGAGCCGCTTGAAAAGGTAGAAATTGAGCTACCATATGATGCGGCAGGGCACCTCTCGGGCTTATAACCTAAGACCACCAGAATCGGAAAGACACAGGCAGTCAATGTGCACTGCAGCAATACTGAAATAGCCAAGACATGGAAGCAAAAAAAGGTCCATAAACAGATGAATGGACAGAGAAGAAGTGGTATATGGACAGAATGGAATAGTAGCCTCGGGAAAAAAATGAACAATGCCGTTTTCAAGACTACAGTAGAGCCTAGAAATAATAATATACGGTTAAGTAAGTCAAAAGGGTATGACAAATATCCTATGATATCATTTATACATGTTATCCTAAGATAGCTACCAATGAACATATTTCCACAGAAAAAGACACTCACAGACTTATGAAATAAACTAATGGTTAGCCAAAATGAAAGGTGGGAGGATGGGTAAATTAGGACTATGGGGTTAACATACATATACTAATGTATGTTAAGTGTATAAAAACATATAACAGATAAACTGTATGAATTATATAATCACCAATACCTTTAAAATATACATTTTGTAATCACATACATGGTAAGAGGACCCGAAGATGAACAGACATATGTATGAATCATTGAGCAGATCCTGTACAGCCAGGCAATCAAAACACTCGAATCAAATTTACTCCGATAAGAAATAGAAATTAAATTTAAAAAACAAACATAAATAAGGAGACATAAACTTCTGGGGGCTTGTCCCAGCACATTCCACTCTAATTTACAACCTCGGAACACTACCTCCAGGAAGATTCTGTTGCCCTAGTAACAAGAGATGAGAACGTAATAATGCTGCCGCCTTGTGGCTCTTTCCCACAACAGCAGCTTTAAACCCAGTGCTAATGGTTGCTTAATAGTCACATGGACTGCAGGGCTCTAAATGACACCTGCCCTTAAAAATGCCCTGGGGTAGGGAATAGGCAAGAAAATTCAACACATGAGAAATTTTTCAAGAAGTCAATAAGAGGAGGGAAGTTGTACTCACTCTTTAAAAAAAAAGGAAAAGAAAAAAAAGGACATGCCTAAACCTCAGTATAAGGAATTATTAGACACATGCAAATGCAAATTCAAAAAGGTTTCAGCTCACACCAGTCATTTCCATCAGCAAAATATCTACAAACTATAAATGCTGAAGGAGTTTTAGAGAACTGTGTACCTTCTAGATCCTGGTGGGATGTAAAGTGGTAACAGCACTAACGCAAACTGAATTGAGCTGTTGAAAAGGTAAAAATTGAGCTACCATATGATGCGGCAGGTCACCTTTTGGGCCTATAACCTAAGACCACCTGAATCGGAAAGACACAGGCAGGCAAATGAGCACTGCAGCAATATTGAAATAGCCAAGACATGGAAGCAGAAAAAAGGTTCATAAACAGATGAATGGACAAAGAAGAAGTGGTATACGTACCAAATAGAATAGTAGCCTCGGGAAAGAAATGAACAATGCCGTTTTCAGGACTACAGTTGAGCCTAGAAATAATCATGTAAGGTTAAGTAACTCAAAAGGGTACGACAAATATCCTATGATAACATTTATACATGTTATCCTAAGATAGCTACCAATGAACATATTTCCACAGAAAAAGACACTCACAGACTTATGAAATAAACTAATGGTTAGCCAAAATGAAAGGTGGGAGGATGGGTAAACTAGGACTATGGGGTTAACATACATATACTAATGTATGTTAAGTGTATAAAAACATATAACAGATAAACTGTATGAATTATATAATCACCAATACCTTTAAAATATACATTTTGTAATCACATACATGGTAACAGGACCCGAGGATGAACAGACATATGTACGAATCATTGAGCAGATTCTGTACAGCCAGGCAATCAAAACACTAAAATCAAATTTACTCCGATAAGAAATAGAAATTAAATTTAAAAAACAAACATAAGTAAGGAGACATAAACTTCTGGAGGCTTGTCCCAGCACATTCCACTCTAATTTACAACCTCGGAACACTACCTCCAGGAAGACTCTGTTGCCATAGTAACAAGAGTTGAGAACGTAATAATGCTGCCGCCTTGTGGCTGTTTCCCACAACAGCAGCTTTAAACCCAGTGCTAAGGGTTGCTTAATAGTCAAAACGACTGCAGGGGTCTAAATGACACCTGCCCTCAAAAAATGCCCTGGGGTAGGGAATACGCAAGAAAATTCATCACATGAGAAATTTTTCAAAAAGTGAATATGAAGAGGGAAGTTGTACTCACACTTTAACAAAAAAAGGAAAAGAAGAAAAAGGATATGCCTAAAGATCAATATAAGAAATTATTCGCCACATGCGTATCCAACCTCCAAAAAGGTTTCAGCTCACACCAGTCAAATGGCCATCAGCAAAAAGTCTACAAACTATAAATGCTGAAGGGGTTTTAGAGAAATGTATACCTTCTATCTGCTGCTGGGATGTAAAGTGGTAACAGCACTAACACAAACTGAATGGAGCTGCTTGAAAAGGTAAAAATTGAGCTACCATATGATGCGGCAGGGCACCTCTTCGGCTTATAACCTAAGACTACCAGAATCGGAAAGACACAGGCAGTCAAATGTGCACTGCAGCAATATGGAAATAGCAAAGACATGGAAGCAAAAAAAATGTCCATAAACAGATGAATGGACAGAGAAGAAGTGGTATATGGACAGAATGCAATAGTAGCCTCGGGGAAAAAATGAACAATGCCGTTTTAAGGACTAGAGTTGAGCCTAGAAATAATCATATAAGGTTAAGTAAGTCAAAAGGGTATGACAAATAACCTATGATATCATTTATACATGTTATCCTAAGATTGCTACCAATGAACATATTTCCACAGAAAAAGACACTCACAGACTTATGAAATAAACTAATTGTTAGCCAAAATGAAAGGTGGGAGGATGGGTAAATTAGGACTATGGGGTTAACATACATATACTAATGTATGTTAAGTGTATAAAAACATATAACAGATAAACTGTATGAATTATATAATCACCAATACCTTTAAAATATACATTCTGTAATCACATACATGGTAACAGAATCCGAAGATGAACAGACATATGTAGGAATCATTGAGCAGTTTCTGTACAGCCAGACAATCAAAACACTCTAATCAAATTTACTCCGATAAGAAATAGAAATTTAATTTAAAAAACAAACCTAAGTAAGGAGACATAAACTTCTGGGGGCTTGTCCCAGCACATTCCACTCTAATTTACATCCTCGGAACACTACCACCAGGAAGATTCTGTTGCCCTAGTAACAAGAGATGAGAACGTAATAATGCTGCCGCCTTGTGGCTCTTTCCCACAACAGCAGCTTTAAACCCAGTGCTAATGGTTGCTTAATAGTCACATGGACTGCAGGACTCTAAATGACACCTGCCCTGAAAAATGCCCTGGGGTAGGGAATAGGCAAGAATATTCAACACATGAGAAATTTTTCAAGAAGTCAATAAGAGGAGGGAAGTTGTACTCACTCTTTAAAAAAAAGGAAAAGAAAAAAAAGGACATGCCTAAAGCTCAGTAAAATGAATTATTAGACACATGCAAATTCAAATTCAAAAAGGTTTCAGCTCACACCAGTCGTTTCCATCAGCAAAATGTCTACAAACTATAAATGCTGAAGGGGTTTTAGAGAACTGTGTACCTTCTAGCTGCTGGTGGGATGTAAAGTGGTAACAGCACTAACGCAAACTGAATGGAGTTTCTTGAAAAGGTAAAAATTGAGCTACCATATGATTCGGCAGGTCACCTTTTGGGCCTATAACCTAAGACCACCTAAATCGGAAAGACACAGGCAGGCAAATGTGCACTGCAGCAATATTGAAATAGCCAAGACATGGAAGCAGAAAAAGGGTTCATAAACAGATGAATGGACAAAGAAGAAGTGGTATACGTACCAAATAGCATAGTAGCCTCGGGAAAAAAATGAACAATACCGTTTTCAGGACTACAGTTGAGCCTAGAAATAATCATATAAGGTTAAGTAACTCAAAAGGGTACGACAATTATCCTATGATAACATTTATACATGTTATCCTACGATTGCTACCAATGAACATATTTCCACAGAAAAAGACACTCACAGACTTATCAAATAAACTAATGGTTAGCCAAAATGAAAGGTGGGAGGATGGGTAAATTAGGACTATGGGGTTAACATACATATACTAATGTATGTTAAGTGTATAAAAACATGTAACAGATAAACTGTATGAATTATATAATCACCAATACCTTTAAAATATACATTTTGTAATCACATACATGGTAAGAGGACCCGAAGATGAACAGACATATGTATGAATCACTGAGCAGATCCTGTACAGCCAGGCAATCAAAACACTCTAATCAAATTTACTCCGATAAGAAATAGAAATTAAATTTAAAAAAACAAACATAAGTAAGGAGACATAAACTTCTGGGGGCTTGTCCCAGCACATTCCACTCTAATTTACAACCTCGGAACACTACCTCCAGGAAGATTCTGTTGCCCTAGTAACAAGAGATGAGAACGTAATAATGCTGCTGCCTTGTGGCTCTTTCCCACAACAGCAGCTTTAAACCCAGTGCTAATGTTTGCTTAATAGTCACAAGGACTGCAGGGCTCTAAATGACACCTGCCCTTAAAAATGCCCTGGGGTAGGGAATAGGCAAGAAAATTCAACACATTAGAAATTTTTCAAGAAGTCAATAAGAGGAGGGAAGTTGTACTCACTCTTTAAAAAAAAAGGAAAAGAAAAAAAAGGACATTCCTAAACCTCAGTATAAGGAATTATTAGACACATGCAAATGCAAATTCAAAAAGGTTTCAGCTCACACCAGTCATTTCCATCAGCAAAATGTCTACAAACTATAAATGCTGAAGGAGTTTTAGAGAACTGTGTGCCTTCTAGATCCTGGTTGGATGTAAAGTGGTAACAGCACTAACGCAAACTGAATTGAGCTGTTGAAAAGGTAAAAATTGAGCTACCATATGATGCGGCAGGTCACCTTTTGGGCCTATAACCTAAGACCACCTGAATCGGAAAGACACAGGCAGGCAAATGAGCACTGCAGCAATATTGAAATAGCCAAGACATGGACGCAGAAAAAAGGTTCATAAACAGATGAATGGACAAAGAAGAAGTGGTATACGTACCAAATAGAATAGTAGCCTCGGGAAAAAAATGAACAATGCCGTTTTCAGGACTACAGTTGAGCCTAGAAATAATCATATAAGGTTAAGTAACTCAAAAGGGTACGACAAATATCCTATGATAACATTTATACATGTTATCCTAAGATAGCTACCAATGAACATATTTCCACAGAAAAAGACACTCACAGACTTATGAAATAAACTAATGGTTAGACAAAATGAAAGGTGGGAGGATGGGTAAACTAGGACTATGGGGTTAACATACATATACTAATGTATGTTAAGTGTATAAAAACATATAACAGATAAACTGTATGAATTATATAATCACCAATACCTTTAAAATATACATTCTGTAATCACATACATGGTAACAGAATCCGAAGATGAACAGACATATGTAGGAATCATTGAGCAGTTTCTGTACAGCCAGACAATCAAAACACTCTAATCAAATTTACTCAGATAAGAAATAGAAATTTAATTTAAAAAACAAACCTAAGTAAGGAGACATAAACTTCTGGGGGCTTGTCCCAGCACATTCCACTCTAATTTACAACCTCGGAACACTACCTCCAGGAAGATTCTGTTGCCCTAGTAACAAGAGATGAGAACGTAATAATGCTGCCGCCTTGTGGCTCTTTCCCACAACAGCAGCTTTAAACCCAGTGCTAATGGTTGCTTAATAGTCACATGGACTGCAGGGCTCTAAATGACACCTGCCCTGAAAAATGCCCTGGGGTAGGGATTAGGCAAGAATATTCAACACATGAGAAATTTTTCAAGAAGTCAATAAGAGGAGGGAAGTTGTACTCACTCTTTAAAAAAAAAGGAAAAGAAAAAAAAGGACATGCCTAAAGCTCAGTAGAATGAATTATTAGACACATGCAAATTCAAATTCAAAAAGGTTTCAGCTCACACCAGTCGTTTCCATCAGCAAAATGTCTACAAACTATAAATGCTGAAGGGGTTTTAGAGAACTGTGTACCTTCTAGCTGCTGGTGGGATGTAAAGTGGTAACAACACTAACACAAACTGAATGGAGCTGCTTGAAAAGATAAAAATTGAGCTACCATATGATGCGGCAGGTCACCCTTTGGGCCTATAACCTAAGACCACCTGAATCGGAAAGACACAGGCAGGCAAATGAGCACTGCAGCAATATTGAAATAGCCAAGACATGGAAGCAGAAAAAAGGTTCATAAACAGATGAATGGACAAAGAAGAAGTAGTATACGTACCAAATAGAATAGTAGCCTGGGGAAAAAAATGAACAACGCCGTTTTCAGGACTACAGTTGAGCCTAGAAATAATCATATAAGGTTAAGTAACTCAAAAGGGTACGACAAATATCCTATGATAATATTTATACATGTTATCCTAAGATTGCTACCAATGAACATATTTCCACAGAAAAAGACACTCACAGACTTATGAAATAAACTAATGGTTAGCAAAATGAAAGGTGGGAGGATGGGTAAATTAGGACTATGGGGTTAACATACATATACTAATGTATGTTAAGTGTATAACAACATATAACAGATAAACTGTATGAATTATATAATCACCAATACCTTTAAAATATACATTTTGTAATCACATACATGGTAACAGGACCCGAAGATGAACAGACATATGTATGAATCATTGAGCAGATCCTGTACAGCCAGGCAATCAAAACACTCTAATCAAATTTACGCTGATAAGAAATAGAAATGAAATTTAAAAAACAAACATAAGTAAGGAGACATAAACTTCTGGGGGCTTGTCCCAGCACATTCCACTCTAATTTACAACCTCAGAACACTACCACCAGGAAGATTCTGTTGCCCTAGTAACAAGAGATGAGAACGTAATAATGCTGCTGCCTTGTGGCTGTTTCCCACAACAGCAGCTTTAAACCCAGTGCTAATGGTTGCTTAATAGTCACAACGACTGCAGGGGTCTAAATGACACCTGCCCTCAAAAAGTGCCCTTGGGTAGGGAATAGGCAAGAAAATTCAACACATGAGAAATTTTTCAAAAAGTGAATATGAAGAGGGAAGTTGTACTCACACTTTAACAAAAAAAGGAAAAGAAGAAAAAGGATATGCCTAAAGATCAGTATAAGGAATTATTCGCCACATGCGTATCCAACCTCCATAAAGGTTTCAGCTCACAACAGTCAAATGGCCATCAGCAAAAGTCTACAAACTATAAATGCTGAAGGTGTTTTAGAGAAATGTGTACCTTTTATCTGCTGCTGGGATGTAAAGTGGTAACAGCACTAACGCAAACTGAATGGAGCCGCTTGAAAAGGTAGAAATTGAGCTACCATATGATGCGGCAGGGCACCTCTCGGGCTTATAACCTAAGACCACCAGAATCGGAAAGACACAGGCAGTCAAATGTGCACTGCAGCAATACTGAAATAGCCAAGACATGGAAGCAAAAAAAGGTCCATAAACAGATGAATGGACAGAGAAGAAGTGGTATATGGACAGAATGGAATAGTAGCCTCGGGAAAAAAATGAACAATGCCGTTTTCAGGACTACAGTAGAGCCTAGAAATAATAATATAAGGTTAAGTAAGTCAAAAGGGTATGACAAATATCCTATGATATCATTTATACATGTTATCCTAAGATTGCTACCAATGAACATATTTCCACAGAAAAAGACACTCACAGACTTATGAAATAAACTAATGGTTAGCCAAAATGAAAGGGGGGAGGATGGGTAAATTAGGACTATGGGATTAACATAAATATACTAATGTATGTTACATGCATATAAACATATAACAGATAAACTATATGAATTATATAAACACCAATACCTTTAAAATATACATTCTGTATTCACATACATGGTAACAGAATCCGAAGATGAACAGACATATGTAGGAATCATTGAGCAGATTCTGTACAGCCAGACAATCAAAAAACTCTAATCAAATTTACTCCAAAAAGAAATAGAATTAAATTTAAAAAACAAACATAAGTAAGGAGACATAAACTTCTGGGGGCTCGTCCCAGCACATTCCACTCTAATTTACAACCACGGAACACTACCTCCAGGAAGATTCTGTTGCCCTAGTAACAAGAGATGAGAACGTAATAATGCTGCCGCCTTGTGGCTGTTTCCCACAACAGCAGCATTAAACCCAGTGCTAATGGTTGCTTAATAGTCACAAGGACTGCAGGGCTCTAAATGACACCTGCCCTTAAAAATGCCCTGGGGTAGGGAATAGGCAAGAAAATTCAAAACATGAGAAATTTTTCAAGAAGTCAATAAGAGGAGGGAAGTTGTACTCACTCTTTAAAAAAAAAAGGAAAAGAAAAAAAATGACATGCCTAAAGCTCAGTAGAATGAATTATTAGACACATGCAAATTCAAATTCAAAAAGGTTTCAGCTCACACCAGTCGTTTCCATCAGCAAAATGTCTACAAACTATAAATGCTGAAGGGGTTTTAGAGAACTGTGTACCTTCTAGCTGCTGGTGGGATGTAAAGTGGTAACAGCACTAACGCAAACTGAATGGAGTTTCTTGAAAAGGTAAAAATTGAGCTACCATATGATGCGGCAGGTCACCTTTTGGGCCTATAACCTAAGACCACCTAAATCGGAAAGACACAGGCAGGCAAATGTGCACTGCAGCAATATTGAAATAGCCAAGACATGGAAGCAGAAAAAGGGTTCATAAACAGATGAATGGACAAAGAAGAAGTGGTATACGTACCAAATAGCATAGTAGCCTCGGGAAAAAAATGAACAATACCGTTTTCAAGACTACAGTTGAGCCTAGAAATAATCATATAAGGTTAAGTAACTCAAAAGGGTACGACAATTATCCTATGATAACATTTATACATGTTATCCTACGATTGCTACCAATGAACATATTTCCACAGAAAAAGACACTCACAGACTTATGAAATAAACTAATGGTTAGCCAAAATGAAAGGTGGGAGGATGGGTAAATTAGGACTATGGGGTTAACATACATATACTAATGTATGTTAAGTGTATAAAAACATGTAACAGATAAACTGTATGAATTATATAATCACCAATACCTTTAAAATATACATTTTGTAATCACATACATGGTAAGAGGACCCGAAGATGAACAGACATATGTATGAATCACTGAGCAGATCCTGTACAGCCAGGCAATCAAAACACTCTAATCAAATTTACTCCGATAAGAAATAGAAATGAAATTTAAAAAACAAACATAAGTAAGGAGACATAAACTTCTGGGGGCTTGTCCCAGCACATTCCACTCTAATTTACAACCTCGGAACACTACCTCCAGGAAGATTCTGTTGCCCTAGTAACAAGAGATGAGAACGTAATAATGCTGCTGCCTTGTGGCTCTTTCCCACAACAGCAGCTTTAAACCCAGTGCTAATGTTTGCTTAATAGTCACAAGGACTGCAGGGCTCTAAATGACACCTGCCCTTAAAAATGCCCTGGGGTAGGGAATAGGCAAGAAAATTCAACACATGAGAAATTTTTCAAGAAGTCAATAAGAGGAGGGAAGTTGTACTCACTCTTTAAAAAAAAAGGAAAAGAAAAAAAAGGACATGCCTAAAGCTCAGTATAAGGAATTATTAGACACATGCAAATGCAAATTCAAAAAGGTTTCAGCTCACACCAGTCATTTCCATCAGCAAAATGTCTATAAACTATAAATGCTAAAGGGGTTTTAGAGAACTGTGTACGTTCTAGCTGCTGGTGGGATATAAAGTGGTAACAGCACTAACGCAACCTGAATGGAGCTGCTTGAAAAGGTAAAAATTGAGCTACCATATGATGCGGCAGGGCACCTCTTGGGCTTATAACCTAAGACTACCAGAATCGGAAAGACACAGGCAGTCAAATGTGCACTGCAGCAATATGGAAATAGCAAAGACATGGAAGCAAAAAAAATGTCCATAAACAGATGAATGGACAGAGAAGTGGTATATGGACAGAATGGAATAGTAGCCTCGGGAAAAAAATGAACAATGCCGTTTTCAGGACTACAGTAGAGCCTAGAAATAATCATATAAGGTTAAGTAAGTCAAAAGGGTATGACAAATATCCTATGATATCATTTATACATGTTATCCTAAGATTGCTACCAATGAACATATTTCCACAGAAAAAGACACTCACAGACTTATGAAATAAACTAATTGTTAGCCAAAATGAAAGGGGGGAGGATGGGTAAATTAGGACTATGGGATTAACATAAATATACTAATGTATGTTACATGCATATAAACATATAACAGATAAACTATATGAATTATATAATCACCAATACCTTTAAAATATACATTCTGTATTCACATACATGGTAACAGAATCCGAAGATGAACAGACATATGTATGAATCATTGAGCAGATTCTGTACAGCCAGGCAATCAAAACACTAAAATCAAATTTACTCCGATAAGAAATAGAAATTAAATTTCAAAAACAAACATAAGTAAGGAGACATAAACTTCTGGAGGCTTGTCCCAGCACATTCCACTCTAATTTACAACCTCGGAACACTACCTCCAGGAAGATTCTGTTGCCATAGTAACAAGAGTTGAGAACGTAATAATGCTGCCGCCTTGTGGCTGTTTCCCACAACAGCAGCTTTAAACCCAGTGCTAATGGTTGCTTAATAGTCAAAACGACTGCAGGGGTCTAAATGACACCTGCCCTCAAAAAATGCCCTGGGGTAGGGAATACACAAAAAAATTCAACACATGAGAAATTTTTCAAAAAGTGAATATGAAGAGGGAAGTTGTACTCACACTTTAACAAAAAAAGGAAAAGAAGAAAAAGGATATGCCTAAAGATCAGTATAAGGAATTATTCGCCACATGCGTATCCAACCTCCAAAAAGGTTTCAGCTCACACCAGTCAAATGGCCATCAGCAAAAAGTCTACAAACTATAAATGCTGAAGGGGTTTTAGAGAAATGTATACCTTCTATCTGCTGCTGGGATGTAAAGTGGTAACAGCACTAACACAAACTGAATGGAGCTGCTTGAAAAGGTAAAAATTGAGCTACCATATGATGCGGCAGGGCACCTCTTCGGCTTATAACCTAAGACTACCAGAATCGGAAAGACACAGGCAGTCAAATGTGCACTGCAGCAATATGGAAATAGCAAAGACATGGAAGCAAAAAAAATGTCCATAAACAGATGAATGGACAGAGAAGAAGTGGTATATGGACAGAATGCAATAGTAGCCTCGGGGAAAAAATGAACAATGCCGTTTTAAGGACTAGAGTTCAGCCTAGAAATAATCATATAAGGTTAAGTAAGTCAAAAGGGTATGACAAATATCCTATGATATCATTTATACATGTTATCCTAAGATTGCTACCAATGAACATATTTCCACAGAAAAAGATACTCACAGACTTATGAAATAAACTAATTGTTAGCCAAAATGAAAGGTGGGAGGATGGGTAAATTAGGACTATGGGGTTAACATACATATACTAATGTATGTTAAGTGTATAAAAACATATAACAGATAAACTGTATGAATTATATAATCACCAATACCTTTAAAATATACATTCTGTAATAACATACATGGTAACAGAATCCGAAGATGAACAGACATATGTAGGAATCATTGAGCAGATTCTGTACAGCCAGACAATCAAAACACTCTAATCAAATTTACTCCAAAAAGAAATAGAAATTTAATTTAAAAAACAAACCTAAGTAAGGAGACATAAACTTCTGGGGGCTTGTCCCAGCACATTCCACTCTAATTTACAACCTCGGAACACTACCACCAGGAAGATTCTGTTGCCCTAGTAACAAGAGATGAGAACGTAATAATGCTGCCGCCTTGTGGCTCTTTCCCACAACAGCAGCTTTAAACCCAGTGCTAATGGTTGCTTAATAGTCACATGGACTGCAGGGCTCTAAATGACACCTGCCCTGAAAAATGCCCTGGGGTAGGGAATAGGCAAGAATATTCAACACATGAGAAATTTTTCAAAAAGTCAATAAGAGGAGGGAAGTTGTACTCACTCTTTAAAAAAAAAGGAAAAGAAAAAAAAGGACATGCCTAAAGCTCAGTAGAATGAATTATTAGACACATGCAAATTCAAATTCAAAAAGGTTTCAGCTCACACCAGTCGTTTCCATCAGCAAAATGTCTACAAACTATAAATGCTGAAGGGGTTTTAGAGAACTGTGTACCTTCTAGCTGCTGGTGGGATGTAAAGTGGTAACAGCACTAACGCAAACTGAATGGAGTTTCTTGAAAAGGTAAAAATTGAGCTACCATATGATGCGGCAGGTCACCTTTTGGGCCTATAACCTAAGACCACCTAAATCGGAAAGACACAGGCAGGCAAATGTGCACTGCAGCAATATTGAAATAGCCAAGACATGGAAGCAGAAAAAGGGTTCATAAACAGATGAATGGACAAAGAAGAAGTGGTATACGTACCAAATAGAATAGTAGCCTCGGGAAAAAAATGAACAATGCCGTTTTCAGGACTACAGTTGAGCCTAGAAATAATCATATAAGGTTAAGTAACTCAAAAGGGTACGACAAATATCCTATGATAACATTTATACATGTTATCCTAAGATAGCTACCAATGAACATATTTCCACAGAAAAAGACACTCACAGACTTATGAAATAAACTAATGGTTAGCCAAAATGAAAGGTGGGAGGATGGGTAAACTAGGACTATGGGGTTAACATACATATACTAATGTATGTTAAGTGTATAAAAACATATAACAGATAAACTGTATGAATTATATAATCACCAATACCTTTAAAATATACATTCTGTAATCACATACATGGTAACAGAATCCGAAGATGAACAGACATATGTAGGAATCATTGAGCAGTTTCTGTACAGCCAGACAATCAAAACACTCTAATCAAATTTACTCCGATAAGAAATAGAAATTAAATTTAAAAAACAAACCTAAGTAAGGAGACATAAACTTCTGGGGGCTTGTCCCAGCACATTCCACTCTAATTTACAACCTCGGAACACTACCTCCAGGAAGATTCTGTTGCCCTAGTAACAAGAGATGAGAACGTAATAATGCTGCCGCCTTGTGGCTCTTTCCCACAACAGCAGCTTTAAACCCAGTGCTAATGGTTGCTTAATAGTCACATGGACTGCAGGGCTCTAAATGACACCTGCCCTGAAAAATGCCCTGGGGTAGGGAATAGGCAATAATATTCAACACATGAGAAATTTTTCAAGAAGTCAATAAGAGGAGGGAAGTTGTACTCACTCTTTAAAAAAAAAGGAAAAGAAAAAAAAGGACATGCCTAAAGCTCAGTAGAATGAATTATTAGACACATGCAAATTCAAATTCAAAAAGGTTTCAGCTCACACCAGTCGTTTCCATCAGCAAAATGTCTACAAACTATAAATGCTGAAGGGGTTTTAGAGAACTGTGTACCTTCTAGCTGCTGGTGGGATGTAAAGTGGTAACAGCACTAACACAAACTGAATGGAGCTGCTTGAAAAGATAAAAATTGAGCTACCATATGATGCGGCAGGTCACCTTTTGGGCCTATAACCTAAGACCACCTGAATGGGAAAGACACAGGCAGGCAAATGAGCAGTGCAGCAATATTGAAATAGCCAAGACATGGAAGCAGAAAAAAGGTTCATAAACAGATGAATGGACAAAGAAGAAGTGGTATACGTACCAAATAGAATAGTAGCCTCGGGAAAAAAATGAACAATGCCGTTTTCAGGACTACAGTTGAGCCTAGAAATAATCATATAACGTTAAGTAACTCAAAAGGGTACGACAAATATCCTATGAAAACATTTATACATGTTATCCTAAGATTGCTACCAATGAACATATTTCCACAGAAAAAGACACTCACAGACTTATCAAATAAACTAATGGTTAGCCAAAATGAAAGGTGGGAGGATGGGTAAATTAGGACTATGGGGTTAACATACATATACTAATGTATGTTAAGTGTATAAAAACATATAACAGATAAACTGTATGAATTATATAATCACCAATACCTTTAAAATATACATTTTGTAATCACATACATGGTAACAGGACCCGAAGATGAACAGACATATGTATGAATCATTGAGCAGATTCTGTACAGCCAGGCAATCAAAACACTCTAATCAAATTTACTCCGATAAGAAATAGAAATTAAATTTAAAAAACAAACATAAATAAGGAGACATAAACTTCTGGGGGCTTGTCCCAGCACATTCCACTCTAATTTACAACCTCGGAACACTACCTCCAGGAAGATTCTGTTGCCCTAGTAACAAGAGATGAGAACGTAATAATGCTGCCGCCTTGTGGCTCTTTCCCACAACAGCAGCTTTAAACCCAGTGCTAATGGTTGCTTAATAGTCACATGGACTGCAGGGCTCTAAATGACACCTGCCCTGAAAAATGCCCTGGGGTAGGGAATAGGCAAGAAAATTCAACACATGAGAAAATTTTCAAGAAGTCAATAAGAGGAGGGAAGTTGTACTCACTCTTTAAAAAAAAAGGAAAAGAAAAAAAAGGACATGCCTAAAGCTCAGTAGAATGAATTATTAGACACATGCAAATTCAAATTCAAAAAGGTTTCAGCTCACACCAGTCATTTCCATCAGCAAAATGTCTATAAACTATAAATGCTGAAGGGGTTTTAGAGAACTGTGTACCTTCTAGCTGCTGGTGGGATGTAAAGTGGTAACAGCACTAACGCAAACTGAATGGAGCTTCTTGAAAAGGTAAAAATTGAGCTACCATATGATGCAGCAGGTCACCCTTTGGGCCTATAACCTAAGACCACCTGAATCGGAAAGACACAGGCAGGCAAATGAGCACTGCAGCAATATTGAAATAGCCAAGACATGGAAGCAGAAAAAAGGTTCATAAACAGATGAATGGACAAAGGAGAAGTGGTATACGTACCAAATAGAATAGTAGCCTGGGGAAAAAAATGAACAACGCCGTTTTCAGGACTACAGTTGAGCCTAGAAATAATCATATAAGGTTAAGTAACTCAAAAGGGTACGACAAATATCCTATGATATTTATACATGTTATCCTAAGATTGCTACCAATGAACATATTTCCACAGAAAAAGACACTCACAGACTTATGAAATAAACTAATGGTTAGCAAAATGAAAGGTGGGAGGATGGGTAAATTAGGACTATGGGGTTAACATACATATACTAATGTATGTTAAGTGTATAACAACATATAACAGATAAACTGTATGAATTATATAATCACCAATACCTTTAAAATATACATTTTGTAATCACATACATGGTAACAGGACCCGAAGATGAACAGACATATGTATGAATCATTGAGCAGATCCTGTACAGCCAGGCAATCAAAACACTCTAATCAAATTTACGCTGATAAGAAATAGAAATGAAATTTAAAAAACAAACATAAGTAAGGAGACATAAACTTCTGGGGGCTTGTCCCAGCACATTCCACTCTAATTTACAACCTCAGAACACTACCTCCAGGAAGATTCTGTTGCCCTAGTAACAAGAGTTGAGAACGTAATAATGCTGACGCCTTATGGCTGTTTCCCACAACAGCAGCTTTAAACCCAGTGCTAATGGTTGCTTAATAGTCACAACGACTGCAGGGGTCTAAATGACACCTGCCCTCAAAAAGTGCCCTTGGGTAGGGAATAGGCAAGAAAATTCAACACATGAGAAATTTTTCAAAAAGTGAATATGAAGAGGGAAGTTGTACTCACACTTTAACAAAAAAAGGAAAAGAAAAAAAAGGACATGCCTAAAGCTCAGTAGAATGAATTATTAGACACATGCAAATTCAAATTCAAAAAGGTTTCAGCTCACACCAGTCATTTCCATCAGCAAAATGTCTATAAACTATAAATGCTGAAGGGGTTTTAGAGAACTGTGTACCTTCTAGCTGCTGGTGGGATGTAAAGTGGTAACAGCACTAACGCAAACTGAATGGAGCTTCTTGAAAAGGTAAAAATTGAGCTACCATATGATGCAGCAGGTCACCCTTTGGGCCTATAACCTAAGACCACCTGAATCGGAAAGACACAGGCAGGCAAATGAGCACTGCAGCAATATTGAAATAGCCAAGACATGGAAGCAGAAAAAAGGTTCATAAACAGATGAATGGACAAAGGAGAAGTGGTATACGTACCAAATAGAATAGTAGCCTGGGGAAAAAAATGAACAACGCCGTTTTCAGGACTACAGTTGAGCCTAGAAATAATCATATAAGGTTAAGTAACTCAAAAGGGTACGACAAATATCCTATGATATTTATACATGTTATCCTAAGATTGCTACCAATGAACATATTTCCACAGAAAAAGACACTCACAGACTTATGAAATAAACTAATGGTTAGCAAAATGAAAGGTGGGAGGATGGGTAAATTAGGACTATGGGGTTAACATACATATACTAATGTATGTTAAGTGTATAACAACATATAACAGATAAACTGTATGAATTATATAATCACCAATACCTTTAAAATATACATTTTGTAATCACATACATGGTAACAGGACCCGAAGATGAACAGACATATGTATGAATCATTGAGCAGATCCTGTACAGCCAGGCAATCAAAACACTCTAATCAAATTTACGCTGATAAGAAATAGAAATGAAATTTAAAAAACAAACATAAGTAAGGAGACATAAACTTCTGGGGGCTTGTCCCAGCACATTCCACTCTAATTTACAACCTCAGAACACTACCTCCAGGAAGATTCTGTTGCCCTAGTAACAAGAGTTGAGAACGTAATAATGCTGACGCCTTATGGCTGTTTCCCACAACAGCAGCTTTAAACCCAGTGCTAATGGTTGCTTAATAGTCACAACGACTGCAGGGGTCTAAATGACACCTGCCCTCAAAAAGTGCCCTTGGGTAGGGAATAGGCAAGAAAATTCAACACATGAGAAATTTTTCAAAAAGTGAATATGAAGAGGGAAGTTGTACTCACACTTTAACAAAAAAAGGAAAAGAAGAAAAAGGATATGCCTAAAGATCAGTATAAGGAATTATTCACCACATGCGTATCCAACCTCCATAAAGGTTTCAGCTCACAACAGTCAAATGGCCATTAGCAAAAAGTCTACAAACTATAAATGCTGAAGGTGTTTTAGAGAAATGTGTACCTTCTATCTGCTGCTGGGATGTAAAGTGGTAACAGCACTAACGCAAACTGAATGGAGCCGCTTGAAAAGGTAGAAATTGAGCTACCATATGATGCGGCAGGGCACCTCTCGGGCTTATAACCTAAGACCACCAGAATCGGAAAGACACAGGCAGTCAAATGTGCACTGCAGCAATACTGAAATAGCCAAGACATGGAAGCAAAAAAAGGTCCATAAACAGATGAATGGACAGAGAAGAAGTGGTATATGGACAGAATGGAATAGTAGCCTCGGGAAAAAAATGAACAATGCCGTTTTCAAGACTACAGTAGAGCCTAGAAATAATAATATAAGGTTAAGTAAGTCAAAAGGGTATGACAAATATCCTATGATATCATTTATACATGTTATCCTAAGATAGCTACCAATGAACATATTTCCACAGAAAAAGACACTCACAGACTTATGAAATAAACTAATGGTTAGCCAAAATGAAAGGTGGGAGGATGGGTAAATTAGGACTATGGGGTTAACATACATATACTAATGTATGTTAAGTGTATAAAAACATATAACAGATAAACTGTATGAATTATATAATCACCAATACCTTTAAAATATACATTTTGTAATCACATACATGGTAAGAGGACCCGAAGATGAACAGACATATGTATGAATCATTGAGCAGATCCTGTACAGCCAGGCAATCAAAACACTCGAATCAAATTTACTCCGATAAGAAATAGAAATTAAATTTAAAAAACAAACATAAATAAGGAGACATAAACTTCTGGGGGCTTGTCCCAGCACATTCCACTCTAATTTACAACCTCGGAACACTACCTCCAGGAAGATTCTGTTGCCCTAGTAACAAGAGATGAGAACGTAATAATGCTGCCGCCTTGTGGCTCTTTCCCACAACAGCAGCTTTAAACCCAGTGCTAATGGTTGCTTAATAGTCACATGGACTGCAGGGCTCTAAATGACACCTGCCCTGAAAAATGCCCTGGGGTAGGGAATAGGCAAGAAAATTCAACACATGAGAAATTTTTCAAGAAGTCAATAAGAGGAGGGAAGTTGTACTCACTCTTTAAAAAAAAAGGAAAAGAAAAAAAAGGACATGCCTAAACCTCAGTATAAGGAATTATTAGACACATGCAAATGCAAATTCAAAAAGGTTTCAGCTCACACCAGTCATTTCCATCAGCAAAATATCTACAAACTATAAATGCTGAAGGAGTTTTAGAGAACTGTGTACCTTCTAGATCCTGGTGGGATGTAAAGTGGTAACAGCACTAAAGCAAACTGAATTGAGCTGTTGAAAAGGTAAAAATTGAGCTACCATATGATGCGGCAGGTCACCTTTTGGGCCTATAACCTAAGACCACCTGAATCGGAAAGACACAGGCAGGCAAATGAGCACTGCAGCAATATTGAAATAGCCAAGACATGGAAGCAGAAAAAAGGTTCATAAACAGATGAATGGACAAAGAAGAAGTGGTATACATACCAAATAGAATAGTAGCCTCGGGAAAGAAATGAACAATGCCGTTTTCAGGACTACAGTTGAGCCTAGAAATAATCATATAAGGTTAAGTAACTCAAAAGGGTACGACAAATATCCTATGATAACATTTATACATGTTATCCTAAGATAGCTACCAATGAACATATTTCCACAGAAAAAGACACTCACAGACTTATGAAATAAACTAATGGTTAGCCAAAATGAAAGGTGGGAGGATGGGTAAACTAGGACTATGGGGTTAACATACATATACTAATGTATGTTAAGTGTATAAAAACATATAACAGATAAACTGTATGAATTATATAATCACCAATACCTTTAAAATATACATTTTGTAATCACATACATGGTAACAGGACCCGAGGATGAACAGACATATGTACGAATCATTGAGCAGATTCTGTACAGCCAGGCAATCAAAACACTAAAATCAAATTTACTCCGATAAGAAATAGAAATTAAATTTAAAAAACAAACATAAGTAAGGAGACATAAACTTCTGGAGGCTTGTCCCAGCACATTCCACTCTAATTTACAACCTCGGAACACTACCTCCAGGAAGACTCTGTTGCCATAGTAACAAGAGTTGAGAACGTAATAATGCTGCCGCCTTGTGGCTGTTTCCCACAACAGCAGCTTTAAACCCAGTGCTAAGGGTTGCTTAATAGTCAAAACGACTGCAGGGGTCTAAATGACACCTGCCCTCAAAAAATGCCCTGGGGTAGGGAATACGCAAGAAAATTCATCACATGAGAAATTTTTCAAAAAGTGAATATGAAGAGGGAAGTTGTACTCACACTTTAACAAAAAAAGGAAAAGAAGAAAAAGGATATGCCTAAAGATCAATATAAGAAATTATTCGCCACATGCGTATCCAACCTCCAAAAAGGTTTCAGCTCACACCAGTCAAATGGCCATCAGCAAAAAGTCTACAAACTATAAATGCTGAAGGGGTTTTAGAGAAATGTATACCTTCTATCTGCTGCTGGGATGTAAAGTGGTAACAGCACTAACACAAACTGAATGGAGCTGCTTGAAAAGGTAAAAATTGAGCTACCATATGATGCGGCAGGGCACCTCTTCGGCTTATAACCTAAGACTACCAGAATCGGAAAGACACAGGCAGTCAAATGTGCACTGCAGCAATATGGAAATAGCAAAGACATGGAAGCAAAAAAAATGTCCATAAACAGATGAATGGACAGAGAAGAAGTGGTATATGGACAGAATGCAATAGTAGCCTCGGGGAAAAAATGAACAATGCCGTTTTAAGGACTAGAGTTGAGCCTAGAAATAATCATATAAGGTTAAGTAAGTCAAAAGGGTATGACAAATATCCTATGATATCATTTATACATGTTATCCTAAGATTGCTACCAATGAACATATTTCCACAGAAAAAGACACTCACAGACTTATGAAATAAACTAATTGTTAGCCAAAATGAAAGGTGGGAGGATGGGTAAATTAGGACTATGGGGTTAACATACATATACTAATGTATGTTAAGTGTATAAAAACATATAACAGATAAACTGTATGAATTATATAATCACCAATACCTTTAAAATATACATTCTGTAATCACATACATGGTAACAGAATCCGAAGATGAACAGACATATGTAGGAATCATTGAGCAGTTTCTGTACAGCCAGACAATCAAAACACTCTAATCAAATTTACTCCGATAAGAAATAGAAATTTAATTTAAAAAACAAACCTAAGTAAGGAGACATAAACTTCTGGGGGCTTGTCCCAGCACATTCCACTCTAATTTACATCCTCGGAACACTACCACCAGGAAGATTCTGTTGCCCTAGTAACAAGAGATGAGAACGTAATAATGCTGCCGCCTTGTGGCTCTTTCCCACAACAGCAGCTTTAAACCCAGTGCTAATGGTTGCTTAATAGTCACATGGACTGCAGGACTCTAAATGACACCTGCCCTGAAAAATGCCCTGGGGTAGGGAATAGGCAAGAATATTCAACACATGAGAAATTTTTCAAGAAGTCAATAAGAGGAGGGAAGTTGTACTCACTCTTTAAAAAAAAGGAAAAGAAAAAAAAGGACATGCCTAAAGCTCAGTAGAATGAATTATTAGACACATGCAAATTCAAATTCAAAAAGGTTTCAGCTCACACCAGTCGTTTCCATCAGCAAAATGTCTACAAACTATAAATGCTGAAGGGGTTTTAGAGAACTGTGTACCTTCTAGCTGCTGGTGGGATGTAAAGTGGTAACAGCACTAACGCAAACTGAATGGAGTTTCTTGAAAAGGTAAAAATTGAGCTACCATATGATTCGGCAGGTCACCTTTTGGGCCTATAACCTAAGACCACCTAAATCGGAAAGACACAGGCAGGCAAATGTGCACTGCAGCAATATTGAAATAGCCAAGACATGGAAGCAGAAAAAGGGTTCATAAACAGATGAATGGACAAAGAAGAAGTGGTATACGTACCAAATAGCATAGTAGCCTCGGGAAAAAAATGAACAATACCGTTTTCAGGACTACAGTTGAGCCTAGAAATAAGCATATAAGGTTAAGTAACTCAAAAGGGTACGACAATTATCCTATGATAACATTTATACATGTTATCCTACGATTGCTACCAATGAACATATTTCCACAGAAAAAGACACTCACAGACTTATGAAATAAACTAATGGTTAGCCAAAATGAAAGGTGGGAGGATGGGTAAATTAGGACTATGGGGTTAACATACATATACTAATGTATGTTAAGTGTATAAAAACATGTAACAGATAAACTGTATGAATTATATAATCACCAATACCTTTAAAATATACATTTTGTAATCACATACATGGTAAGAGGACCCGAAGATGAACAGACATATGTATGAATCACTGAGCAGATCCTGTACAGCCAGGCAATCAAAACACTCTAATCAAATTTACTCCGATAAGAAATAGAAATTTAATTTAAAAAACAAACCTAAGTAAGGAGACATAAACTTCTGGGGGCTTGTCCCAGCACATTCCACTCTAATTTACAACCTCGGAACACTACCTCCAAGAAGATTCTGTTGCCCTAGTAACAAGAGATGAGAACGTAATAATGCTGCTGCCTTGTGGCTCTTTCCCACAACAGCAGCTTTAAACCCAGTGCTAATGTTTGCTTAATAGTCACAAGGACTGCAGGGCTCTAAATGACACCTGCCCTGAAAAATGCCCTGGGGTAGGGAATAGGCAAGAAAATTCAACACATTAGAAATTTTTCAAGAAGTCAATAAGAGGAGGGAAGTTGTACTCACTCTTTAAAAAAAAAGGAAAAGAAAAAAAAGGACATTCCTAAACCTCAGTATAAGGAATTATTAGACACATGCAAATGCAAATTCAAAAAGGTTTCAGCTCACACCAGTCATTTCCATCAGCAAAATGTCTACAAACTATAAATGCTGAAGGAGTTTTAGAGAACTGTGTGCCTTCTAGATCCTGGTTGGATGTAAAGTGGTAACAGCACTAACGCAAACTGAATTGAGCTGTTGAAAAGGTAAAAATTGAGCTACCATATGATGCGGCAGGTCACCTTTTGGGCCTATAACCTAAGACCACCTGAATCGGAAAGACACAGGCAGGCAAATGAGCACTGCAGCAATATTGAAATAGCCAAGACATGGAAGCAGAAAAAAGGTTCATAAACAGATGAATGGACAAAGAAGAAGTGGTATACGTACCAAATAGAATAGTAGCCTCGGGAAAAAAATGAACAATGCCGTTTTCAGGACTACCGTTGAGCCTAGAAATAATCATATAAGGTTAAGTAACTCAAAAGGGTACGACAAATATCCTATGATAACATTTATACATGTTATCCTAAGATAGCTACCAATGAACATATTTCCACAGAAAAAGACACTCACAGACTTATGAAATAAACTAATGGTTAGACAAAATGAAAGGTGGGAGGATGGGTAAATTAGGACTATGGGGTTAACATACATATACTAATGTATGTTAAGTGTATAAAAACATATAACAGATAAACTGTATGAATTATATAATCACCAATACCTTTAAAATATACATTCTGTAATCACATACATGGTAACAGAATCCGAAGATGAACAGACATATGTAGGAATCATTGAGCAGTTTCTGTACAGCCAGACAATCAAAACACTCTAATCAAATTTACTCAGATAAGAAATAGAAATTTAATTTAAAAAACAAACCTAAGTAAGGAGACATAAACTTCTGGGGGCTTGTCCCAGCACATTCCACTCTAATTTACAACCTCGGAACACTACCTCCAGGAAGATTCTGTTGCCCTAGTAACAAGAGATGAGAACGTAATAATGCTGCCGCCTTGTGGCTCTTTCCCACAACAGCAGCTTTAAACCCAGTGCTAATGGTTGCTTAATAGTCACATGGACTGCAGGGCTCTAAATGACACCTGCCCTGAAAAATGCCCTGGGGTAGGGAATAGGCAAGAATATTCAACACATGAGAAATTTTTCAAGAAGTCAATAAGAGGAGGGAAGTTGTACTCACTCTTTAAAAAAAAAGGAAAAGAAAAAAAAGGACATGCCAAAAGTTCAGTATAAGGAATTATTAGACACATGCAAATGCAAATTCAAAAAGGTTTCAGCTCACACCAGTCATTTCCATCAGCAAAATATCTACAAACTATAAATGCTGAAGGAGTTTTAGAGAACTGTGTACCTTCTAGATCCTGGTGGGATGTAAAGTGGTAACAGCTCTAACGCAAACTGAATTGAGCTGTTGAAAAGGTAAAAATTGAGCTACCATATGATGCGGCAGGTCACCTTTTGGGCCTATAACCTAAGACCACCTGAATCGGAAAGACACAGGCAGGCAAATGAGCACTGCAGCAATATTGAAATAGCCAAGACATGGAAGCAGAAAAAAGGTTCATAAACAGATGAATGGACAAAGAAGAAGTGGTATACGTACCAAATAGAATAGTAGCCTCGGGAAAAAAATGAACAATGCCGTTTTCAGGACTACAGTTGAGCCTAGAAATAATCATATAAGGTTAAGTAACTCAAAAGGGTACGACAAATATCCTATGATAACATTTATACATGTTATCCTAAGATAGCTACCAAAGAACATATTTCCCCAGAAAAAGACACTCACAGACTTATGAAATAAACTAATGGTTAGCCAAAATGAAAGGTGGGAGGATGGGTAAACTAGGACTATGGGGTTAACATACATATACTAATGTATGTTAAGTGTATAAAAACATATAACAGATAAACTGTATGAATTATATAATCACCAATACCTTTAAAATATACATTTTGTAATCACATACATGGTAACAGGACCCGAGGATGAACAGACATATGTATGAATCATTGAGCAGATTCTGTACAACCAGGCAATCAAAACACTCTAATCAAATTTACTCTGATAAGAAATGAAATTAAATTTAAAAAACAAACATAAGTAAGGAGACATAAACTTCTGGGGGCTTGTCCCAGCACATTCCACTCTAATTTACAACCTCGGATCACTACCTCCAGGAAGACTCTGTTGCCGTAGTAACAAGAGTTGAGAACGTAATAATGCTGCCGCCTTGTGGCTGTTTCCCACAACAGCAGCTTTAAACCCAGTGCTAATAGTTGCTTAATAGTCACAAGGACTGCAGGGCTCTAAATGACACCTGCCCTGAAAAATGCCCTGGGGTAGGGAATAGGCAAGAAAATTCAACACATGAGAAATTTTTCAAGAAGTCAATAAGAGGAGGGAAGTTGTACTCACTCTTTAAAAAAAAAGGAAAAGAAAAAAAAGGACATGCCTAAAGCTCAGTATAAGGAATTATTCACCACATGCGTATCCAACCTCCGTAAAGGTTTCAGCTCACAACAGTCAAATGGCCATCAGCAAAAAGTCTACAAACTATAAATGCTGAAGGTGTTTTAGAGAAATGTGTACCTTCTATCTGCTGCTGGGATGTAAAGTGGTAACAGCACTAACGCAAACTGAATGGAGCCGTTTGAAAAGGTAGAAATTGAGCTACCATATGATGCGGCAGGGCACCTCTCGGGCTTATAACCTAAGACCACCAGAATCGGAAAGACACAGGCAGTCAAATGTGCACTGCAGCAATACTGAAATAGGCAAGACATGGAAGCAAAAAAAGGTCCATAAACAGATGAATGGACAGAGAAGAAGTGGTATATGGACAGAATGGAATAGTAGCCTCGGGAAAAAAATGAACAATGCCGTTTTCAGGACTACAGTAGAGCCTAGAAATAATAATATAAGGTTAAGTAAGTCAAAAGGGTATGACAAATATCCTATGATATCATTTATACATGTTATCCTAAGATTGCTACCAATGAACATATTTCCACAGAAAAAGACACTCACAGACTTATGAAATAAACTAATGGTTAGCCAAAATGAAAGGGGGGAGGATGGGTAAATTAGGACTATGGGATTAACATAAATATACTAATGTATGTTAAGTGTATAAAAACATATAACAGATAAACTGTATGAATTATATAATCACCAATACCTTTAAAATATACATTCTGTATTCACATACATGGTAACAGAATCCGAAGATGAACAGACATATGTAGGAATCATTGAGCAGATTCTGTACAGCCAGACAATCAAAACACTCTAATCAAATTTACTCCAAAAAGAAATAGAATTAAATTTAAAAAACAAACATAAGTAAGGAGACATAAACTTCTGGGGGCTCGTCCCAGCACATTCCACTCTAATTTACAACCACGGAACACTACCTCCAGGAAGATTCTGTTGCCCTAGTAACAATAGATGAGACGGTAATAATGCTGCCGCCTTGTGGCTGTTTCCCACAACAGCAGCATTAAACCCAGTGCTAATGGTTGCTTAATAGTCACAAGGACTGCAGGGATCTAAATGACACCTGGCCTGAAAAATGCCCTGGGGTAGGGAATAGGCAAGAAAATTCAACACATAAGAAATTTTTCAAGAAGTCAATAAGAGGAGGGAAGTTGTACTCACTCTTTAAAAAAAAAGGAAAAGAAAAAAAAGGACATGCCTAAAGCTCAGTATAAGGAATTATTAGACACATGCAAATTCAATTTCAAAAAGGTTTCAGCTCACACCAGTCATTTCCATCAGCAAAATGTCTACAAAGTATAAATGCTGAAGGGGTTTTAGAGATCTTTGTAACTCCTAGCTGCTGGTGGGATGTAAAGTGGTAACAGCACTAACAAAAACTGAATGGAGCTGCTATACAAGGTAAAAATTGAGCTACCATATAATGCGAAAGGGCACCTTTTGAGCCTATAAACTAAGAACACCTGAATCGGAAAGACACAGGCAGGCAAATGTGCACTGCAGCAATACTGAAATAGCCAAGACATGGAAGCAAAATAAGGTCCTAAAACAGATGATTGGACAAAGAAGAAGTGGTATATGGACAGAATGGAATAGTAGCCTCGGGAAAAAAATGAACAATCTCGTTTTCAGGACTAGAGTTGAGCCTAGAAATAATCATATAAGGTTAAGTAAGTCAAAAGGGTATGACAAATATCCTATGATATCATTTATACATGTTATCCTAAGATTGCTACCAATGAACATATTTCCACAGAAAAAGACACTCACAGACTTATGAAATAAACTAATGGTTAGCCAAAATGAAAGGTGGGAGGATGGGTAAATTAGGACTATGGGGTTAACATACATATACTACTGTATGTTAAATGTATATAAACATATAACAGATAAACTATATGAATTATATAATCACCAATACCTTTAAAATATACATTCTGTAATCACATACATGGTAACAGGATCTGAAGATGAACAGACATATGTATGAATCTTTGAGCAGATTCTGTACAGCCAGACAATCAAAACACTCTAATCAAATTTACTCCGATAAGAAATAGAAATTAAATTTAAAAAACAAACATAAGTAAGGAGACATAAACTTCTGGGGGCTTGTCCTAGCACATTCCACTCTAATTTACAACCTTAGAACACTACCTCCAGGAAGACTCTGTTTCCCTAGTAACAAGAATTGAGAACGTAATAATGCTGCCGCCTTCTGGCTGTTTCCCACAACAGCAGCTTTAAACCCAGTGCTAATGGTTGCTTAATAGTCACAAGGACTGCAGGGGTCTAAATGACACCTGCCCTCAAAAAATGCCCTGGGGTAGGGAATAGGTAAGAAAATTCAACACATGAGAAATGTTTCAAGAAGTCAATAAGAGGAGGGAAGTTGTACTCACTCTTTAAAAAAAAAGGAAAAGAAAAAAAAGGACATGCCTAAAGCTCAGTATAAGGACTTATTAGCCACATGCAAATTCAAATTCAAAAAGGTTTCAGCTCACACCAGTCATTTCCATCAGCAAAAAGTCTACAAACTATAAATGCTGAAGGGGTTTTAGAGAACTGTGTACCTTCTAGCTGCTGGTGGGATGTAAAGTGGTAACAGCACTAACGCAAACTGAATGGAGCTGCTTGAAAAGGTAAAAATTGAGCTACCATATGATGCGTCAGGGCACCTTTTGGGCCTATAACCTAAGACCACCAGAATAGGAAAGACAGAGGCAGTCAAATGTGCACTGTAGCAATACTGAAATAGCCAAGACATGGAAGCAAAAAAAGGTCTATAAACAGATGAATGTACAAAGAAGAATTGGTATATGGACAGAATGGAATAGTAGAACTGGGAAAAAAATGAACAATGCCGTTTTCAGGACTACAGTTGAGCCTATAAATAATCATATAAGGTTAAGTAAGTCAAAAGGGTATGACAAATATCCTATGATATCATTTATACATGTTATCCTAAGATTGCTACCAATGAACATATTTCCACAGAAAAAGACACTCACAGACTTATCAAATAAACTAATGGTTAGCCAAAATGACACGTGGGAGGATGGGTAACTTAGGACTATGGGGTTAACATACATATACTAATGTATGTTACATGTATATAAACATATAACATATAAACTGTATGAATTATATAATCACCAATACCTTTAAAATATACATTTTGTAATCACATACATGCTAACAGGATCCGAAGATGAACAGACATACGTATGAATCATTGGGCAGATTCTGTACAGACAGGCAATCAAAACACTCTAATCAAATTTCCTCCGATAAGAAATAGAAATTAAATTTAAAAAAGAAACATAAGTAAGGCGACATAAACTTCTGGGGGCTTGTCCCAGCACATTCCACTCTAATTTACAACCTTGGAACACTACCTCCAGGAAGACTCTGTTGCCGTAGTAACAAGAGTTGAGAACGTAATAATGCTGCCGCCTTCTGGCTGTTTCCCACAACAGCAGCTTTAAACCCAGTGCTAATGGTTGCTTAATAGTCACAAGGACTGCAGGGGTCTAAATGACACCTGCCCTCAAAAAATGCCCTGGGGTAGGGAATAGGTAAGAAAATTCAACACATGAGAAATGTTTCAAGAAGTCAATAAGAGGAGGGAAGTTGTACTCACTCTTTAAAAAAAAAGGAAAAGAAAAAAAAGGACATGCCTAAAGCTCAGTATAAGGACTTATTAGCCACATGCAAATTCAAATTCAAAAAGGTTTCAGCTCACACCAGTCATTTCCATCAGCAAAAAGTCTACAAACTATAAATGCTGAAGGGGTTTTAGAGAACTGTGTACCTTCTAGCTGCTGGTGGGATGTAAAGTGGTAACAGCACTAACGCAAACTGAATGGAGCTGCTTGAAAAGGTAAAAATTGAGCTACCATATGATGCGTCAGGGCACCTTTTGGGCCTATAACCTAAGACCACCAGAATAGGAAAGACAGAGGCAGTCAAATGTGCACTGTAGCAATACTGAAATAGCCAAGACATGGAAGCAAAAAAAGGTCTATAAACAGATGAATGTACAAAGAAGAATTGGTATATGGACAGAATGGAATAGTAGAACTGGGAAAAAAATGAACAATGCCGTTTTCAGGACTACAGTTGAGCCTATAAATAATCATATAAGGTTAAGTAAGTCAAAAGGGTATGACAAATATCCTATGATATCATTTATACATGTTATCCTAAGATTGCTACCAATGAACATATTTCCACAGAAAAAGACACTCACAGACTTATCAAATAAACTAATGGTTAGCCAAAATGACACGTGGGAGGATGGGTAACTTAGGACTATGGGGTTAACATACATATACTAATGTATGTTACATGTATATAAACATATAACATATAAACTGTATGAATTATATAATCACCAATACCTTTAAAATATACATTTTGTAATCACATACATGCTAACAGGATCCGAAGATGAACAGACATACGTATGAATCATTGGGCAGATTCTGTACAGACAGGCAATCAAAACACTCTAATCAAATTTCCTCCGATAAGAAATAGAAATTAAATTTAAAAAAGAAACATAAGTAAGGCGACATAAACTTCTGGGGGCTTGTCCCAGCACATTCCACTCTAATTTACAACCTTGGAACACTACCTCCAGGAAGACTCTGTTGCCGTAGTAACAAGAGTTGAGAACGTAATAATGCTGCCGCCTTCTGGCTGTTTCCCACAACAGCAGCTTTAAACCCAGTGCTAATGGTTGCTTAATAGTCACAAGGACTGCAGGGGTCTAAATGACACCTGCCCTCAAAAAATGCCCTGGGGTAGGGAATAGGTAAGAAAATTCAACACATGAGAAATGTTTCAAGAAGTCAATAAGAGGAGGGAAGTTGTACTCACTCTTTAAAAAAACAGGAAAAGAAAAAAAAGGACATGCCTAAAGCTCAGTATAAGGACTTATTAGCCACATGCAAATTCAAATTCAAAAAGGTTTCAGCTCACACCAGTCATTTCCATCAGCAAAAAGTCTACAAACTGTAAATGCTGAAGGGGTTTTAGAGAACTGTGTACCTTCTAGCTGCTGGTGGGATGTAAAGTGGTAACAGCACTAACGCAAACTGAATGGAGCTGCTTGAAAAGGTAAAAATTGAGCTACCATATGATGCGTCAGGGCACCTTTTGGGCCTATAACCTAAGACCACCAGAATAGGAAAGACAGAGGCAGTCAAATGTGCACTGTAGCAATACTGAAATAGCCAAGACATGGAAGCAAAAAAAGGTCTATAAACAGATGAATGTACAAAGAAGAATTGGTATATGGACAGAATGGAATAGTAGAACTGGGAAAAAAATGAACAATGCCGTTTTCAGGACTACAGTTGAGCCTATAAATAATCATATAAGGTTAAGTAAGTCAAAAGGGTATGACAAATATCCTATGATATCATTTATACATGTTATCCTAAGATTGCTACCAATGAACATATTTCCACAGAAAAAGACACTCACAGACTTATCAAATAAACTAATGGTTAGCCAAAATGACACGTGGGAGGATGGGTAACTTAGGACTATGGGGTTAACATACATATACTAATGTATGTTACATGTATATAAACATATAACATATAAACTGTATGAATTATATAATCACCAATACCTTTAAAATATACATTTTGTAATCACATACATGCTAACAGGATCCGAAGATGAACAGACATACGTATGAATCATTGGGCAGATTCTGTACAGACAGGCAATCAAAACACTCTAATCAAATTTCCTCCGATAAGAAATAGAAATTAAATTTAAAAATGAAACATAAGTAAGGCGACATAAACTTCTGGGGGCTTGTCCCAGCACATTCCACTCTAATTTACAACCTTGGAACACTACCTCCAGGAAGACTCTGTTGCCGTAGTAACAAGAGTTGAGAACGTAATAATGCTGCCGCCTTTGGCAGTTTCCCACAACAGCAGCTTTACACCCAGTGCTAATGGTTGCTTAATAGTCACAAGGACTGCAGGTGTCTAAATGACACCTGCCCTCAAAAAATGCCCTGGGGTAGGGAATAGGCAAGAAAATTCAACACATGAGAAATTTTTCAAGAAGTCAATATGAAGAGGGAAGTTGTACTCAGTCTTTAACAAAAAAAGGAAAAGAAGAAAAAGGATATGCCTAAAGATCAGTATAAGGAATTATTAGCCACATGCGTATCCAACCTTCAAAAAGGATTCAGCTCACACCAGTCAAATGGCCATCAGCAAAAATCTACAAACTATAAATGCTGAAGGGGTTTTAGAGATCTTTGTACCTTCTAGCTGCTGGTGGGATGTAAAGTGGTAACAGCACTAACGAAAACTGAATGGAGCTGTTTGAAAAGGTAAAAATTGAGCTACCATATGATGCGGCAGGGCACCTTTTGGGCCTATAACCTAAGACCACCAGAATCGGAAAGACAGAGGCAGTCAAACGTGCACTGCAGCAATACTGAAATAGCCAAGACATGGAAGCAAAAAAAGGTCAATAAACAGGTGAATGGACAAAGAATAAGTGGTATATGGTCAGAATGCAATATCAGTCACGAAAAAAATAAAAGGATCGTATATGCAGCACTACAGATGAGCCTAGAGATAATCACACAACCTTAAGTAAGTCAGAATGCAAAAGACGAATGTCCTATGATATCACTTATGTTATCTGAAAATTCATAAAAATGAACATATTTCCATAGAGAAAGACAATCTCAGATTGATAAGACAAACTTATGGTTAATCCAAAGAAAAGGTGTGAGGAATGGATAAATTAGGATATTGGGGTTAACACACATATACTAATACTTATAAAATATATAATCCCAAAGACCTATGGAATACCAAGAGTGGTCTACTCAACACTCTGTAATAACCTACATGGAAACAGACCCGAAGATCAATAGATGTATGTATATGTGTAAATGAACAAGATTCTGTACACCTTGAACAAAAGGCCTTTTTTCAATCAAATTTGCTCTGATCAAAACTACAACTTAAAGTCACAAACAAGAATTAAGGAAGCTAAAATTTATGGGGTTTTGTCCTGGCACATTCCACTCTAATCTGCAACCTAAAAGCACAACTTGCAGCAAGGTTCTGTTTCCCTAGCAAGCAGAGTTGGCAACGTAGAAATGCTGCCACCCTAAGGCCGTTTCCTCAAACAGCAGCTTTAAATCTACTGCTAATAGTCACTAATATTCACAAGGACTGCAGGGCTATAAATGACTCATGCCCTCAAAAAATGTCCTGGGGTAGGGAATGGCCAAAAAAATCCAAACGCGGCAAATTTTTCAAGAAGGCAATATGAAGTTGTAAGTTTAGCTCAATCTTAAAAAAAATGAAAAGGACATTGATAAACAAAACATCAGGAATTATTAGACTCATTGAAATCCAATCTACACAAAGGTATCACCTCACACCAGTCAGAATGACCATCAGCAAAAAGTCAACAAACAATAGATGTTGAAGAAGTTGTGGAGAATAGCGTAACCTCTCGGTCTAAGTGGGATGTAAAGGGGTAACAGTCAATAATAGGAACAGAATGGCAGTGCGTTTAAAGGTAAAAATTGAGTCACCATATGATCTGGAAGGCCCACTATTGGGCCTGTAACCTGTGAAAGCCAGAACCAAAAAACACGGGATGGAAAATCGTGTATTGCAGCAGTATTTACAATAACCAAGACATGGAAGCCACAAAAATGTCCATCATCAGATGAATGGATGAAAAAGTGGTCCATGTACACAATGCAATATTAGACACAGAAAATAATGAAACAGTGCCGTTTGCAGCACCATAGATGAGGCTACAGATAATCACACAACTTGAAGTAAGTCAGAAAGTGAGAGACACATATCCTATGATATCACGTATAGGTGTTATCTAAAAATTGATAGGAATGAACCTATTTCCACAGAGAAGGACACTCACGTGTTCAGAAAACAAGCTTGTGGTTAACCAAATGGAAAGGTGTGAGGAACGTATAACGGAGGGTATTGGGTTCAACAGACATATGCTAATATTTATAAAATATATAATCATCAAAGACATACCGAATACCAAGAGAGGTCTACACAACATTCTGTAATAACCTATATGGCAACGGGATCCAAACATGAAAAGATATATGTATCAATGAAAGAGACTCTGTACACCTAGAGCAAACACAATATTGCAATCAAATTTGCTCTGAGAAAAATGAAAATTTAACTAAGAATACCAACAACAAATAAGTAGACATAGTTTTGGGGGGTTTGTCCTGGCACATTCCACTCTACTTTACAACCTACAAACAGGACTTCCAGGAAGGCTATGTTGCCCTAGTAACCAGAGTTGGGAATATAGAAATGCTGCCTCCTTGTGGCCGTTTCCTGCAACAGCAGCTTTAAATCCAGAGCTAATGGTCATGTAATATTCACAATTACTACAGGGCTGTAAATGACACCTGCCCTCAAAAAATGTCCTGGTGCAGGTAACGGCCACAGGAATTCAGAACATGGCACATTTTTCAAGGAAACAATTTGAAGAGGTAAGTTTCTGTGTTTCACTTAAAAGAAAAAAAAAGGAAAACGGACGTAGATAAAAGCTCAATATCGGGAATTATTAGATGCATGCAAATTGAAACTACAAAAAGGTATCACCACGCAACACTCAAAATGCCATCAGTAAAAAGTCTACAAACAATAAATCCTGAAGGGGCTTTAGAGATCCGTGTACCCTCTAGTTGCTGGTGGATGTAAACTGGTAACAGCCAGTAGTGAGAACAGAATGGAGGTGCGTTGAAAGGTAAAAATTGAACTACCATATGATCTAGTAGGCCCACTGCTGGGCCTAACCCCTGAGAAGACCAGAATCCCAAAGACACAGGCTGGCAATCCTGCACTGCATCAATATTTAGCATAGCCAAGACTTGGAAGTAACCAAAATGCCCATCAACAGGTGAATGTAAAAAGAAGAAGTGGTCCATGGACACGGTGGAATATTCGCCATGGAAAAGAATGAAACACTGCTCTTTGCAGGACCTTAGATGAGCCTAGAGATAATCACAGAATATGAGGTAAGTCGGAAAGCAGACGACAAATATCCTGTGATATCACTTCTAGGTGTTACCTAACAACTGACACATACGAACATACTTCCACAGAGAAAGACTCTCACAGACTTAGAAAACAAACCACGGTTATCTCAAAGGAAAGGTGGGAGGAATGGATACATTAAGATTACGGTTACCATACGTATACAAATACATATTAAACACATGTGTCAAAAAGAACGACCATATAACAAGGGAGGTCTACTGAACGCTCTGTAATAATTTACATGGGGGCTTGCCTGGTGGCACCGTGGTTAAGAATCCGCCTGCCAATACAGGGGACACTGGTTCGGGAACATCCCACATGCTGCAGAAGCAGGAAATGCAAATCAGCACTACTAAGAAGTCTCACTTCTCAGCAGTCAAAAGGGCCATCCTAAAAAAGTGTAAAAACCAGAAATGCAGGACAGGCCAGGGAGAAATGGGAACCTTGTTATGCTGATGGGCGGGATGTAAATTCCCAATGGCCACTCTGGAGAAGTGTATGGTGTTTCCCAAAACATCTACAAAACACAGCTAGAGAGCATAGGACACTTCCACTCATGGGCATATAAATTGGGAAAACTTCAAATCAACAAGACACAGGCACCCCAAAGTTTAGGGCTGCTCTTTTTACAAGAATCTCCACTTCACTACAACTTAAATATCCCAGGAAAGAGAAAAATGGATAAAGAAGCTGTGGTACTTATGTACAATGGAATATCACTCAGCCATGAAATCAATGTCATAAGGCTAGTAGCAGCATGATGAGTGGATTTAGGTACGAGGATTCTAAGTGAAATAAGTCACACAGAAAAAGACACTTATCATAAGATATCACTTATAGAGGGAATGTAAAAATCGCTTCACATGAACTGAATTACAAAACAGAACAGAGTCACACATTTAGAAAACACACTATGGCTGCTTAACGGGAAAGGTGAGGTGGGGTGATGCATAAAACAAGGGTTTGAAATTAGCACAGATACCATTCCATAAACTAAATATGTAATAGACAAGACCTACTTCTTGCTCGGTGAACTGGACTCAACACCCCCTATTTACCGCCCAAGAATATATCTGACTAGTAAGAATCTTAAAACCTATATATTGATATCTCCCTGTAAGTGAATCAAGTGGGCGTAAAGCAGCATAAACACAGCAGTGAAAATCAGCTAAACCCTTCTATAAAGATAAGTTACAAAAAAAAAACAAAGATAGTGAAAGAGAGAGAAATTCTTACAAAATTCGTTCAGGGGCTGTGATGCAACCTGGACTGACCATATCTAGACCCACAGCTGGATGTGACATAAGGGTGGACACTCTAGGGGCTGAGAGGATTGGTGAGGTTGGGGGAGCAAATGCAGACCCTTTAAAGTAATACTGCGTGGTACCCATTGCATGGGTCCCAAATCTCCAGGTTCAAGGGAATCTTCCTACAGTGAAAACATGCATGGGAAACCCAGAGGATGGTACACCGTGTGATCGCGAAAGGTTTCTAAAACGCACCTCATTTCTCATCTCCTGGTGCTCGGGTTCGCCATTCCAGCCGCTTTCCTAACAATCTCCCCACTTGGAGAAGCAGCACCTTTAACCTCCTCTTTCGTACAGTTTGCAATTTGTCCTGAGGATGAACGGGAAGAGGGGGAACCAATGAGAGACTAGCTCTAGGTGTTCGGACCGGCACAGGTCAATCTAATTTGCCATCAGGAAGAAGAATTAACCACAGGCTCAGCCTGACCCCGGAACCGGAATAGGGCCTGAAGCAATCCTGCGCTTTTGTGGCCAGCTCCCAAAAAAGCGAGTTGAAAAATGGAGCTCAGGGGCACTGCAATTCACAAACCTGCAGAGTTATAAATGATAACTATCGTCCAAAAATATATTGAGGGAAGGCAACGAAGAGGATTTGAAAGTAAGGCAGAACTGCAGGAAACAGATTTCAGGAGGTAGATTCGACTCGCCTTTAAAGCACATGAAATGCGGCAAAACGTCGACAATGAGGCCCTTGGCCAAAAAGGGCGTATGCGTTTTTTCCTGAATTCAGGAAAAAACGCATACACCCTTTTTGGCCAACCAAGCAAGCGGGAAATCCAAATCAGCACTACAAAAATGTCTCACTTCCCATCGGTCAAAAGGGCCATCCTGAAAAAGTGTAAAAGCCAGAAATGCAGGACAGGCCAGAGAGAAAAGGGAGCCTTGTTACGCTGATGGGCGGGATGTAAATTGCCAACGGCCACTCTGGAGAAGTGTATGGTGTTTCCCAAAACATCTGAAAAACACAGCTAGAGAGCATAGGGCACTTCCACTCATGGGCGTATAAATTGGGAAAACTAAAAATGAACAAAACAGAGGCACCCCAAAGTTTAGGGCTGCTCTGTTTACAAGAGCCTCGACTGGCATACAATGTAAATGACCTTGGAAGGAAAAAATGGATTAAGGAGATGCGGTACTTAGGTAAAATGGAATATTTCTCAGCCATGACATGAATGAAAGAAGGCCAGTTGCAGCAACTCGGGTGGACTTAGGTACGATCATTCTAAGTGATATAAGTCAGACAGTAAAAGAGACTTATCATAAGATATCACTTATAGGTGAAATCTAAAAATGGCTACACATGAACTAAATGACAAAACAGAAACAGCGTCACACATTTAGAAAACACACTTATGGCTGCTAAAGGGGAAAGCTGGGGTGGTGTGAGGCATAAACCAGGAGGTTGAAATTAGCATAGATACCGTTCCATAGCCCAAATAGGTAATTGACAAGACCTACTCTATAGCTCAAAGCACTTTAGTGAGCACACTTTCGTCACCAGAATAGAATATAGAAGACTGGTAAGAATCTGAAAAGGAATTGATTGATGTCTCTCTGTAAGTGAATCAAGTGGATGTACAGAAGGAAGAAACACAGCATTGAAAATCAGCTATACCCCATTATAAAACTAAATTAGAAAAGAAAAAAGAGATACAAAGACAGTGAGAGGGAGAGAAATTCTTACAAAATTCATTCAGGGGCTGTGATGCAACCTGGATTGACCACATCTAGACCCACAGAAGAAACCTCCAGAACAAAGGTTCAAGGATAGTGTCTCCAGCGTGTTAGAAAGCTTGCAAGAAAGGCAGTGTGGCTGGAGCACAGTGAGCAAAGGAGAGAACAGTGAATGGAGAAGTGACTTCTTCACTTGTTTCCTTCTAGAGTTTAACAATAAGTTATTTGATCAGACTTTTCTTTTAAAAAAATCACTTCCTTGAATAACAATAGCCAAATAAATATAGGAATTGTTTTGATATTTCTTATTCTTCATAACAATGCTAATGGTGAATTGCATTTATATTATTAAATATATTATTCTATGATAAATGGACCTCATTGGGACTTATAAAAGGTCAATGGACAGGACCCAATTTATATATTCTGCCTTAAGTGAGAGAGTCACTTCAGTTTTAAGGACACATACAGACTGAAAGTGAAGGGATGCAAAAAGGCATTCCATGCAAACGGAAACCAAAAGAAAGCTGAGGTAATATATAATACAAGATAGACTTTAAGACAAAGATTGTAATAAGAGACAAAGAAGGTCATTATATAATTATAAAGCAGTCAATCCAACAAGAGAATGTAACATTTGTAAATATTTATGCACCCCAAAAAGGAGCACCTAAATATATAATATTAATGACACAAAAGGGAAAAATAGACAGCAATAACAGTAATAGTAAGGGACTTCAACACCCCACTGTCGTCAATGGATAGATATAGAATATCAAACAGAAAATCAACAAGGAAACATTAGACTTAAATAATATGTTAGACCAGATGGACTTAACATACGTTTACACAACATTCCATTCAAAAGCAATAGAATACACATACTTCTCATTTACACATGGAACATTCTCCAGTATAGATCATGTATTAGACCACAAAACATATCTTAAATCTAAGACGATTGAAATCATATCAAGTATCTGTTCCAACAACAGTGGTGTGAAACTAGAAATCAATTACAAGAAGAAAACTGGAAAATTCACAAATATGTGGAGATTAAATAGCATGCCACTGAACAACCAGTGGGTTGAAAAGAAATAAAAAAAATCTTGAGACAAATGAAAATGGAAATGCAATATACCAAAACTTATTGGATACAGTAGTAGCAGTTTTAAGAGGGAAATTCATAAGGATAAACCCCTACATGAAGAAAAAAGAAAATATTAAACAACCTAACTTTGTATCTCAAGGAACTAGAAAAAGGAGAAACTAAGACAAAAGTTGGTACAAGGAAGAAAGTAACGAAGGTCAGAGTAGAAATAAATGAAATCGAGACTAAAGAGACAACAGAAAAGATCAGTGAAACTGAGAGCTGGTTCTTTGATAAGATAAACAAAATAGATCATTAGCCAGACTCATTAAGAACAGAAGAGAGAAGACTCAAATAAATAAAATCAGAAATGAAAGAGGAGATGTTACAATTGATACCTCAGAAATACAAAGGATCATAAGAGACTACTATGAAAATTATATGCTAACAAATTGGACTATCTACAAGAAATGGATAAATTTCTAGAAACATAGAACGTACCAAGACTGAATCATGAATTAACAGAAAATCTGAACAGACCAATTATTAGTAAGGAGATTGAATCAATAATCAAACCTGGGCTTCCCTGGTGGCGCAGTGGTTGAGAATCTGCCTGCCAATGCAGGGGACACAGGCTCGAGCCCTGGTCTGGGAAGATCCCACATGCCGTGGAGCAACTAAGCCCGTGAGCCACAACTACTGAGCCTGCGTGTCTGGAGCCTGTGCCCCGCAACAAGAGAAGCCGCGACAGTGAAAGGCCCGCGCACCACGATGAAGAGTGGCCCCTGCTTGCCACAACTGGAGAAAGCCCTCGCACAGAAACGAAGACCCAATACAGCCAAAATTAAAAAAATAAATAAATTAAAACAAAAAAACCCAAAACCCAAAAAACATGTAGGGAAAAAACCAAGTCAGCCACAACATTAAAAAAAATAATAATCAAACCTACCAACAAACAGAAGTCCTCACCCAGGTGGCTTCAGTGGTGAATTCTACCAAACATTTAAAGAAAAATTAATACCAATCTTTCTCAAACTCTTCTAATAAAGAGAACAGGAGGCAACACTTCCAGACTCATTCTATGATACCATCATTACCCTGATACCAAAACCAGACAAGGACACTACAAGGAAAGAAATTTACAGGCCAATATCCCTGATGAAGATGGATGCAAAAATTCTGAACAAAATATTAGCAAACTAAGTCAACAATACATTAAAAAAGACCATACACCATGATCAAGTGGGATTTATTCCAGGGATTCAAGGATGGTTCACTATCTGCAAATCAATGTTATAAACCACATTAACAAAATGAAGGATAAGAATCATACGATCATTTTAATAGATGCAGAAAAAGTATTTGACAAAATTCAACATTTATTTATGAAAAAACTCAAAAAGGTGGGTATAGAGGGAACATGCGTTAACGTAATAAAGGCCATATGTGACAAGCCTGCAGCTAATATCATATTCAACAGCGAAAAACATAAAGTTTTTTCTCTAAGATCAGGAATAAGACAAGGATGCCCACTCTTGTCACATTTATTCAGTATAGGCTTGGAAGGAAGGAAAGAAGAAGTAAAACTGGTTCTATTTGCAGATGACATGACATTATATATAGAAAACCTTAAAGATTCCACCAAAAAAAGTTAGAACTAATCAATGAATTCAGTAAGTTGCAGGATACCAAATCAATACATAAAAATCAGTTGCATTTTTATACGCTAATAACAAGTTATTATGAAGAGAAATTAAGAAAACAATCCATTGACAATTACATCAAAGTGAATAAAATAGCTAGGAATAAACTTAACCAATGAGGTGAAAGATCTGTACACTGAAGCCTATAAAACACTGACGAAAGAAATAGAAGACACAAACAAATGGAAAAATATTCCAGGTTCATGGATTGGAAGAACTGATATTAAAATGTCCATACTATCCAAATCAATTTACAGATTCAAGGCAATTCCTATCAAAATACCAATGGCATTTTTCACAGAACTAGAATAAATAATCCTAAAATTTATATAAAACCACAAAAGACCTGGAATAGCCAAAGCAATCTTAAGAAAGAAGAACAAAGCTGGAGGTAACATGCTTCTTGTTTTCAAACCGTATTACAAAGCTACAGTAATTGAAACAGTATGGTACTGGCACAAAAATGGAAACATAGGTCAATGGAACAGAATCAAAAGCCCAAAAGTAAACTCTCCTATGTATGGTCAATTAATTTACAACAAAGGAGACAGGAATATACAATGGAGAATGGATAATCTCTTCAATAAATTGTGTTGGTAAAACTAGACAGCCACATGCAAGAGAATGAAGCCCTATCTTACACCATACACAAAAATTAACCCAAAATAGATTAAAGACTTGAACAGAAGACCTGAAACCTTAAAACTCCTAGAAGAAAACATAGGAGGTAAGCTCCTTGACATCAGTTGTGACAATGACTTTTTGGATTTGACACTAAACAGAAAGGCAAAAAAGCAAAAATAATCAAGTAGGACTATATCAAACTAAAAGACTTCTGCACAGCAAACGAAACCATCAGCAAAATGAAAAGGCAACCTATGGAATGGGAGAAAATATTTGCAAATTATGTATCTGATAAGGGGTAAATATCTAAAAAGTATTTAAACTCATACAACTCAGCAGAAAAAGGAAGCAAGAAACAATCTAGTTTAAAAATGGGCAGAATATCTGAATAGAGATTTTTCCAAAGAAGACATACGGAAAGCCAACAGGCACATGAAAAGATGCTCAACATCACTAATCATCAGGGAAATGCAAATCAAAACCATAATTAGGTATCGCTTCATGCATGTTAGAATGGCTATTATCAAAAAGACAAGAAATAACAAGTGTTGGCAAGGAGGTAGAGAAAAGGGAAACCTTGTACACTGTTGGTGGGAATGTAAATTGGTGCAGCCACTGTGGAAAACAGTATGGAGGCTCCTCAAAAAATAAAAATTAGAACTGCTATATGGTCTAGCAATTCCATTTCTGGGTGCTTATCTAACAGAAACAGAATCACTGTCTCCAAAAGATACCTGCATCCCCATATAGATTGCAGCATTATTTCCAATAGCCAAGACATGGAAACAAACTTAAGTGTCCATGGATGAATGAATGGATAAAGAAAATATAGTGTATATACACAACGAGATATTATTCAGCCATAAAAATGAAGGAAATCCTGCCATCCGTGGCAACATGGATGGATATGGAGGGTAAGTGAAATAAGACAGTCAGAGAAAGACAAATACTTATAATGTCACTTATATGTGGAATCTTAAAAAATAAGTTAAAATTAAAAAAAACAAACTCATGGATACAGAGAACAGATTTGTGATTACCAGAAGCAGGTGTGTGTGGGGGGTAGGGGGGTGTGTGGGAAAATGGGAGAAATGAGTCAAGGTGGTGCAAAGGTACAAACTTCCAGTTGTAAGATAAATAAGTCCTGGGAATGTAATATACAGCATGGTGACTACAGTTAACAATACAGTTTTGTATATTTAAAAGTTGCTAAGAGAGTAGATCTTAAAAGTTCTCGTCACAAGGAAAAAAAATTGTTATTATGTGCTGTAATGGATGTTAACTAAACTCACGGTAATCACTTCGCAATATAAACATGTATCAGATAATTATACCGTATGACTAAAACTAATACAATGTTATATGTCATTTATATCTCAATAAAAAAAATTCTGCATAGAGCCCAAATGGCCAGGTCTTTATACTGCCACTTTGCTCAGTCAGTAGAAGTGGGCTGCCCTGGGAAGGGCCTAACCTCCACAGAGGTGGTTCTCTGCAGCTGAGACAGAAGGAGCTGATAGCTAGAGGCTGTCTGCAGACCACATCTGAAAGGTACACTCAAATATCTACCACAGTAACTTATATAAATGTTTCAGTACGGGGCACTTAGGATTAAGGCTGCTACTAGTAATACAAAAAAGAATTGAAAAAATTAATTTTGAAAAATCCAGTTTTAGAATAAACATGAAATAGATAAACTACCAAGTTCTAAAGGTAAAGTTCAAGGCAATGAAAAACATTCAGAGACCTCATCCTACTGCTCCCATTTTAGTATTTCCATTAATGTTGGCTAGTTCCAGAATTAGCTTAAGTTTTTCTGGTGATTAGTGTCATCTCTTGGTATAGCACACAAGAGTTTTAAAACATTAGGTTTTCTTTATCATTTTAAGAAAATATCACTTGTCAAATTGGTATAAATTATAGGTGCATTGGCAACACATAATAATTACTTAAACCTCTTAAAGTTTGTTAAAATAGTTACAAAGGTAATGGGATATTTTTCTCTAAGCAATTTTAATCCAGTTAGAAGGTTTTGGGAGTGTCAAGGAATCTAAGACAGACGGTTATACCACCACCTTGTGGTAAAATGACTGAAGAGCAGACAATTAAATTGTTTTGAAAAAATGCAAAAAAGAAAATACTGATACCTAATACGGATACCTAATATCTAGGAGAAGAGAGATCTAAATACACAGAGCACTATAAATACTTTAGATTTAAAGGAAAATGTTTTGCTAGCTATTGTCACTGGATTTCAGTACTTTGTTCATTTATAAACTTCAGCAGAGTAAAGCTGGTGAGGCGAAGTATTACATGCTTTTAAAAAAGTTGGGATCAGTTATGTTATAAGAGATTTTACTAACTCAATATTGCCATATCATATTTGAATTAATAGTTTATATTCATCCCTAAAATACAAATCAGAATTTTCAGTACTTTTAAACTGATAAAGCATTTTATATCTGTTTTTACTACATTGTGTAGTATGAATTTCACTGGGATATTTCTGTAACAGAGCACAAAATACTTTCTTTACATATCACTTTTTTTTTTTTACAATAAAATACAAAAGAATTCACCTCTTTATAATACATGACTTGCCCAAATCCTCAAAATCAGGGTGAAAATAATATTGAAGAGCCTGAATGAAACATTATTGTAATTTTATAATCTTGATTTTAAAATCTTGAGGTAAAGGATGCAGTGCTGGAAATAGGTGATTTTAAGCATCTTTTAAGCAGAGCAGTGAAACTCAAAGACAACTATCAATCAATAGTTTTTAAACTTGTTTAACAGTAAGAATCATAAGGGACATTTGTTCAAAGTACAGTTTACTAGGTCCCAATTCCAGACCCTTGGAATTAGAATCTTCAGGTTAGGACTCTGCAAAAATTACTTATGGAAAAATGTACCCCCTGGAGATTACTGTCCTGCTAACTCAGGAAACATAGCTCTAATTCAACTATAAAACCTAACATAAGACACAGTATTAAAAGACCAGATAAATAAGAATCCCTGTTAATATAAGTGTTGGTCTTCTTATCTGCAAAGAGGGTAGCAGTGACTGTATTTAAGTAATGATAGGACAGCGAGCACTGACTCACTGTACGTAAAACACCTCGCACAGTGCCTGGCACAAAATAAGGCCTTAGATAATGTTAGCTGTGATAACTGCATATCATCATCATTATGAGAGTGATTTCAATTCTTATAATTTATATATCATTTAAGAAAAATTCATTTGCAATAGAAATCTAATTTCTACAGTTATTAAAGCTGTAGAGAAATTAAACTATGAAACAAAAACAAGCCGTTCTCCTGAGTTATGTTTTTATAAATCTTGAAATTACACTTTTTGCAAGTTTTTTTTTTTAACTTCAAAGAGTTATACCACCACCTTGTGGCAAAATGACTGTAGAGCAAACAACCATTTACCAGCTTGTTCCTTAGTCATCACAGAGAAAAAAATTATTTATTTAAGTGAGGAAACAAAACGTAATTGTACAAATATTGGTCGATAAATGTAAATGTGTGAATGAATAAGTGAACAAATAAGCAAACTAATCCCTAAACAGAAAAGTAAAATTGAGAAATGCAACTCTCACTTGAAAATTGCATATCTTTCAGAGGCAGGAATCTGCCAACTTACTGTCTTGCCAGGTGTTCAAGTTGCCCTGGGCCTGCGGAGCCAAGTGAAGAGTCGCAGTTCAAGCTTTGAAAAAGCAGCGTTGTCAGGGCATTGGGTATCAGGTCCTGGTTAGAGGCAACTCCCATGACATCTCAGACAGCTCGCTGAAGGTAGGACAGTGGGCAGGTGTGTCAGCCAAGTGATGCTTGCCGTAACACGTTTGCAGATAGATACGTTATACGCAGAATGGGCATCCCTGAAATCCTAAGGGTGTTGTTCAAATCCTCTTAGAAAAATATTTCGGATGAATTTTACGTGGAATCCCATCTTCCTACCTCCCCTTCCCATCCTGATCATTTTCAAAATGATGGCATAACTGATTTAGAATGTCCGCACAGCTTTCATGAAAATTTTAGGTTATTTCAATTTTGTTGTTTGAATGTTCAAAAATCAAACATTTATCTAATCTACCTCAAATGTGAAACGTGTCGATATTTATTTCTCTTCTGACAATTTGTATCAACTCAAATGTACATTTTACTGCTTATCCACTTTTTGTGGCCATAATTTTAAAAAGCCATTTGGTGTAAAATAAGCAATTGATTGTAAGCTCCTCAGCATTTTCCTATTTTTGTCTTTAATGAAACGTCTCTGAACTCACCTTGACATTTCCTACTTAATTCTTACCCACTGGTATCCAATTATCACTCTATTAACATATACACCCAATAATAGCTTCCTTAATTTACTTCACCGTGCTAATAATTAGCAGGAGATTACCCATGAATGTAGGGATGAGGAAGGGAACATTTACTAATATATATTTCTGAATTTAGAGAACCATGATAGTCCATAGACTAACATAATCAGAAAAAAGTTTCCCGTTTAAAAAAAATGCATCTTAAAAAGTAAAATGCAGGAAGATGAAACCTAATAAGAACATGAAAAGGCAACTACTGTATAGCACAGGGAACTATACTCAATATCTTGTAATAACCTATAATGGAAAAGAATCTGAAAAAGAATATATATATATATATTATATAACATATATAAAACTTAATCTTAATATATGTATATATATATAATGGATCACTCTACTGTATACCTGAAACTAGCACAACATTGTGAATTAACTATACTTCAGTAAAAAATCCAATCAAATCAAAGTATATTACAAACACTAAAAAAAAGAAAGACAAGGCTTCAACAAAGCTTACTTATTACTCAATAATAATTAAAAACTTTCCAAGTATAATGCACCAAGCCATCCACATATATTGATTAAGTTGTATCTTATAAATGTGGTCTTCAATGAGCATCTCAGATAAGGAGAAGAAAAAAAATACTATGGGAACAATTCACTGTCTAAGTAGCAAATGTGAGGAGACTTCAGAGATGAGAGAGGTGACCTCTGAGAGTAGTACTACTCCCCTGCTAGTAACTCTTCTCTGCTTGCTAATCACTACTCAACACAGTGTGACCCTTCTCACCATCTAGAGACTTCCTCTTTTTTGACTACCTTGACAGCCTCTTACCTGGTTACTGAAGTAGGGAAGAAAAAGAGCTGTTTCCTCTACTCTTCTAAGTTCTTGACAGAGACCCCTCTAACAAAAGACAGATTGACAAGAGAAAAGCATACAAATTCGTTTATTGTAAGTTTCACGTGACACCGGAAACTTCATTAGAAAAATGAAGACCTGAAGAAGTGGTTAAACCTGAGAGTGTTTCTGTTTGGTTGGAAGAAGAGTAGAAAGTCATGGAAAATATGATAGGACAAAAAGGGGTATGAGTTTAATGCGGTAAATTAGGGGAAATAGCAAAGCCTTTTCAGTCTAATTCCTCTTGACGTCTTGGAGATGAGGATGAACATTTTCTCTGGGTATAGAAAAGGCACCCCTCACATAAGGGTCTTATGATCTCCTGCAGGGGAAGGTCAGAGAGTCCTTTCTACATATGCTCTTTCTCAAATTCCTTCAGCTTAAAATATTCAGTATGCCACGGTGTCATATTTTGGGTTAGTGTGTCCTGAACCCCGATCAACAGATTCACACAATTAGTTTCATAACAAAATGGAATTTAATTGGCAGCTCTAATTTTCAGAAGTAAGTTGTTCTGTGGACTTCTTCAAAGACACTGAGAATGTAATTTGAAATGAGATCTAAAGGGTGATTATTAGGTGGGCAAAGGGAAAAGCCTAGGCAAATGTTGTGGGGCAACATGGAAACAAGGGTGATTTGAGAAACTGCAAAGTCAGCATGGCTGCAGCAGAGAGAAAGAGCGGAGAGTAATGAGAGAAGAGGCGAGGCAGGGGCCCAGTCACATCAGCCTTTGTAGGATCGATCCTAAAAGCAATGGAAGCTCTATTTTTAGTAGTTTTTGTTGTTGTTGTTGTTTTAATTAGTCATCCATTTTATACACATCAGTGTATACATGTCAATCCCAATCGTCCAATTCATCACACCACCACCACCACCGCCGCCCTGCAGGTTTTGTTTGTTTTTAAGGAACCTCCATATTGTTCTCCATAGTGGCTGTACCAACTTACATGCCCACCAACAGTGTACAAGGGTTCCCTTTTCTCCACACCCTCTCCAGCATTAATTGTTTTTAGAGCTACCATAAGTTCTAGCAATCCTACTCCCGGGCATATATCCAGAGAAGACCATAATTTGAAAAAGATACACGCACCCGAATGTTCATTGCAGCACTATTTACCATAGCCAGGAAATGGAAGCAACCTAAATGTCCGTCAACAGATGAATGGATAAAAAAGACATGATATGTGTGTGTGTGTGTGTGTGTGTATACATATATATATATAATAGAATATTACTCAGGCATAAAAGAATGACAAAAAATAGTAACATTTGCAACATGATGGACCTAGACATTGTCATACTGAGTGAACTAAGTCAAAGAAAGACAAATATTATATGATATTGCTTATATGTGGAATCTAAAATCATGGTACAAAACAGAAAGAGAGTCACAGATGTAGAAAACAATCTTACGGTTACCAGGGAGGATGGGAGGGAGGGATAAATTGGGAGATTGGGATTGACATATACAGACTACTATATATAAAATAGATAGCTAATAAGGACCTACTGTATAGCACAGGAAACTCTACTCAGTACTCTGTAATGACCTATATGGGAAAAGGATCTAAAAAAGAGCAGATATATATATATATATATATATATATATATATATATATATATATATGATTCACTTTGTTGTACAGCAGAGACTGACACAACATTGTAAATCAAGTATACTCTAATAAATTTTTTTTTAAAAAGCAATGGAAAAACATCGAATCTTAAAGCTAGGGAGGAAATCATGATATTTCCCTTCCAGGTAAAAGTTTTCCTTCAGACAATTCCTTCTTGCCTAGTGACCATGACGTGCAGCCCATCTCCAGTTGTCCTTCCTCCAGAGTTCATTGCTCAGGTGTGGGCATGTGACTAATGGGCAGCAGATCCAAAGGTGGCAGGTAACCAGTGAACTCGGTGGACAGGCTCATTAAGATTAGCTAGACCAAACCGATCCACTTTCCCAGGAATTTGAACTGATACATAAAAGTAATATTCCAGTTATCAGAAGTTGTCATGTGGTTGAGGATCTATCCCAAGAAGCCATGAATTAGTTGGTGATATTCATAAAGTTATTCTAGATTTTGACTTGGAAATAAAATTAGGTAATTTTATAATTTTAAAGTCATCTGTAGGGGGCCTCTTAAATTTACCAGCACACGTGCTACATTTTTATTCAATATCTGAAGTCACAGATTGTTGTCTGATTCTAAAATGGCAAAAATGTTCAATATGAGTTTATTTACTTCTACTTAATGAGGTTTGTATTTTTTTTCTTCCCCCCACACACTGACAAACTTCCTACTCTATTAAATAAAAGTGAATTTCGTGAACACAGTGAAGGATTTGTGTGTCTGTGCACACGCATCTCAGTGTCACTTTTGAACCGATCTCAATTACTTTGGAAACTCACTCTTTGGTCCTCTGAACACCCCATTTCTAATGTGTGGAGGGAGGGTGTTTCCCACCACCAAGAAGTTTTCTGGACGCCAACTGGGTGTCCTACAGTTCAACTCAATTCTAACACTATGTACTTGGAAACAGCATCAGATTCCATAGGTTATGGGCTCAGTCCTACCAGACCACATGGCCCTCCACTGCCAACCACCTCCTTACAAACACACACACACACACACACTTCAGACGTGAATCGCAAGTCCAGGTTATCACCTGTGCTTCTGACTGATTGACTATAGATCAGCAATTCCAGCGACCCTCCTTGGTTTGGGGTTAATTTGCTTGAGTGGCTCACAGAGCTCAGAGAAACATTTACTTAACTGATTGCTGGTTTATTATAAAAGAATACGACTCAGAAGTAGCCAGATAAAAGAGATGCCTAGGGTAAGGTATGAGAAAGGGTATGGAGCTTCCTTGCCCTCTTTGGGTGTGACTCCTCAAATCTCCACGTGTTCACCAACTCGGAAGCTCTTGGAACCCCTCCTTTTGAGTTTTTATGGAGGCTTCCTGAAAGGCATGTCTGATTACAACACTGCTGGCTGAACTCAGTCTCCAGCCCTGTCACCTCCCCTGAGGCTGGAAGTTCAGGGGTGGGGAGGAAAGTGAAAGTTCCAACATTCTAATCAAATCTTTGACTCAGCTAGCAACCAGCCCCCATCCTTAGGTTCTTTCCAAAAGTCACCTCATTAACATAAAAACACACCTTTGTTGTCCTTATCACTTAGGAAATTCCAAGACTTTTAGGAGATTTGTGGCAGGAGCAGGGTTTGAAGACTGAATATATACTTTTTATTGTAAATTGCAACATAACACTCACCAAAATAGCTTTCAACATTATAGACTGTGAACTCTATGAGGAAGGACAACTTGATTTAGCCAATTAAGTTTTTGGTGCTGTAGTTTACAGAAAAAAAATATAACCCTGAATTGTGGTGCTAATGCCACCTGGTTCAATTTTCTCTATCAGCTGACCTCAACTTCATAATCCCATACCTTATACACAGTTTTGTTAACTCCAAGAGTCTGCTTTTGTAACAGGCCCTCACAAACAGTAAAGTATTAAGGACATCACTGAAAAGAAAAATTCCGCTGAGATAATTTTTAAGTGCATGACACCTCTGCCTCCTAGCCATCCTAGTTCCTTCACATAAATTGTGTTCAAGTGAGAGAATGTAATTTTATTTATCATTTTTTTAAATATTTATTTATTTATTGGGCTGTGACAGGTCTTAGTTGTGGCATGAGGGATCTGTTAGTTGCGGCATGTGAACTCTGAGTTTTGGCATGTGGTATCTAATTCCCTGACTAGGGATCGAACCTGGGCCCCCTGCATTGAGAGCACAGAGTCTTAGCCACTGGACCACCAGGGAAGTCCCAAGAGAATGTAATTTTAATAATAAATCACAAAATTGGATGTGTGTTAGCAAGCTGGGGAAAAAACAAATTCCCGAAGTAGCAACCAGGAGGATTCCCTCCAAGCAGGACAGAGGAAGACTTTGCTTGGGAATTTGAGCAGCCCCAGAGGAAAGCTCTAAATATGCCAACATCAGGATTTCCACGAGGAAATGTCCCCGCCAGATCACTCTACATGAAGACCACAGTTTAAGAAATTCATCTGCTCTCAGAGTTTCCATTTGGGTTTCCAATGTACCACTCTTAACTATGAGCAAACAGGCAAGCAACAAAACAGGTAGAAAAAAAAAGAAAAAGAAAATATGAATTAAGTGGAGAGAAGAAAAACATTATTAAAATAGCATAAGTATCCGCAGAGCCATAAGATATTGCATTCATAAACTAAAATGGATGCTTTGAAAAAGTAACATTCAAAGAACTAATAGAGATATTTTGAAAATTGAAACTATTAGAGCAGAAAAGAAAAATTCACAAGATTTAGAATATGAAGTCAACAATTCTCGCATAAACTAGGGTAAAGAAGCAAATAAATAGGAAACAGTGAGGGGGAAAAAGAAAGGAAACAGTCCAAGAGATCTGATAGAAATTTCCAAAAAGAGAAAAAAGTCCATAGAAAGGATAAAGTCATGAATAAAATAATTTTCAAAAGATTAGCAGATCTGGAGAATATAAGTTTGCACTCAAAAGGGATTTACACACAGAGTGCCTAACATAATGGAAGGAAACAGAGCCCATCAAAGTATATACCTGTGAAATAGAGGAATATTGACAAGGTGAGAGAGAAAGAGAGAGAGAGACAACCAGGTTTCAAAGAAAAGATAAGAATTTGAATGATTTCAGTCACATTTGGGCCTAGAAGACAGCTGAGAAATACCTTCAAAATTTTGTGAGACGCCAGTTTCCAATCTAGTGTTCTATACTTTGCCAAACTATTAAGTAGAAAGATGATAGAATAAGGGAATATTCACATATGTAAATTCTCAAAAAATGTTTCACATGCATCTCTTTATTAGGAATATGCTGGAAGATATACTCCACCCAAACAGGGAGTAAACAAACAAACACTCCCTTCTTCCCCAACAAGAGATGGAACCCAGGAAATAGGAGATCCTACAAAAGAGACAGGTGAAGGGAATTAAAATGATAGTGAAGTGTGTCCAGGACCAAAGGTGGGCACAGAGAGGAATGAGTCCAGGTTGTAGCAGCTTAGAAGTTTCCAGGAAAGTTATTTTTTTAGTAAGAAGAGAAAATTCGGAGAAGACCTAATGTGTTTGGATATAATAAGAAGTTTATTATACAACAGAAGGAGGCTTTGGAGTTGAATTAGTGAAGAGTACATATAAAGTTGATAGAATATGAAAGAGAGAAAATATTAGCTCAAAGTTAAACAAAATGTACAAGAAAAAGTGATCATAGTATACTGGATTCAGTCCTAAAAAACAAAACCAAAATTTCACTCTTACCAAGTTGAAAGGATGTGTGTGTGTGTGTGTGTGTGTGTGTGTGTGTGTGTGTGTGTGTAGTGGGGGTTGAGAAGGGATTGTGAAAAGATATAAATCCTCATCTTCCAAAAATGGGAAGTCAAAAGGTAATTTCAATTAGAAAATACAGGATGTAGAAACATGTATAAACATGTTACATGGAGACACAGAGGTAAACACCAAAAGATCAAGTTGAAAAATTCAAAGTGGTTGCCACTTGGCAGCAGGAAGTGGGATGGTAGAAGCTTAATAGAGTCATTAGAAACTTCAAGCTTTGGGCCAGCCTTTCCATAAATAACAACCTCAAATAAAGGGAGGAAAGGAAAAGGAAGTGAAAAAATAATAAAATCTGGAAGAATATAACGAAAAACGATTCTATGCCTTTCTCTATGGCTTGAATATGTAACAACGAAGGTATATCATATTTATAATAAAAGACATTTTAAAAATTAAGTATATACATAAATAAACAAGTAATGCACAAACACACTGGCCTAAACAGCCTATGGTATAGTGAACATATCATTATTAGCAGCAGCTTTTGGAAACAAAACCTTATTGTTCCTTTAGTTTTATCATTATGAGATTAACATTTTAAAAGGCAAAGAAGCATAAAGACATAGAAATTTTCTCCCACCGCTGTAAATACTATTCTCTCACTGCCTTTCATGTGACAGTAACATGTTCTCCAATGATCACAGTGATTTGTGTACTTGAATAGTACTCTTACTTAATTGCCTGATTCTGCTCATGATACTTCTTTTAAAAGTTAGACTAGTTTTCTGATATGGGGGGAATTTTCACATTCTCTAAATTTCACTTTTTTAGGTGTATTGAGTATCAGAAAGTTATAGTCTTCCTATCTTAATACAGACATAGACTTTGGAACATGACGAGACAGGTTTAAATACTAGCTCTGCCATTCAATAGCTGTGTAACTCTGCTCAGATTATATTGTATTTCTGAGTTTCAATTTCCTCATTTTAAAAATGGCAATTATAATGCCTACATTGTAGGTGTGTTATAAAGATTATAAATAATTTGTGTAACACAGTAGGTGCTCAGTAAATGATTACTTTTGCTATTAATTTAGGTTAGCTAGGAAAGGGAAAAAATGCATCTTATATCCAAATTTTCTAAAACATGATGTCTCAAATTGATAGAGATCATGCTTTTTTTTGACATAAAATACAATGGAATAGTATTGGGGTGTTCTTCATGAACTGCAAACAGCCTGTTTTCTGTTTCCCACAGGAACTGCTTTGGGGATGCTTTTAGGACAGCCTGAGTGGCATATTGGTGGTACTAATGGTATAAAGTATTGATGTGGGTTTATACTACATGCAATTTTATTTAAACAGGGGAACCCCCTCCCCCCACCCCCTCCAAATACACTCTCTGCATAAAGACAGAAATCTACACAAAATATTGAGGGTAGAAGTAGGGAAGGGTGCATTTGTATGGGATGTTGACATCTTTTATCTATATAACTATGTATAAGTGAATAGAAAACTAAAACACTTTAAATCTAGATTTTGCTATTAAGGACAAATGATGAAAGCAGAAAGCTGAAGACCCAAAGCTGTCAGAAAAATCTGACTAAGCCTCATTAGTCATTTAAGAAATAAATCATAAATAGATCACAATAGAAAGGCTGTCGACTCTGAGGGACTGCTGAGCATACACTTTGGGCATCTTTGTGCATATTTAAAGTGATGAAAGGGAAAAAAACCTACAACCAAGATTACTCTACCCAGCAAGGATCTCATTCAGATTTGACGGAGAAATTAAAACCTTTACAGACAAGCAAAAGCTAAGAGAATGCAGCACCACCAAACCAGCTTTACAAAAAACGCTAAAGGAACTTCTCTAGGCATGAACCACAAGAGAAGGAAAAGACTTACAATAACAAACCCAAAACAATGAAGAAAATGGTAATAGGAAAATACATATCGATAATTACCTTAAATGAAATGGATTAAATGCTCCAACCAAAAGACATAGACTGGCTGAATGGACACAAAAACAAGACCCGTATATATGCTGTCTACAAGAGACCCACTTCAGACCTAGGGACACATACAGACTGAAAGTGTGTTGATGGAAAAACATATTCCATGCAAATGGAAATCAAAAGAAAGTTGGAGTAGCAATTCTCATATCAGACAAAATAGACTTTAAAATAAAGACTATTACAAGAAACAAAGAAGGACACTACATAATGATGAAGGGATCAATCCACAAAGAAGATATAACAATTGTAAATATTTATGCACCCAACAAAGGAGCACCTCAATACATAAGGCAAAGGCTAACAGCCCCAAAAGGGGAAATTGACAGTAACACAATCATAGTGGGGGACTTTAACACCTCCTTTCACCAATGGACAACTCATCCAAAAGGAAAATAAATAAGGAAACACAAGCTTTAAATGATACATTAAACAAGATGGACTTAATTGATATTTATACGACATTCCATCCAAAAAAAACAGAATACACTTTCTTCTCAAGTGCGCATGGAACATCCTCCAGGATAGATCTTCTCTTGGGTCACAAATCAAGCCTTGGTAAATTTAAGAAAATTGAAATTGTATCATGTATCTTTTCCGACCACAACGCTATCAGACTAGATATGAATTACAGGAAAAAATCTGTAAAAAAAATACAAACACATGGACGCTAAACAATACACTACTTAATAACCAAGACATCACTGAAGAAATCAAAGAGGAAATAAAAAAAATACCTAGAAACAACTGACAATGAAAACACAATGACCCAAAATCTAAGGGATGCAGCAAAAGCAGTTCTAAGAGAGAAGTTTATAGCAATACAATCCTACCTCAAGAAAAAAGAAACATCTCAAATAAACGATCTAAACTTACACCTAAAGCAATTAAAGAACGAATAATAAAAAAAAACCCCAAAGTTAGCAGAAGGAAAGAAATCATAAAGATGAAATCAGAAATAAATGAAAAAGAAATGAAGGAGGGCTTCCCTGGTGGCGCAGTGGTTGAGAATCTGCCTGCCAATGCAGGGGACACGGGTTCGAGCCCTGGCCTGGGAAGATCCCACACGCCGCGGAGCAACTAGGCCCGTGAGCCACAACTACTGAGCCTGCACGTCTGGAGCCTGTGCTCTGCAACAAGAGAGGCCACGATAGTGAAGAAGCCCGTGCACCGCAATGAAGAGTGGCCCCCGCTTGCCGCATCTAGAGAAAGCCCTCGCACAGAAATGAAGACCCAACACAGCCAAAAATAAATATAAAATTTTTTTTAAAGTTAAAAAAAAAAGAAATTAATAAAACAATGCATAAAGGCTGGATAGGGTGTGGAGAAAAGGAAACTCTCCTGCACTGTTGGTGGGAATGTACACTGATACAGCCATTATGGAGAACAGTATGGAGGTTCCTTAAAAGCTAAAAACAGAACTACCATATGAACCAGCATTCCACTACTGGGCATATACCCGGATAAAACCATAATTCAAAAAGATACATGTACCACAATGTTCACTGTAGCACTATTTACAATAGCCAGGACATAGATGTAACCTAAATGTCCATCGACAGATGAATATATAAAGAAGACGTGGCACATATACACAATGGAGTATTACTCAGCCATAAAAAGGAACAAAATTGAGTTATTTGTAGTGAGGTGGTTGGACCTAGAGTCTGTTATACAGAGTGAAGTAAGTCAGAAAGAGAAAAACAAATACCGTACGCTAACACATATATATGGAATCTAGAAAAGTGGTACTGACGAATCTAGTGACAGGGCAGGAATAAAGACACAGATGTAGAGAACGGACTTAAGGACACAGGGGGAAGGGGAGACAGGGACGTAGTGAGAGAGTAGCACTGACATATATACACTACCAAATGTAAAATAGCTAGTGGTAAGCTGCCTCATGGCACAGGGAGATCAGCTCGGTGCTTTATGTCCCCTAGAGGGGTGGGACAGGGAGTGTGGGAGGGAGGCTCAAGAGGGGGGGATATGGGGAATATATGTATACATATAGCTGATTCACTTTGTTGTAAAGCAGAAACTAATACAATGTTATAAAGCAATTATACTCCAATAAACATGTATTTTAAAAACCCACACCATTGTAAATCAACTACACTTGAAGATATTTCTTTAGTGCAAAAAAATTTTAGAATGTAAGATTTATTGTGTGTGTGTACCACAGGTTCAATATATATGAATTATGTCAAATTGATTACATTGTTTTTCAAAATAAAGAATTTATGATACTTTATATCAGCTTCATAATGTAAATGCAGAAAAACTATATTAATTTTCTCTAAAGTTCAGAAATAGCCATTTTGCTCATTCAGTATACTATAAACCACTAACTTTATTAAAAAGGAATTCATGACCGACCTCTTCCTTCCAAAGAAATATTTCTCCACTCACACAAGTTTAATAGAATGGTCCACAATGAGCTGACTTCCAACCTTAGAGACACGAGATTTACATCCTGAAATCTCTTTCTTGCAAAAATGTCCAATTAGCATCCTAGCATTACAGAAAAGAAATTGCCTTTTTTCCAGATCTCAAATTCCATACAACTTTAGTCAAGACATCATGTATTTTTTTCACACACACACTGTATTTTATTTTTACAAGACATAAATCAACTGACACCAAGCATTGTAAATGGATGACCACAACAAAAGCAACAATGATTGCAATTACCAAACACGAAACACACTCATACTATGTCATAATATTGACATTCAGTCCAGTAATCCTCCACTGTAACAGCTCCTTTACTTCGCAGTGAAAGACATCATGTATTTTTAAATTATCAGCACTCACCTGAGGTCTTTAAAAATCAACAAAAACATAATTTTGTGTTCTCTTTCATTTATTCTGGTCTAAGTGGTCATTTCTAAATGAAAGTATTTAAGTATGTTAACGTCATCTTATAACATCATATTTCCAATGACTACCATGTCTCCAAAGATGAAATATGAGGAACTCACAATTAGGCTCTACAAAGTTTTACTCTCTGAATCTGTATTACCTTTCTGCTGAACTCCACACTGTTCATTATTCTGTGAGAATACTCTTTTTCTTGTATGGCCATCTCACATGTTCTTTCATTTCATGAAGTTTTTTCCTACAGTTTTATGCCTACTTTATTTCTGAGAAAATGCATTATTTCAGAGGGATATTTATAGACACAAAGACTTCTCTGTAATTCCCTCAGAGTTTCAAGAACTCCTTCTTCTTCTTTTTTTTTTAATACCTAGATTCTGAAGCTCTCCACAAAGCATTACTAAAATTGCATTTACATAAGTATCTACATATTAATCACACATTAATGCATTTACAATTGTATTATGATTTATTGTTAATTTTGGAGCATAAACGTAGCTGTCCTATTTACCACCCTCTTGGAAATCACTTTAATATTTGCACTTAGGACTTGAAAGAGAATGGATAAATAAAAACCTGAAGAATATGCAGATACAATTTATATATTTCTCATAAAATTAGGTGATTATCTAAACTTTATCCAGAAAAAAGAAGAGCCCAGATACTCTGCAGGCATGATACTCGAGAATGTATGGTCTTCTAGCAGGAAAACATGCAGTAATCCATGTGGCAGAGTTTACCTGTGACCAGCTGGGGTTAGTGACCTATGCATTCCTTACATGCAACATATCAGGAGTGGAAAAAGGGAATTTGTCAGTTGTGGCAATAAGTATAATGAAGTTTTGTAGCAGGTCATGCTCATATATTCAACACAGGTACAATCAAAATTTTGCTCAATTCTGATAAATCTAAGTCTATATCTGTTACCATGTCTTTAACGAGGAAATGTCAGAACTGACTCACCAAAAAGAAAAAAAGTGTGTTGTTTGTTTGTTTGTTTTAATTACAGTCACGGTGAGTAAGACATAGCTCAGAACAGCTAATGTGACTTAGTGATTCTCTCATCAGGAAATACAGTTTCTACTTCCCTGTTTATTCTCCACACCCTGTAGTCAGTAAAGTTTCAATGAAAGATAAATCTACAGGGCGAAAAGAAAAGAAAACTTACATGTGTGGATAAGATCATTTTGACAGGTTTTACCACGTATGTCAGTGTTTCTGGGGATGGACACAAGCCAGAGCTCCCTACTCTGACATTTTCACTGATGACATTCCCCATGATCCTCAATTTGAAAGTGGATAAAAATGTTTTCTATGTTTTCTTCTTTAAGAAATTAAATAAGGAATGCTTTCTAGACATGATCCTCTAATGATTTTCAGTCAGTGGTCATCGACGGAGGAAAAGCACAGAATCTCATCCCTACAGAAGGGTGACATTCAGTCAGGTAAGAAAATTCTCCCCGAAATCAGAGCTTCATCTTTAACATGCAATCAAAGGCTTTCACAGGTTCTTCATCACTCTGCACTCAGCCCTACCATAAGGAATTGGCTCTGAGAATCTCACATCAGATGACTGACAAACATGTCATAGTACACTGATCTGGTACCAGATCCTGCCTCTCTTAATGATCTCCCACAGGGACATTGGAATATTCTAGGATATTTCCTGGAGCCCTCTATTCTACACAGGTACACTTCCAAGTAGAAACAGAAGCTTGGATTCTCACTGGGACCCCTGCTCTGTCCAACCAACCTCTCTAGAAATATGATGTTCTAATCTCTCCTGATTAGAACATTTCAAGGTCTCTCCATGTGCTAATTTAGTAAAGATAAAAGAGAAACAAGAAAGAGCAAACTATGCAGGGAGCAATATATAAGATTCCTTTACTTAATGTATTTATCTGATATATCCAAATATTAAGAAATATAGATTCATTTCATAATGGTCAAGAAAAGAGGAGGAGGAACCTCCATGCCAACAGTATATATAAAATGGAATCAATATTGCATAAGCTCCAGCTTAAGCTTAGCTACGAGGTACTAACTCTTCTCATAAAGAAGCAATAGTTCTCCATCATTTGAAGCACACTGAGGACTCAGACAGCTGGACACTGAGGGTGTAGTCTCCTCACTCGAATTCTGTACCTGCATCACAGAGCCATGAAATATTCCCAAAGAATTATTAAGGATGAGGGGGGGGGGCCGAAATGAAAAAGATGAACCCATAGTCTGTCCTACCATCTGTTCTGCTGGATATTACCACCATCTTGGCCCAATATGACCTTCCCACTTCTCTCTGGGCCTCCCTACTTTCCACCTCCATCCTCTCATTATATCTTACCTACACTTGGGAACGATTCTAGTTGTTCCACTTATCTTTATCAACAAGTAATCCAAATAGCAACTGTGTATATAACTCCTTAGAAACCTCAGGTCTGACTCAGTAATAATACATGACCTTCGAAGTCCACAGTTTTCCTAATTCCCTTTATTATTTTTTTTCTAATTTCCATGTACTTACACTCTTAAGACGTCCACTGTTCTCAGGTTCGTCTTCCCTGCAAAATCTGTCAACCTAGACATAGACTTAAGTACCACCCTCTAATTATCTCCTAGGGAATCCAGTTTTTAAAAAAGCCTCAGCAAGCCTTACGGACTTTATTAAAGACTCTTTAAGATAACCCATGGGAGATAGCAGTGCACCCATAGATATCTATTTAATACACCCTCAGAGTAATTTTTTTTTATAAAGACTCTTCTGGCCAATGAAGACTCTCAGTTCTTCTTCTTCAACATATGCAGGGTCTCACCCTTCTGATTACTCTCTGCTCTATCCCAGGTCCACTCCCTTTCCTGATATTACATTCTTTCCCAATTGTGTATGTTGGTAAAATCAAATAACATAAAATATAACATGTTAATTATTATAAAGTGCACCGTTCAGTGATATTAAATACATTCATATTATTGGGCGATCAACATCACCATTTATCTTTCTAATTCTTTTCTACATTTTAAAACTGTAACTCTGTATCCTTTAAACATAACTTTCCTTTTTGTTCCATAACCACCTGAAAAGCATCATTACCCTCCCAATTTCTATGGTTTTGACTACACTAGGTACCCCATATAATTGAAATAAGTAGTTGTATTGTTATGACTCACTAAAAGTCACAAAAATGGCATTTTTGGTAGCTCAATTTCCTCAAGATTCATCCATGTTGTAGCATATTCCTAGATCTTTTCCTTCTTAAGGCTGAATAATATTGTATTATATGGGTATACCACACTTTGCTTATCCAGGAACTAGTGGATGAACACTTAGGTTGCTTTCATATTTTAGCTACTCTGATTATTACTGCTCTAAACACTGGAGTACAAATATTTCTTTAAGACCCTGATTTCAATTCCTTTGGGTATACCTCATAGTAAAATTCCTGGATCATGTAGTAATTCTATCTTTCAATATCTGAAAAATTGCCATACTCTTTTGCAAAGCAGCTGTATCATTCTACATTCCCACTGACATAGCACAATGGTTCCAACTCCCTCACATCCTCACCAATACTTGTTTTCTGCTTGTGTATGTGTGTGTGTGCTTGTGTGTGTATGCATGCACACAAATATATAAACATGCATTTAGTGATATGGAGCATCTATTCAAGTGCTTAGTCATTTGTACATCTTTTTGAAGGACCATCTATTCAAGTCTTTTATCCATTTTTGAATCAGGTTGTTTGCTTTTTGTTGAGGTGTAGGAGTTCTCTGTATATTCTGAATAGACATCTCTTGTCAGATACATGGCTTTCAAATATTTTCTCCCATCTTGTGGGTTGCCATTTTACTCTGTTTACATTTCTTTGATACACATTTTTTTAAATTATGTACTGCAAATTGTTAATTTTTTTGTTAGCTGTACCTTTGTTGTTCCTTCGTTTCATATTGAGGAAAACACTGCCAATCCAATGTCATGAAGCCCTTGTCCTGTGTCTTCTTCTAAGACTTTTTATTTTATTAGGTCTTATATTTAGTTTCTTGATACGTTTTCATTAATTTTTGCATATGATGTTAGGTAAGGGTCCATCTTCCTACTTTGCCTGTTGACAACATGACTTCTCAGCACCATTTGTGGAAAATACTATCCTTTCTACTTTGAAAAGTCTTGGCAACTTGTCAAAAATCCTTTGGCCATATATCAGGGTTTATTTCTGGGTGTTCTATTCTATTCTATTGGTCTTGAATAAGGGAGAAAATAGTATAACCTATCCAGGTTGATGAAGAACATAAAGAAAGACCAGGACTGAGAATTAGGAGGGCAATATAAAACAGCAGGGAGTAAAAGACAGTGTGAGAGAAGATCTTGTATTTGCGAGTTCATGGAAATAGGATCATGCTAAAACCACTAAACGCCTGACTTTGAACAATACGGTAAATGTGCTAGCAAGAAACATAACACTTACCCATCTCTGGGAAATATAGTATGGGCATAAAGATAAACTACACTCAAATATAGTAAACAGGGAAGGGTTTTCATGGTGTGAAAATACTGTGGGATTTGAAATACAATTTACTTCTGTTCTACCATTGTCTCTAAAATTTTTCAAAGTGTGTATACAAGCAATTCCAATTCTGGTAATGTGCTTGACAGGTTTATATATGAACTTCAGCAGACCAGTAAATGTACATTCATAGTAGGACTGTTCCCTAAAGCAAAAAACAAAACTCAAAAACTGGAAAGACTAGAGTTCACTTTGTCAACACACTTAAAGATGCAATGATGGTTAACGGTCCGAAAACAGAAGGTGTGAGCATGGGTGTAAGAGGTTAATTGCCAGGCTGGGGTGGGGTGCAGAGTTTGAGGGTAACACAGGTCGAAAAGGCTTTTGTCCTATCCTTGATGTTTGAGGTATGGAAATTCACAGGTCACTACCTTCATTTCAAACTGAATGAATGCACTATTCAATTTCTTTAAACAGGCGAAGTAAACATGAGTGATAATAAATTTCAAACTGTCGCTAATCAAATAAGATACTAAGAAAGCTTAAATAATATGATTAAGAATGAAGTGGACAGATTGTCCAAGATGGTAGCATTCAAAGACACGGAGCTTGATGCCTTTCATGGGCACACCAAAGTCACAACAGTTTACAGAACAGCAATTGATAAAAAAGTCCAGGACCTACCGTAAAAGATGTTTTACAGCTAAAGATATAAGGAAGGCGCCTCGACAAGACAGAAAAGAAGGGCAAAATCTCAATAGAGTCAAGACCCATACCACCAGGTGGGTGGCCCACAAATGTGAGAATAATTACAATTTCAGAGGTGCTCCCAGGTAGCAAGGGGTATGAAGCCAACATCAGGCTCCCAAGCCCAGGGATCCTGTTCTGGAAAGAAGAGTTCCTCGAAAGTTGGGCTTTGAAGACCAGTAGTGCTTATTTTCCAGAGAGCCAGAGGGTTGTGGGAAATAGAGATTCCACTCTTAAAAGATGCTCACAAAATCCCACATGATCCGAGAATCAGAACAGAAGCAGTCATTTGAAAGGATCCCGGGTCACACCTACCTCCTGATCTTGGAGAGTCTCCCAGAGAGGCAAGAGGCAACTACAGCACAGCCTCAGGGACAGAGACACTGGCAGCAGCCATTCGGGGGAGCTCCTTCTACCTCGTGGACACTGGTACCAGCAAGCATAATTTCAGAATCCTCCCTCTATTTTTTTAGCCTCAGGACCTAGCCCTACCCATTTCCACCAGACTAGAGATACAAGTACTAGGATGCTACAGGCCAAGCAACTAACTGAGCAAGGGCATAGCCCCACCCACCGGCAAACAGGCTGCCTTCAGACCCTCTCAATGCACAGCTGCCCCTGGACATGGGCCCAGCCACCAAAAGCCCCAGGACCAGCCTCCACACCTCAGTGGACAGGCACCAGCCCCAGAGTCCCTGGCCCCTCTGACAAGTGAGCCTACTCTGGCCTTGGAGTCAGCCTCACCATCGGCAGGTGATAACTGCACAGGGACTGGATGGAGCTTGGACCTACCCAACAGCAAACCTGCTCTAGCATTGGGATCAGCCTCATACACCAACAGGCACACACCAGCTCCAGGAATACCACAGCCCAGCAGCCTGTGTGACCAGAACACTCACTTGCAGGCCAGAAGCAGCCATGGACTCAGCTGGGTCCTGACCCTGCCCACCAGAATGCCAACACAAGATTAGGGATACCCCAGACCCTGGAGATAGCTGTGTCAGGAACAGTGATCCAACACCAACTTTGAGACTCCTGGGCCCTGCAGCCAGAACTCAGGACCTGTCTCTTCCTCCCAGTAGCCAGCATAGCCCCAGGACCAGTGACTGGGCACTAGCCCTGATTATCACCTGGACTGCAGTTCTACCCATAAGTGAACCAGCACTAGATTTGGTGTCCCCCAGAGTTGTGCAGCCAGCTGCCTTATGATTTAGTCTCACCAAGCAGCACAGACAGCCTCCATACTAGGCAGAGCCTGGCAAACGAGCAGTCTGGGGGCAGCCAAGCCTACCAGACCACCCACAGTAGTCAGCCCACCACAACAGAAGAGCCCAAGCAGCCCACATAGGGGGTACACCTAGAACATATAGTTCTAGTGACCAGGGGACACTGGGTTGCTGGGACACATAGGACCTCTCCTACAAAAGGCCACTTCTCCAAGGTCAGGAAATGTAACGAACCTACTACATACATAGCAATAAAAACAGCAAGTTAAGAAAAATGAGGTGACACAGAAACACGATCCAAATGAAGGAACAAGATAAGAACTCAGAAGAAGATCTAAGTGAAGTGGAGATAGCCAATCTACTCAAGAAAGAGTTCAAGGTAATGACGGTAAAGATGATCAAAGAACTCAGGAGAAGAATGGACGACCAGAGCAAGAAGTTAGAAGTTTTTTAAAAAGAGTTAGACCATTAAAGAACAACAAAACAGAGATAGGAGAATGCAATAACTGAAATGAAAAATACACTAAAAGGAAACTACAGTAGACTAAATGATACAGAGGAATGAATCAGAAAACTGAAGGACAGAGTACTGGCAATCACTGAAGATGAACGGTAAAACAATAGATTAAAATGACATGAGGAAAGTTGAACAGACTTGTGAAACAACATCAAGTGTACTAATATTTGCATTATACTGGTCCCAGAAGCAAAAAGGGAAGAGAAAGCAGTGTAGAACATACCTGAAGACATACGAGCTGAAAAGTTCCTTAACCTGGGAAAGAAAACAGACATCCAAGTCCAGTAAACACAGTAAGGCCAAAACAGGATCAACCCAAAGAGGACCACACCAAGACTCACTGTAATTAAAATGGCAAAAAAATAAAGATAAAAAGACACTATTAAAAGGAGCAAAGGAAAAGCAACAAGTTACAAACATGGGAACTTGCATAAAGTTATCAACTGACTTTTCAGGATAACCTCTGCATGCCAGAAGGGAGTGGCATGGTATATTTAAAGTCATGAAAGGGAAAAGCCGATAACCAAAAATACTCTACCCACCAAGGCTCTCCTTCAGATTTGATGGTGATATCTAAAGTTTTACAGAGAAGCAAAACTAAAAGAGCTCAGCATCGCCAAACCAGCTTTATGAGAAATCTTAAAGGGGCTTTTCTAAGTGAAAAAGAAAAGGCCACGACTGAAACTTAAAAATTAGGAAAGGAAACTTACTAAAGGAAAAAGCTCATTGGTTAAGGCAAATATTCAACAAAGGTAGTAAATCAACCATGTACACAGCTAATAGGAAGGATGAAAGAAAATGGTAATAAAATCATCTATATTCACAATAAGAAGTTAAGGCACACACAAACAAGTAGATGTAAAATATAAGGTCAAATTCAGTAACTGTGGGGGAGGAGAGTAACAATGCAGGGTTGGCAGTGTCCATGTGAAATTAAGAGCTCAGCAACTTAAATAATCACACACACACACACACACACACACACACAAATACACAAAACTGAAAGAAATCCAAACATAATATTAAAGATAGTCCTCACATCACAGATGAAGGGAATAAAAGGGGAAGAAAGGAACACTGAAGAAATTAAAGAGGGATTCTAAAAATACCCAAGACAAATGAAAATGAACACACAATGATCCAAAATCTATGGGACATGGCCAATGCAGATCACGGGGGAAGTTATAGTGACACAAGCTTATTCTTAGGAAACAAGAAAAATATCAAATAAACAACCTAACATTACACCTGAAGGAATTAGAAAAAGAAGAAAAAAAAAACCCAAAGCTGTCAGAAAGAAAAATTAAGAAAACATCACCATATGCAATCACATCAAAAAGAATAAGATACCTAGGAATAAACACACCTAAGCAGGTAAAAGACATGTGCTCAGAAATCTATCAGCCATTGGTGAAAGAAGTTGAAGACAACACAAAAAGATGGAAAAACATAGCATGTGCATAGACTGGAAGAATTAATACTCTTAAAATAACCATACTACCAAAGACAATCTACAGATTTAATGCAATCCCTATCAGAATACCAAAGCATTTGCACAGAACTTGAAAAAGTAATTTTAAAATTTGTATAGAAACACAAAGATCCCAAATAGCCAAACAATCTTGAGAAAGAACAGAGCTGGAGGCATCACGCACCTTGACTTCAGACTATACTGCAAAGCGACAGTAATCAAAGAGAAAGGTACCGGAGCAAAAACAGACACAAAGATCACTGGAAGAGAACAGAGATCCCAGAAATAAGCCCACACACTTATATTTAATTGATTTATGACAAAGCCGGCAATATGGAGAAAAAACTGTCTCTTCAATAAGTGGTACTGGGAAAACTGGACAGCTAGATGGAAAAGAATAAAATTCGATTATTTTAGCACAGCATATATAAAATGAATGCAAAACTGAATAAACACCTAAATGTAGGACCAGAAACCATAAAACCCCTAGAGGAAAGTATACAACATTCTTCAACATAAATGATAGCAACAGTTTTAGGTTCAGTCTACTAAGGCAAATGAAACAAAAGCAAAAATAAACAAATGGGACTTCACTAAACTTAAAAGATTTTGCACAGCAAAGGAAACCAAAGACAAAATGAAAAGACAACCTGCTGAAGGAGACACAATATTTGCACATGATAAGAGGTTAACACCAAAAAGATGACCAAGCAAGGGTTCATATCTAAACTACAGAAACAGCACATACAACTCAATATCAAAAAAACACCCAAAATCTTTTTTAAAAAAATGAGAAGACCTAAATAGACATTTTTCCAAGGAAAAAATACAGATAGACAGCCAGAACTCACAAAGATGCTAAACATAGCTAATCGGCAGTAAAATGCAAATCAAAACTACGAGATCTATCACCTCAGTCTTGTCAGAAAGGCTGTCATCAAAAAGATCACAAATAACAAAGGTTAGTGAGGATGTGGAGAAAGGGAAACTCTTGTACACTCTTGATGTGAATGTGAAGTAGTGCAGCTACTGTGGAAGGCAGAATGGAGGTTCCACAAAAAACTAAAAATAGAACTACCATAATATCCAGCAATTTCACTGTTGGGTATATCAGAAGAAAACAAAAACACTATTTCAAAAAAATAACTGCACCCCAATGTTCATAACAGTGTTATTTGCCATAGCCAAGATATAGAGTCAAACTAAGTGTTCATCAATAGCTTAGTGGATAAAAAAGATTTTTTATGATGACTTCCGCAAAAAATGAAATTTTGCCATTTGCAAGAACATGGATGGACTTGGAGGGTATTATGCTTAGTAAAATAAGCCGCAGAGAAAACAAGCATGGTATGTTATGAGAAAAAAAGCATGGTATGTTATGAGAAAACAAGCATGGTATGTTATCATTTACACGTGGCATCTAAAAATTTGAATACAACACAAACAACAACAACAAAAAAACAGACTCACAGATTAAAGAACAGACTAGTGGTTACCAGCAGGGAGAGATAGGGTGGAGGAGCAAAATAGTGGTAGGAGATTTTGAGGTACAATCCACTATGTATAAAATCAATAATCTACAGTGGTGTACTGTATAGCATGGGGAATATAGCCACTCTTTTATAATAACTATAAATGGAGAAGAACCTAAACATTTATGAATCACTGTTGTACCTCTGAAACTAATATAATAATGTAAATTAACTATAGATCAATAAAATATAAAGTAAGAAACAATAAAGGGGAGACAGATTATTAGATAGAAATCAATTAAATAAACACAAGTTTTGGAAATCAGGAATTAAAACACAACATGTAAGACACAACATTGGCATTTAAAGTGTACAATCTATTCATTTAAAAGAAATCATTTAAGTGGTAAAAAATGGTACCCATTCTCACAATTTTGTATATCTAGGATAAATTACTATCTACAAAAATATGTTACAAATATTCACTCAAAAAGAAAGAGAAAATTTGGATAAACCCATTTTAGTATACAAATTTAATATCAAAGTCTCTAGGTAAAATTGATTTGAATAAGTTCTGTTAGCCACTTCTAGTTTCTTTGTGATGTAAAATCTTTTAAAGCATAAAAATCAGCCTTTCTACATTATTCCACTAGACATACATGGAAGTTAAAAGAAATGAGAAGAGAGAACAATCAACCAGGAAGGTGAATTTACTGAGAAACAGTCATTCGTTCTCCCTCCTCCTTTTCTTTTCCTCCTTTTCCAGGTCTCTTTCGGTTCCAATCAAGAGAAGTCTTGAGAGTTCTGAGAATATTTCTTTGACGGCTTCAAATCACCATACCTACATCCTCTGACACAACTACACACACGGGAACAAAAATAAACCTCTACTATCTACTCATGTAGGAGGGATTCATGCAAAATTAACTCCTACATGGAGACCAACAGGTGAGTTTTCTACCTATTCTTTATAATGTCCTTCCATTATAGTAAATCCCACACATTATGAGGCAGAAGTGGTTACGTGAGCTTTTCCTTGAAGTCAAAAATCTTGCATTCATTTCAAGCACCTGGTGATCATAGGGTACAGCCAGAGAAGGTGCCATCCCCCCTGGGGGTGGGGGGTGGCGGTGAATGGGCTCCCACACCCATGCATCTCCTGATGTACAGATTCTGGAGAAAAGAAGGGCGATCATACCGCAGTCAGCCTGTCAGGCTGTCGGGCCACTGGGCGACCCGACCAGCCTGGAAGTGTCCCATCAGTTGCTGAAAGCAAAACTCTGTCCCCACCCTGTGACGTCAGGCAATTTGGGCCAGAGAGTCAGAGGATAATCAAATCAGAGAGTCAGAGGATACTCAGAGGTAATCAACTCCTCCTCTCTGCTCACCTCCTTGGGGTTACAGCAACCCCATCTCCAAACCCAAATCTGACCCTGGAGTGCCAAACTGGGAGTGGCAGGTGGGCTCTGCCCGTGCTTCAGCGCCCTCTGGAGGTTGTCTGCTCTAAAGCCAACTCTCAGCCCTTCCTTCTCCTTCCCTAGTCATGGGGGCTGCCTTGGTCTCCTGCAGCTGCTGGCCTGATTTCATTCTTCTTTTTTCTCAAATTACAATGAAGTGTCTTACAGAAGTTTGGAATCTCTTGAAGAAGGAAGATCTTTTAGTCAATACACCTTAACTGTGAGAAGTTGGTATCAAGAATGAACCTGAGGGCTTCCCTGGTGGCGCAGTGGTTGAGAATCTGCCTGCTAATGCAGGGGACACGAGTTTGAACCCTGGTCTGGGAAGATCCCACATGCCGCGGAGTGGCTGGGCCCCTGAGCCACAGCTGCTGAGCCTGCGCGTCTGGAGCCTGTGCCCCGCAACGGGAGGGGCCGCGATGGTGAAAGGCCCACGCATCGCGATGAAGAGCGGTCCCCGCACCGCGATGAAGAGTGGCTCCCGCTTGCCGCAACTGGAGAAAGCCCTCGCACGAACCGAAGACCCAGCACAGCCAAAAATAAATAAATAAATAAAAATAAAAGTAGCTATAAAATGTAAAAAAAAAAAAAAATGAACCTGAAATACTGTATTTTTCTCCTGATGATTCCAAGGAGAGACAGCACAAGTTTTCTAAATCATAAGAAGAACCAAGGTAAATATGATATTCTGAGCCAGAGATGAAAAAGCAGTTTCTAGCACCCCTTCCTCATGTCATTTAACTGGAATTTAAATCAATCAACTGCCACTGGTTTTTAAATCACATGACCCAACTTTAAATCAATCAGCTGCTTCCCCGTAACTCACATGACTTGGCTTTGAATAATAAGAAACTCAGAGGTATAAAAAGGATGTTCTGAACAATAAATGGAAAAACAACATTTTAGAAAGTTTTTTCTTTTCGAATGGACCATTCATTGCCTACAGAATAAAGGATTCTCTTGTGGGTTTCTTGAACTATAAACACATACAATGTCTCCGTTGGCTTCACTGCCTTAGATTTGGGTTTTTTGTTGTTGCTATTGTTAACATATTTCTTGGAATATAATTACTTTACCTTGTTGTGTTAGCTTCTGCTGTATAACAAAGTGAATCAACTATTCGTATACATATATTCCCATATCCTCTCCCTCTTGTGTCTCCCTCCCACCTTCCCTAACCCACCCCTCTAGGTGGTCACAAAGCACTGAGCTGATCTCCCTGTGCTATATGCAGCTGCTTCCCAATAGCTATCTATTTCACCTTTGGTAGTGTATATATGTCCATGCCACTCTCTCACTTCATCCCAGCTTACCCTTGCCCCTCCCTGTGTCCTTAAGTCCATTCTCTACAGCTACGTCTTTATTCCTCTGCAGCGACTCCTGCTAGGGATGGATACTTCCTCTTATGCTCAGGAAAATCCCCTAGCTTGAATATGATTTGAGTTTGATCCTGTGAAACCATCAGAACTTCCCACCAGAGATAAATGAGGAGATTCTGGCCTTTATTAGTATGCACGATGAACACGGGTGTCCTGGCTGTACTTGCCAACCCTCCTATTTACCCACCTATTTTTATCCACCTTCCTCCCTGTGAGTACCTTTGACCAACCCTGAGCTCAGACTCCTGACCTATTCCAGTGACTTTGTCAGTCTTTCTTTAAAAATGGAAAGGTAATGAAATGAAATTAACCTAGAAGCAGCAGCTCAGTAAGGGAAATAAAATCATCAGAAGTTATCTAATCACAGCCACAGCCATCCAGGGCTCTGTCTTATCTCCTGGGTCATAAGAATGGTACCTTCCTAAACTTGAAGGACATCCAATCAACTAAGCAAAGGTGTTGCTCACCTCTGGCTCTTGGAGGGATTGCTAGGCACTCTACCCAGTGTATACTAACTGCAAAACACTGTCATGGTTGTGAAACACCTATGATCCAGGAAAGCTTTTTGGGGTGCATGGGGAAGGTTTCTTTTTGACATCAAGCAAAAAATAAATCACCAAGCTCTTTGAGCACAGGGGTTCTTAAGACGGCAGTAGAAGGAAGGAATGGGCAGAAAAGATGATCTCCAATGAAGTTAAGGACATTTTCCCAAAAGAGTAGGATTTAGTCTCAGTTTAAGGAGAAGACTTTTAAATAGCTGGAACAGCTCCAAACTGCAGTTTAGGGAACGAGTGCTTCAAAAGAACAGTGCTTTAAAAGTCCTGGCAAGGCAGCAAGAGGATGAAGAGTTGGTTTTGCATAGTTTTGAACACAGGAGTAAAGAAGCAGAGGCATCTCTGACTAAAAGGCCCTGAGATCCTATGGCATCAATGGGTCAGTTGCAGGGGCAGGGGTGTGGGGGGCGATATTTCTCTCTCAATGTCTCCCAGGGCAGCCACCCCTCCCGACCCTAACCCCCAGTCCCTTCACCCTTCCTCCCTCCACTGTTGGGTCCCCAGGGACAGCACTTCTTACGCTGGAGCGCTCAGGCACCATCTCTGCAGTCTGGATTCTTCCTGGAGCCTGGCAAGTTCTGGGACAGGAAGACAGGTCTGCAAGCCCGCTGCGGTGCAGTCGGACCTGGAGGCCTGGAGAGGAACTGGAGCCCTGAAGCCCACCCACGTCCTTGAAGCCGAGGGAGGAACACATCCTCCTAACAGTACTTCTCAGGGGTCAGCGTGCTCCCCCCCACCCGACGGTGATCCATACTCACTTGAGGCAGCAAGCACTGCCTCTAACTGGCCCCCTCGATTCCGCCTTAAGGGTCCTCGCACATGTGTGATAGCGCAGGCCCCGGATCTCTTTAGTCAGCTGAGGCCAGTGCTGCCGGGATCGCTCCAGTCCCATCCCCCAGCCCCTCCCTCTCGGACTGTATGTAATAGAAGAAAGAGCACAGAGGAATAGGCTGAATCAAGGGATCTGGGAGCCTGGGTATGAGTTTGAAGACCGAGAACCTAAGGCGCAATTACATATTATTGGAAACTCTTGTGGGGTGTGTGAGGGGAGGTTAGGGGGCTGAGAGGCTGAGTCGACCTGGTGAGTCCAGTCCCAGGACACTACACAGCCCCGCCCCCCTTTCCTTGCCATCAGAGAAGGGTGCCGCAACTCCAGCTGGGACTCTGCACTTCCCCCTCCCTGATTCTCCAGAAGAGCAGGTGGCCCCCCTCTGAGGGCAGGGGCAAGACCACGGACCAAGTCCCCCTGCACTAAGGCACTACTGGAAGCTCTTCCTGAACAGCAGTCCTGGCTTGGAGCGAACCCGTGTACCGCCAAAGCTGGTCTCGTCCTGCAGCTGAGGGACGCAGGCTTTAAGTCAGCTGCCTTGGCTTTAAATCAATCAGTCCCCCCTTTAAGTCAGGTGACCTGATTTTAAATCACTGTGTGCCCCTCAAGCCTGCAACTTCAAAAGTTGGGAACTTCACTTTGATCCCAGCACCTCACACAGCTGAATGCACACTGTAGTCACCCCCAACCCTGGCTTAGAGGCAGGATATAAGGTAAGGGGATGGGCGTGCACACATGGTGATGAGGGTGTACTTCATGGACCAGAAGGGTCCAGGTACTCTGGGCACAGCAAGCAGTGCACGATACAGCAGCTCCCTGGCAAAGCTGGTGATGCACAGGGGGAGCAGGCACACCCAGGCATGCAGAGGCTCCAGGGCGGGAGCTGGGGCACAACCAGCCGGGAGGGTGTGAAAGCGGAGGATCTGAGCCTTCTTGAGAAAGGCAGACACAGAGGATGGATGAGAAACAAAGACCAGATGAAACATGGATTTGAAAAATACACCCTGCTCTTGAATTGGGATGGGGGGCACCCCAGATTTGAATCTTCTTACTCCCCAGTCGCTAGTGCTTTGGCATTTGCCCAATTACTTATAAAATGTGACTGATAATATCTAACCCATAGAATACAGCATTTGGAGTGGTTTTGCGTGTTTATGTTTCTATAGGGGAACAAACTTTTCTACAAGAAAAATGTATATTTTCTGAAATAAATTAAAACCCCTTTTTGAAAAGTACTATATCGGACTTCCCTGGTGGCGCAGTGGTTAAGAATCTGCCTGCCAAGGCAGAGGACATGGGCTCGAGCCCTGGTCAGGGAAGATCCCACATGCCGCAGAGCAGCTAAGCCCATGCCCCACAACTACTGAGGCTGGAGGCCACAACTACTGAAGCCTGCGCGCCTAAAGCCTATGCTCCACAACAAGCGCAACAAGAGAATCCACCACAATGAGAAGCCCGTGCACCGCAACAAAGAGTAACCCCCGCTCCCTGCAACTAGAGAAAGCCCACACGCAGCAACGAAGACCCAACACAGCCAAAAATAATTAAATTAATTATTTTTTTAAAAAAACTACTATATCCTTCTATACATCTTCTCTGGGAAAAACAGAGAGAAGGAGTGGGAGAGTGAGAAAGACCAATACTTAGTGCACATCCCTGATGCAAGTGCTCTGCTGGCTCAGATAGTTTTATGCCCACTTTACAAAGGAGGAAGTAAGCTCAGAGAGGTTTAGTAATTTTCCCAAAGCCAAACAGCTACTGAGTGGCAGAACCAGGATCTGAACCAAGTCTGTTGCCTTCAAAGCCTAAGCCCTCATCACAACAAAACTCAATTAATATTTACATTTATCGAATTACATTGCAACCTGGGGAGTTCTTGGCACAGTCCTGAATAAGAGTGAGAAAGAAAGAAATAGCATTGTTCATCCAGTCAACCAAAATTTTTGAAGCAGCTGTTAGATACCTGGCCCTGTTTGGAGTTCAGCAGTGATCAAGACAGGAAGAGTCCTGCTTTCATGAACCATGTAGTGGGGAGGAGAGACGGGTGCAACTTGGGTGAGGGATTTCACCTTGCTGGGCCTCTGTTTTCTCATCTGGAAAATGGGATGGGTGTTTCTCATTTTCTGGGATTGTCCCGCCCTCATATTCTCTGATTCCATAAGAAGCATTTGTTTTCCTGTTTCTTTAAAATTCAATCAGGCCATGAGCTGTGATGAATGTCGTTAGCTGCTCCCCAAATCACTCTATTTCCACCCATTTCCTGTGATCAGGTCTTTCCCCCAACATGACTCACAATCAATCAAGTCACAGAAGCTAAGGGGCACCCAGCAGAAGAATTCCAACCCTGGCTTCTCAGGAGCTCTGCGGTCTACCTGGCCAGGTAAACTTCACGCACCTGGCACAAGGTGGCCATCCCTGGTTTCACATCAACATGATCTCAGGCACAAACCTCCTTGTTTTTCCATTTTGTCTTTAAGTTACTTGCTGAAACAACTGCACAAATATGAAAAAAGATACAAAATCAGGCATCCTCTGCCCTCAGTGCCTACTAAATGATTTTCTGCCACTTTAATGATAAAGATACAACATTTCAGCATTCCGCTGCCCTTATTATTTTTCATTTTGTTGATATTTCTACTGAATACATCTTTCAATATTTTAACAATGGAACATGTATTCAGGTTGTTCCACACACAGCCTTTGGTGGTAAGGGTTTTGTTGTTATATTTCTATTATGTTTCCTTTAAAAATAATTATCCTGTTTAAATGGATTACGTCAATTTTATACGCATTTATCATATGATATTGATGAAATTAATACATAGAGGGCAGTAGTACAAATTGATTGGAATTGAGAGCCTCCATTAGCACACTTAAATATGAATATTATATATATACATATATATATTTATAAGCCAAATTACATGCTGAGTGAGATTCTCCTACTCTTTTTCACTCTCTGCCCCTCAAGCCTGTGAGAAATGGAATATTTCTTGCCATATCAGTAAAAAAAGGATGTCACAGACATCAGCACTTGCAGCCCTCCCGTGTGAGCCGGCAGGCCCTGAGGAACTCAGGATATGCAAATACAGAATGCTGGCCCCAGAGAGCTGAGGTGCATATCAAAGGAAGGATTTCAGTGAGCCCAGACGCTTGCATCTTCCCATACAAAGAAAAGCGCTACATTCCTCACCTTGGGAGAGCTGGTTTTCCTTAGTTAACAATCACCTTTTGATGTTCCCCATTACCTGCGCCATTCCCCTCCCCTGTCCCCTCCCCCCAGTACTTTAGCTCAGGGAGGAAGGAGCGCAGAGAGACTCAGCTGAACAAGGGGCCTGCGAGCCTGGGGATGCGTTTTCAGCCGCTTTCCCCGCAGTCAGGAGGAGGGGCGCTGACGCTCCAACCGGACCCTGGGCCTCCCTTGCCCCGTTTCCCCTCAAGACGCTCAGGCCGACCCACTCCCCACGCCCACCAGGCCCGGCGAGCCAGGCCGAGGGCAGGGGCGAGAGGAGGGACTGAAGTTCCCCGGGACCAGACGCAGGGGGCCGCTCTTTCTGCACAGCAGCGGCGGGTGGCAGCGACCCCCTGCCCCTCAGAAGCTGGTCTTGCGCTGACGCCCGGGCACCGGACCAGGAGGAGGGTCAGCGCCCACTTACCCGGCCCGCGGTCCCCAGGACTGTCGTGGCTTCAGCCGCCAGGGCCCCTCCAGAGCCGGCAGCCTCAGTGAGGCCTCCCTCCCCTCGGGCTCCGGGGCACTTCAGTGACAGCGGAGGGAAGAGACACCGAGCCAGGAGTTCCAGCTCTGCGGAAACGTGGGCTCCGTTCTGGGCGAGGAGGTGAGACCGCTCTGCCCCCAGGCCTTCCGGGAGTGAGGGCGGCGCTGGGGGAGGAGCCGCCTGCAGCCGCCAGGAGCCCTTCCGGGGGTCCTGGAGGCGCGGCCCGGCCTGGGGGCCCCGCCCACTGTGGCTGCAGCCCAGGCCTTTTTCCTCGAATCCTACACAAGAAAGAAAGATACACAGTCTATAGTAAATATTCACAAATGATTGTTGCTGCTGTGCTTACTATTCTATTAAAGGTGTAAAATCCATAAAACACTTTAAGTTCAAAGTTAAATATGAATTTTTACCTTTCTAATTATGTCTCTGCTATTCCCAACTGTGATTAATGAATCAGAGACTGTGGCATCACCAGTTAAAAATGAGCTTGAGAAAAAAATAGAACTCAGGCCCACCAGACCTACTGAATCACGATCTGCACTTTTACAATCTCCCCAGTGTACTTGTGTACCCATGAATAGTTGAAAGGTACATTTCTACCTCGACATGTCTTTTCTGTCTGAGAAATACACACATTTTATACAGTTTGATATAAATAACACACCCAAAAATGCATATGCCTTTGTTGAAACCATCATTTTATCATTTCTTTTCCAGATAAGTATAGTCTCTACACTGGTTTTGTGGATCACATGCCATACTCTTTTCTTGTAGTTAGAAATAAGGTAGAGAAAGTTACTTTGTAATATATATATATATATATATATATATATATATATATATATATATATATATATATATATATATATATATATATATATTAGTGGGTAATTGAAGACAGTCTTCTAAATTAAAAGCAGTTCTCTTAACTTGCTGTTTTCTTCTTGGGTCACATTATGAACTCTTCCCGTGGCCACATGGCATGTGTACTTTTAATTTCAGGGGCTGCTGACATTCCAGGATGTGGCCATAGATTTCTCTCAAGAGGAGTGAGAATGACTGGACCAAAATCAATGGGAATTGTACAGGGATGTGATTTTAGAGAAGTATAGGAACCTGCTCTCCTTGGGTGAGGATACCTTCCTTCCAGAATTCCTTATCCAACCACAGGGTTTAGAGTCCTTCATTTGTAGAATGTCTCCTGGAATCTTCTGCTTCCTACAATAGGGTTTCAGATTGCAACATTTCAGGAAAGATTGGGAGTTTGTGGGTATAATTTATCTTATTCTTTTAAAATTGCAGCCTCCCTTTTAATATACTTTGTAACTGCTTGGGAAGTGTCTATATGAACTGTGTACTATATGCTTCTGTTATAGTCCTTACAATATTTTTTTGCCTTATTTTCTGTAACAATTTTCCATGGATTCTTTGGGCTTAAGGTATATTAAAAGGGAGACTGCGATTCTGGGACTTCCCTGGTGATGCAGTGGTTAAGAATTCACCTGCCAATGCAGGGGACCCGGTTCGATCCCCGGTCCGGGAAGATCCCACGTGCCACGGAGCAACTAAGCCAGTGGGCCACAACTACTGAGCCTGCGCACCACAACTACTGAAGCCGGCGTGCCTTGAGCCCGTGCGCCATTTATTGTTTGGAGAATAAAACCGCCTCCGAGTGATTAAAATTTAGACCAGCTAGTCAAAATGCTTTATCACCTGTTCTTCTAAAGCACTGATCAACGGAACAAGTTTTACTAGGGATAACAGTGTGATTGTATTCTGGAGTTCATATGGGCAATATGGTTTATGACCTTGATGCTGGATCACGACATTTCAATGGCATAACTGCTATTAATTGTCTGTTTGTTCAGCGATTAAAGTCTCACGTGATCTGAGTTCAGACTGGAGTCATCCTGGTTGGTTTCTGTCTATTGCAGATTTCTTCCAGTATGAAAGGACAAGAGCAATTCGGCTTCCTTTACAAAATGTCTTCAAACTAAATGATGATGTAATCTACATTCAATTAATTTATACATACCCTACTGTAGAACAGGGTTTGTTACGGTGGCAGAGCCCGGTAATTATGTAAAACTGAAACCTTTATCTGCAGTGGTTCAAGTCCTCTTCCTAAGAATATGTTTATAATCAACATTCTTTCACAAATTACCCAATTTAATTCACCATAGCATTCCTCATATTAACTAAATGGAGAATCCTAGGCTATATGCAAATCCAGAAAGGGCCAAAAATCATCAGCCCCCATGGATTATTACAACCCATTGCTGAGGCATTCAAATTACTTATTAAAGAACCACTATGTCCATCAACATCATCAATTTATATATTATTGCCCCAATGCTAGCCTTAACCCTGGCTCTCACAACATGAATTCCTCTTCCCATATCTTATCCACTAATTAATATAAATGTAGGCATATTATTTATATTAGCCATATCACACCTAGCCATCTATTCCATCCTCAGATCTGGATGAGCTTCACGTTCAAAATACTCACTCACTGGAGCTCTAGGGACAGTAGCACAGACAATCTCATATGAAGTAATGTAACAGTTATTCTATTCTCAGTCTTACTGATAAATGGATCATTTACACTTTCAACAGTAATTATTACACAAGAACACCTATGACTAATTTTCTCCTGACCCCTACCCAGAATTTGATTATCTCCGCAGTAGCAGAAATCCAATGAAGGCCCACTTGATTTAACAGAAGTAGAATCAAAACCTGTATATGTCTTCAATGTAGAAAATGTAGCAGGCCCATTCACCCCGTCCTTCCTAGAGAATATGTCAATTTCCCTATAATAAACATTTCCACAACAATCTATTTTTAGGAGCATTTGACAATCCCTAGGTTCCAGAATTATAGATTCTTTCATCCTGTGAATATAGTTTTTTTTTAATAATTTTTATAGTTTTACTACCTTTAAACAAAATGTACTCCATTGCTGTGGAATATTCCTTCATAGGAGCGTGCATGATTCATTTCTGCATCCGCTTGTGATGGCCTTCAAGTTCTTTCAGGTTTGGCTCCTGTGGCTGCAGAGTCCATGTCCGTGTGTCCTGGTGCAGGGCTGGTGGGTTTGTGTTCAACTGGGAGGAGCACTGTGGGTCTGTGTGCACGGACTTCGCTATCTGAGGCCCGATTATTTCAGAAGTGGTTGCATCCCCCCCGCTGCATACCAGGCTTTCCATTGCTCCACATCCTGCTGATAGTTGATACTATGTCTTTCATGTCTGCCATTCCGGTAGGTGTATGCACAGTATTTTTCTTATGGCTTTAATCCCTCGGTTGTTAGTGAAGTTGTGCATCTTGTGGTATTCATGGACTATTTCCTGTTGTTTTTTAAAAAGTTTTTAAAATTGTGGTCAAATACACATAACATAAAATTTACTGTCTTAACCATTTTTAAGTGCACATTTCAGGGTCAAGAAGTAATTCGCACTGTTGTGCAAACCTGACCGCCATCGTCCTCCAGAACTTTTTCATCTTGCAAAATTGAAACAGTCCCCATTAAACACTCACTCCCCATTGTCCCTCCCTCAGCCTCTGGCACTCAACATCCTACTTTATGTCTCTATGATTCCAACTGCTCTAGAGGTCTTGTATGAGTGGATCAAGCACTGTTTGTTTTTTGTGTCTAGCTTACATCACTGAGCATAATGCCCTCAAGGTTCATCCCTGCTGCAGCCCGTGTCAGAATTGCCTTCCTTTGTAGGCGGAATAAACATTCCCTTGTATTGATGGGCTGTGTTTTTCTTCTCCGTTCATCCATTAGTGGACACATGTAATATCTACATTCATTTCTCCTGTCATAATATTTGTGGAATAATGTCAGAAAGTCCTATGAATCAAAAGTCATTTGCCATTAACTTTTTTCTTCAACTTTTTATTGTGAAAAACATCAAAGCTAAGAAAAGGGAAAAATACATGTCAGCTTCACTTGTGTTCAGGAATTAATACTTTACGGATTCACTTTATTCCCTGTGTGTTGTGCTATGCTTGTGCATGTGCCTGTTTGCATACATATGCTGTGCATGTGCATAGGTATGTGCACTTGCACACGTTAGTGTGTCCATGGGCATATGCGTGCATGTGTGTTCATATGCTAGTGTGTGAATATATTTGTTCTGTGCACGTGCATATGTTTGTGTGTGTGCTGTGCCTGCCTGTGTGCACACCTGTGTGTTTGCTGGAACCACTTGCACTTGCAAGTTGGTTGCAGACTGAATTGTGCCCCAGATATATCCGCACGCAGCTGCTCCAACAATCCTGCGTAGCCACGTAAAGGTCACAGATCTCAGGGATTTAAATGGATGGAGCAGGATGTCCTGACACAGAGTCTGTCTTCCAATGACTGTCACCGTCTCAGTAACTTCTTTCACACCTTCTTTAAACCCCATTCAGGGTCCAGTTTAGACCCCCATTACATTCAGTCACCTGCCCCAGGTCCCCTAAAGCAACAATGTCACAGTTGGGGAGCCCGGCCAAGTATGGGGGTGCCCCTCCTGTTGGCCTGGCCTCCAGGCCCTGCACTTGGCTCCTGTGTTTCCATCTCTCAGCCAGGCCCCAACTTGGATGGGGCCGCCACCTCTTTCCTCACAGGGTCCCATCGCCCAGTCAAGGGGGTTCATTCTCCCCAAACACAGTATCAGGAGTGGGGGGGGTGGTGACAGTCCCCACTGGGTCTCCTTCATGTGAGACCCTGTGCTGTTGAAAGATCAGGCACCCTGTCCTCGGGGGTGGGGGGCTGGGGGGTGACATGCGGCCCACGATGGGCAGGCGGGTCCCCGGGTGGGGCGAGCCAGCGTGCAAGGAGTTCCGCGGTAGGTTCTCCTTTCCAACGGCTTCTGTGTCCCTACATCTCCCCGTGCCTCCCCTGGAACACAGCGCGGTGCCTGGGACAGGAGCCATGGGAGCCGTCAGCCACCGCCCCCTCTACACACACACACACACACACACACACACACACACACACGCACACACACACGCACACGCTGCAGGGAAGCAGGACCTGAGTGTAGGGCTCTCAGCGGCCCTGAGCGCCACGCCCGGAATCGGCCAGCCGAATGGACAGACCGGATCTCCCGGCCCGGACCATGCAGGACTCTCCTGCCTGGGCTTCCAGTGTGGTCGCCTCCTTCTGGAAGCCTGGGAGGCTGGAATCAGGCCACTTCTTGTCTGTCTTGGCAGCAGACTGGGCTGCACTCTAAGAAGTTCGTGGCTCACCCATGGATCCTGACCATCAGGTGGCCAGAGAAATTGGGAACATTTCTGTTTTGCCTGTTGAAATGTTTAATGACAAAGATTTTGTTCAGTTTCCTGATGTGGGTGTCCAAAGATGAGAGACCCATGTGTGTGATCTGTACGTCCTATGAGATCAGCCCTAAGCTAGTTTAAACATGATCAAGTTCTGTCTACACGGTAGATTTAGACCTCTGCATGTCTTGTCTACCGATTATGTTTAGAGCTGACCATGTGTTGTCTATAATAAGAAGATTTAGACCTGACCATGTTCTGTGTACGCTAGGACTATGGGGACCTGGGTAGAGACCCGGCCTGGACTCAGTACTGGGAAGCTCCGTGCCTGCATCTGAATGTCAGTGCTTAGATGTCTGGGGTCTGGAGCTGAGGTGGGTTTGTCTACGTAGCAGCCTCTCCTCTGAGTGTGGTGACCTGGTCCTTCCAAGGGTCAGTGCTATGGTCGGGGCCTTAGTCTTAATCCCTGCAAGGTTCACCTTCCCTGGGGCTCGTGGAGAATCCTCAGGGAGGCTACCTGGCAATAATTCCAATTTACCAGCACGTGCATGGTGCATAGGGAGGCAGGTTTAGCTGGTGAATTGATTGCAGGGCACGCAGATTGGGCAAAAGGCCGATGGGTAACAGCTGAGGCTGCTGCTGAGCGCTCCTTCCAGTCTACCGTCCCTACTCAGCAGAGTCCAGAGCTGCCCCTCGGCTTTCAGCCCTGCTGTCCTGTGAGTTTTCTCAACATGTAAGTGAGACGAGAAAGCACTGAGCCTGCCAGCGCCAAGGTCGTGTGTTCAGCTCTAGCCTGAAAGCTTTAAAAACAGTTAAAATCACACAGAACCAAAGTGAGAAGAGGAGGACTCCTGTGGGACAAGTGTGGGGAAAGGAGACCCACCTGACACTTTTTCCCATCCCAGGAGGTCCCAGGGACCCAGCTTGTTTCCACATTGGGGGAGCACCCTGCAGAGCCATGGTGTCCTGACCAAGGGGACGTGTGACCCCAGGTGCAGGGTCTGGGGAGGTGAGGTCACCCTGGGACTGTGGACGTGTGACCCAGGTGGAGGGGTCTGGGGAGGTGGGTCACCCTGGTGAGTGTGGATGTGTGACCCCAGGTATAGGGTGCGGGGACTGTGTGGGTCTCACCACACCTGCATGGGTCAGGATCACAGGTACGGGGAGACCACATATGCGCTCTTTGCCTGCAGTGTGTCCTGTCCCCTTTGAGATTTCCAACCTCTGCATTAAGGGTGTTGCCCTGATTAACCTGTGGTTCCTTTTCTTCTCTTAATCTTGTCACAATCATATGAGGTCAGACATGTTTGAGTGGGTTGCTGCTCTGTGTTCTGGTGAGTGACAATACTTGGTGGTATCATATTAATATCATAGCATATCATATGTCTAATCTATGGGGGTCACCACTGCCTGGGTCCCCCTGGACAGAGGTCAGGTGAGCACAGACTAGCCCCCCCTAAGAATGGTCTCCCACGTGCTCTGTGAGGGTACCGTGATGGCCCCTAAGGTAGGGGACTGTGTCTGGGCCTCTGACATTTGTGATGAAGGGGAGTCGAAATGGAATCTCAATTAACAAGACATTATTTTAAGAATTTATTTTAAGTGAAATAAAACACACATCACAAAAAAACAAAAACAAAAACAAAAAAACACACACATCACATACCCTTTACCATCATCACCATTTTAAGTGCACGTTTCTGAGGCATCAGATATATTCACTTTCTCGTGGAGCCATCACCACCATCCCTAGAACTTTTCATCTTGCAAAACGAAAATTCCACAACCATGAAAGTCTCACTTCCCATTCCCTCCCACTGCCCCTGGCACGGATATCCACTTCAGTCACTGAGTTGTCGACTCCAGGGCACCCACTGGAGTGGAATCCTGCAGTGTTTGCTGACGGGTCATTTTGGAAGAGCTGACTTTCAGTCTGAAGCTCTGCCTGTTTGCATCTGAAGATTCTGCATTTAAGGAGAGGGTGTATGAGGAAGGGGGTGTATGAGGGACAAAGGTGTCCGGAGTGCAGATGAGCCAGGACCTGACCAGCTGCCTTTTGGGTCCTCTGGTCCCATCTCTTGGTCTGTGCCTCATCTGCATCATCACTGTCCCCGCTGGCACCCCTGGGGTGTTGTTGTCTGAGTGAGACTCCCCTGGTGCCCCTGCTCTCCTCCCCTCCTCCTGCTGGTTGGGGAGGGAACTGCTTGCTGTGTGGGCTCTATTCCTGAGGCATGAAGGAACCTGTAGCATGGACCTGCAGAGTGTGGGGTGTGGTCCCAAGAGCATGGGGCCCACATAGGACACAACATCGGGGCGTGACAAGTGCTAGGGCTGCCTCATCACTGACAGGGAATGTTGCGCAGATCCTGCTCGGGAGGGTGTGGTGGGTGGCCTGGGACCCTAGAGGCCCCATTCCTATCCTGGAGCTTGGAGAGTGCATCCCCATGGGCTCCAGATTCACCCCATATCTCAGCCATATCCCTCTGTCCTGTCTTTGAACTCAGGAAAACGAGCTCTCTTGTCCACAACATAGGCCTGGTCCTGTTGGTACTAGGATTCTTTAAGTTAGGCGTCCTGGGATAGCAGCTCTTTTTAGGTCTGAGAAGGAACAACTCAGGAGTGTACAACAATTTCAGATGAAACTAATATTCAATGACTATCTCTAACTATTCGGTTGTTGACTTCTATTAGTCATTATTCTCCTGGTTTTAGCTCTGATGTGGGGATTACAGAGGAGTCAACATTTAAATCTTCATAATCTGTGTATTTGTAGCTTCAGTATCATTACTGACCCATAGTTTTTTATGGTTTGGGAAGAGTTATTGATTTCATGTATCATGTAAAGGATTCACAATGATGATAGGGCAATTAAGATTACAATAGTGGCTAGTAAATTGTTCACATTTTCTCTACCTGTGCATCTATTGTATGCAAGTGAGTTAGTTTAGATGTCAATATTAGTGAAATGATATAGAGGACTAGAGAACTTATTTTTAAAATCACTATTCATGTGTGATGATGAAAATGTAAAAGTTCTTCCATAATCGGTGATGTTGTATCTTGAGAGCCGAGATGAAATTGATATGCCTTAGTGATATACAGGATTTTAGCCTATGATTTAACTTTGACAAAGCTACATCACTTTTTACTTTTATCTCATTTATTGAGAAAGACATAATTGTTATGGTGTTGGCTTGAAACTGGTTGAGAAGGACTTGAGTCCTTCCTTATTTTACATTTACATAGGTAGGATCTTGAAACATAGGATATGGTAAAGGACATTCGTGTAACCATTCTAGGTTAGGAGTAGCAGTTTCCACTGCTAAGACTTCTTGTTTAGACGCAAATGCTTTTCAAAGTATGAAGATTATTAGCATTACTGCTGCTACTGAGATTAATGAGCCTAAAGACAAAATATTTCATGTTGTGTGTGCCTCAGGGTACTCAGACTAACGTAGTGACATCCCTGAGAGGCCAAGAAAGTGCTGCAGGAAGTCATATTTACTACTACAAATATACTTGTGAAGTGAATTTTTGCTCATGCTGAGTTAACTGTATAACCTGAGAATAGTGGGAATCAGTGTAGGAAGCCTCCTATAATAGTGAAAACTGCTCCCATGGACATTAGGTCATGGAAGTGTGCTACTACATAGTATGTATCCTGGAGGACAATGTCTGCGATGAGTTGGCTAAGATGATTCCTGTCAAACTACCTACTGTAAAAAGAAAAACTAAAGCCTAAAACTCATAATATAGTGGGAGGTCATATAATATTACCTCCATGAACAGTTGCTAACCAGGGACTTCCCTGGTGACGCAGTGGTTAAGAATTCGCCTGCCAATGCAGGGGACACGGGTTCGAGCCCTCGTCTGGGAAGATTCCACATGCCGCGGAGCAAAAAGCCCGTGCACCACAACTACTGAGCTGCCCTCTAGAGCCCACAAGCCACAACTACTGCAGCCCACGCGCCTAGAGGCTGTGCTCTGCAACAAGAGAAGCCACTGCAATGAAAAGGCCGCACACCGCACGAAGAGTAGCTGCCGCTCACCGCAACCAGAGAAAGCCCACGTGCAGCAAACAAGACCCAGCGCAGCCAAAAAAAAAGAAAAGAAAAAGAAAAATTAAATAAAGAGTTGCTAATCAGCTAGATACTTTTACTGCTGTAGGGATAGAAGTAATTACGGTAGCTGATGCAAAGTATACTCCTGAGTCGACAGCTATCCCTATGGTAAACATATGATGGGCCCACAAGAGAAATCCTAAAAAAACAGTGAACATGACTCATACTATTCCCAATTAGCTGAAAGGCACTTTTTGTCCTAAATAGTATGTAATGATATGTGAGTTTATAACAAAGCCTGGTAGGCCATGAATACAGACTTCAGGGTGAGCAAAGAATCAAAATAGGTGTTGGTATAGGATTCAGTCCCCTCCTGCAGGGTCAAAGAAAGTAGTGTTTAGATTTCTATCTCTTAACAGTATGGCAATTCTGGCTGCTCGGACTGAGATTGGTAATTATAGTAATATGGCTATAGTTGGGGAAGATTAAACAAATAATGGTGTTTGGTATTGGGATATGACTGCTGGTTTTGTATTAAAGACTATAGTAATAAAAGTAATAATACCAAGAATTGAAGAGACACCTGCTAAATGTAAGGAGAAAACAGTTAGGTCGACAGAGGCTCCTGCATGGGCCAGATTGCAGGCTAGAGCTGAATACATGGTTCCACTGGTACCAGAACCAGCTTCTACTACTGGTGATATGAGTAGGAGTAAGAATGATGGGGGAAGTAGTCAAAAGTTTATATGATTTATTGGGGGAAATGCTACTTCAGGTGTCTGAGTTATTAGTGGCCCAAGTCAGTTTTCAAAGCCTGCAATCATAACGGGTACAGCTATAAAGAAAATTATTACAAGTGCAGGGACTGTTATGACTACCTTACAGACTTGGGCATCTCCAAGTAGCGGTCCAGGTCAGCATAGCTCAGCCTGGATTAATATAATTAAGGGGCTGCCTGCTACTCCAGCTCAAGCACCAAATAGTAAATATAAAATGACGATATCTTTGTGATTTGTTGAAAAGAATCAGCAGTGTATGAACAGAGGTAAAATGACTGAGTTAGCATTAGACTGTAAATCTAAAGACAGAGATTGAGCCCTCTTTCTGGCAAACCCTGTGGTGAATCAACAAATTGAATTGTAACTTCAGAGAAGCAGCTTCAATTCTGCCAGTGGTTTTCCTGCCTTGTTTTTTCTTTTTTTCTTTCTCAAATGAAGGAGAAGTAGACTGAAGCCAGTTGACTAGAGGATTTGCCTGTTAACTAGAGTTTCCTGGGGTTAAAACTCATCAATCTCGTAAAGATTTGGCTTAAATACAGTGTTTGCTTTACATTCAATTGATGTAGAATAAAGTCTTGCAATCCTTATTTTTAGGAATTAAGTAAATTTCACTTGTTTAGGGTTTTGAAAGCTCTTGGTCTGAACTAACCTAAATTCCTAGTCCAGCACCGATAGAATGGGTGTTGTGTGTAGTAATCGTGTGGGTATTATGATTGGTAATGATAGGAAGGTTATTTCTTTGTATGTTCAAATTGTTTTGTGTTTGTGTTGTTTAATGAAGGGAATATAGTTAGTGATGTGGAGTATGTTAGCTGCAAGTAGAAATATATGCTGAGGACTGCTATGATGGCTATTAGTGTTGGTAGAATGATGTTGTCATTTTGGTTATCTCTTGGATAATTATTCATTTGGGTAGAAACCCTGATAGTGATGGGCGATGTCCTAATGATACTATAATGGTGAGGAAAATGATTGTGATGGGAGGTGTTTTATCTCATGTGTGTGATAATGATACTCTTGTAGTCCATGATCTGCGCATAAATAAGAAGAAGATAGTGTTGTTATGATATAAATTTGTATGTTTAGGATTGTTATAATCTGAATATACATTATAATAGCTGTTATTCATCCTATATGGGCAATTGATGAGGAGGGTGTAATATTTTCCAGGTGAGTATGGCGAAGTCTGCCTCAGCCTCCAGCTATGATTTATAATATCACTATGATTAATAGTATATTTAGGTTGATGGATGGTGACATGTGGTATAAAACTGATAGGGGTGCAATTTTGTCATGTTGATAGCATCAGGTCTGCTGTTCATGGGATGCCTTGTATGACTTCAGGCACTCAGAAGTGAAATGGGGAAAGTCCTACTTTTGTGACAAGGGCGATTGTCATGAGGGTGGATGCTGCTGGATTAAAGATTTTTGTTATTCATTGTGCTCTTTGACCAGAGTATATTAGATTAACGATAATAGACATTATAAGTAGTATTGATGTGGTGGACTGTTTTAGGAAATATTTGTTGGATGCTTCTGTAGCTTACGGGTTCATGTTTTTTATTAGAATGGGGATACCATTAACCAGTGTGAGCTTGTTATACAATTATATTTCCTGAGAAAATGGTCAGTAGAATGATGGTAAAAACAATGAGAGTTTATTAGCACAGGAAGGATATACAAAAATATTTTGGGGGTATGGGCCTGAAGCTTACTTAGAGAACTTTACTATATAGCATGTGGTGTAATGCGGTAGGTAGCATGGAGAATGTAAAATTATTAGGAAGAATTCAATTCCAGGAATAAGAGCATTGAAACCTCTATGATTTACTCTATCAAAGTAACTCTTTTGTCAGACATATTTCTTAAATTTGTGGTGGGTTGCCTGGTATGATGACAAGTAGTGAAAACTCTCATATACATAAGGTTAATGTTAGTCGTAAAAAAACATTTTATAAGAGATGTATGCGTTGGTCATATCAAAATTGTAGGTAAGAGGCTCAAATTCATAGAAAGGAGATTGTTAGATGTGTTTTAATGATGACTTGGGCTGTATATAATTCTGGCACCTAGGGATTGTCGAATGCTCCTAAAAGTAGATTGCTGTGGAAATGTTTATTATAGGGAAATTGACATATTCTCTAGGAGGGACGGGGTGAATGGGCCTGCTACATTTTTTACATTGAAGACATATACAGGTTTTGATTCTACTTCTGTTAAATCAAGTGGGCCTTCATTGGATTTCTGCTACTGCGGAGATAATCAAATTCTGGGTAGGGGTCAGGAGAAAATTAGTCATAGGTGTTCTTGTGTAATAATTACTGTTGAAAGTGTAAATGATCCATTTATCAGTAAGACTGAGAATAGAATAACTGTTACATTACTTCATATGAGATTGTCTGTGCTACTGTCCCTAGAGCTCCAGTGAGTGAGTATTTTGAACGTGAAGCTCATCCAGATCTGAGGATGGAATAGATGGCTAGGTGTGATATGGCTAATATAAATAATATGCCTACATTTATATTAATTAGTGGATAAGATATGGGAAGAGGAATTCATGTTGTGAGAGCCAGGGTTAAGGCTAGCATTGGGGCAATAATATATAAATTGATGATGTTGATGGACATAGTGGTTCTTTAATAAGTAATTTGAATGCCTCAGCAATGGGTTGTAATAATCCATGGGGGCTGATGATTTTTGGCCCTTTCTGGATTTGCATATAGCCTAGGATTCTCCATTTAGTTAATATGAGGAATGCTATGGTGAATTAAATTGGGTAATTTGTGAAAGAATGTTGATTATAAACATATTCTTAGGAAGAGGACTTGAACCACTGCAGATAAAGGTTTCAGTTTTACATAATTACCGGGCTCTGCCACCGTAACAAACCCTGTTCTACAGTAGGGTATGTATAAATTAATTGAATGTAGATTACATCATCATTTAGTTTGAAGACATTTTGTAAAGGAAGCCGAATTGCTCTTGTCCTTTCATACTGGAAGAAATCTGCAATAGACAGAAACCAACCAGGATGACTCCAGTCTGAACTCAGATCACGTGAGACTTTAATCGCTGAACAAACAGACAATTAATAGCAGTTATGCCATTGAAATGTCGTGATCCAGCATCAAGGTCATAAACCATATTGCCCATATGAACTCCAGAATACAATCACACTGTTATCCCTAGTAAAACTTGTTCCGTTGATCAGTGCTTTAGAAGAACAGGTGATAAAGCATTTTGACTAGCTGGTCTAAATTTTAATCACTCGGAGGCGGTTTTATTCTCCAAACAATAAATGGCGCACGGGCTCAAGGCACGCCGGCTTCAGTAGTTGTGGTGCGCAGGCTCAGTAGTTGTGGCCCACTGGCTTAGTTGCTCCGTGGCACGTGGGATCTTCCCGGACCGGGGATCGAACCGGGTCCCCTGCATTGGCAGGTGAATTCTTAACCACTGCATCACCAGGGAAGTCCCAGAATCGCAGTCTCCCTTTTAATATACCTTAAGCCCAAAGAATCCATGGAAAATTGTTACAGAAAATAAGGCAAAAAAATATTGTAAGGACTATAACAGAAGCATATAGTACACAGTTCATATAGACACTTCCCAAGCAGTTACAAAGTATATTAAAAGGGAGGCTGCAATTTTAAAAGAATAAGATAAATTATACCCACAAACTCCCAATCTTTCCTGAAATGTTGCAATCTGAAACCCTATTGTAGGAAGCAGAAGATTCCAGGAGACATTCTACAAATGAAGGACTCTAAACCCTGTGGTTGGATAAGGAATTCTGGAAGGAAGGTATCCTCACCCAAGGAGAGCAGGTTCCTATACTTCTCTAAAATCACATCCCTGTACAATTCCCATTGATTTTGGTCCAGTCATTCTCACTCCTCTTGAGAGAAATCTATGGCCACATCCTGGAATGTCAGCAGCCCCTGAAATTAAAAGTACACATGCCATGTGGCCACGGGAAGAGTTCATAATGTGACCCAAGAAGAAAACAGCAAGTTAAGAGAACTGCTTTTAATTTAGAAGACTGTCTTCAATTACCCACTAATATATATATATATATATATATATATATATATATATATATATATATATATATATTTACAAAGTAACTTTCTCTACCTTATTTCTAACTACAAGAAAAGAGTATGGCATGTGATCCACAAAACCAGTGTAGAGACTATACTTATCTGGAAAAGAAATGATAAAATGATGGTTTCAACAAAGGCATATGCATTTTTGGGTGTGTTATTTATATCAAACTGTATAAAATGTGTGTATTTCTCAGACAGAAAAGACATGTCGAGGTAGAAATGTACCTTTCAACTATTCATGGGTACACAAGTACACTGGGGAGATTGTAAAAGTGCAGATCGTGATTCAGTAGGTCTGGTGGGCCTGAGTTCTATTTTTTTCTCAAGCTCATTTTTAACTGGTGATGCCACAGTCTCTGATTCATTAATCACAGTTGGGAATAGCAGAGACATAATTAGAAAGGTAAAAATTCATATTTAACTTTGAACTTAAAGTGTTTTATGGATTTTACACCTTTAATAGAATAGTAAGCACAGCAGCAACAATCATTTGTGAATATTTACTATAGACTGTGTATCTTTCTTTCTTGTGTAGGATTCGAGGAAAAAGGCCTGGGCTGCAGCCACAGTGGGCGGGGCCCCCAGGCCGGGCCGCGCCTCCAGGACCCCCGGAAGGGCTCCTGGCGGCTGCAGGCGGCTCCTCCCCCAGCGCCGCCCTCACTCCCGGAAGGCCTGGGGGCAGAGCGGTCTCACCTCCTCGCCCAGAACGGAGCCCACGTTTCCGCAGAGCTGGAACTCCTGGCTCGGTGTCTCTTCCCTCCGCTGTCACTGAAGTGCCCCGGAGCCCGAGGGGAGGGAGGCCTCACTGAGGCTGCCGGCTCTGGAGGGGCCCTGGCGGCTGAAGCCACGACAGTCCTGGGGACCGCGGGCCGGGTAAGTGGGCGCTGACCCTCCTCCTGGTCCGGTGCCCGGGCGTCAGCGCAAGACCAGCTTCTGAGGGGCAGGGGGTCGCTGCCACCCGCCGCTGCTGTGCAGAAAGAGCGGCCCCCTGCGTCTGGTCCCGGGGAACTTCAGTCCCTCCTCTCGCCCCTGCCCTCGGCCTGGCTCGCCGGGCCTGGTGGGCGTGGGGAGTGGGTCGGCCTGAGCGTCTTGAGGGGAAACGGGGCAAGGGAGGCCCAGGGTCCGGTTGGAGCGTCAGCGCCCCTCCTCCTGACTGCGGGGAAAGCGGCTGAAAACGCATCCCCAGGCTCGCAGGCCCCTTGTTCAGCTGAGTCTCTCTGCGCTCCTTCCTCCCTGAGCTAAAGTACTGGGGGGAGGGGACAGGGGAGGGGAATGGCGCAGGTAATGGGGAACATCAAAAGGTGATTGTTAACTAAGGAAAACCAGCTCTCCCAAGGTGAGGAATGTAGCGCTTTTCTTTGTATGGGAAGATGCAAGCGTCTGGGCTCACTGAAATCCTTCCTTTGATATGCACCTCAGCTCTCTGGGGCCAGCATTCTGTATTTGCATATCCTGAGTTCCTCAGGGCCTGCCGGCTCACACGGGAGGGCTGCAAGTGCTGATGTCTGTGACATCCTTTTTTTACTGATATGGCAAGAAATATTCCATTTCTCACAGGCTTGAGGGGCAGAGAGTGAAAAAGAGTAGGAGAATCTCACTCAGCATGTAATTTGGCTTATAAATATATATATGTATATATATAATATTCATATTTAAGTGTGCTAATGGAGGCTCTCAATTCCAATCAATTTGTACTACTGCCCTCTATGTATTAATTTCATCAATATCATATGATAAATGCGTATAAAATTGACGTAATCCATTTAAACAGGATAATTATTTTTAAAGGAAACATAATAGAAATATAACAACAAAACCCTTACCACCAAAGGCTGTGTGTGGAACAACCTGAATACATGTTCCATTGTTAAAATATTGAAAGATGTATTCAGTAGAAATATCAACAAAATGAAAAATAATAAGGGCAGCGGAATGCTGAAATGTTGTATCTTTATCATTAAAGTGGCAGAAAATCATTTAGTAGGCACTGAGGGCAGAGGATGCCTGATTTTGTATCTTTTTTCATATTTGTGCAGTTGTTTCAGCAAGTAACTTAAAGACAAAATGGAAAAACAAGGAGGTTTGTGCCTGAGATCATGTTGATGTGAAACCAGGGATGGCCACCTTGTGCCAGGTGCGTGAAGTTTACCTGGCCAGGTAGACCGCAGAGCTCCTGAGAAGCCAGGGTTGGAATTCTTCTGCTGGGTGCCCCTTAGCTTCTGTGACTTGATTGATTGTGAGTCATGTTGGGGGAAAGACCTGATCACAGGAAATGGGTGGAAATAGAGTGATTTGGGGAGCAGCTAACGACATTCATCACAGCTCATGGCCTGATTGAATTTTAAAGAAACAGGAAAACAAATGCTTCTTATGGAATCAGAGAATATGAGGGCGGGACAATCCCAGAAAATGAGAAACACCCATCCCATTTTCCAGATGAGAAAACAGAGGCCCAGCAAGGTGAAATCCCTCACCCAAGTTGCACCCGTCTCTCCTCCCCACTACATGGTTCATGAAAGCAGGACTCTTCCTGTCTTGATCACTGCTGAACTCCAAACAGGGCCAGGTATCTAACAGCTGCTTCAAAAATTTTGGTTGACTGGATGAACAATGCTATTTCTTTCTTTCTCACTCTTATTCAGGACTGTGCCAAGAACTCCCCAGGTTGCAATGTAATTCGATAAATGTAAATATTAATTGAGTTTTGTTGTGATGAGGGCTTAGGCTTTGAAGGCAACAGACTTGGTTCAGATCCTGGTTCTGCCACTCAGTAGCTGTTTGGCTTTGGGAAAATTACTAAACCTCTCTGAGCTTACTTCCTCCTTTGTAAAGTGGGCATAAAACTATCTGAGCCAGCAGAGCACTTGCATCAGGGATGTGCACTAAGTATTGGTCTTTCTCACTCTCCCACTCCTTCTCTCTGTTTTTCCCAGAGAAGATGTATAGAAGGATATAGTAGTTTTTTTAAAAAAATAATTAATTTAATTATTTTTGGCTGTGTTGGGTCTTCGTTGCTGCGTGTGGGCTTTCTCTAGTTGCAGGGAGCGGGGGTTACTCTTTGTTGCGGTGCACGGGCTTCTCATTGTGGTGGATTCTCTTGTTGCGCTTGTTGTGGAGCATAGGCTTTAGGCGCGCAGGCTTCAGTAGTTGTGGCCTCCAGCCTCAGTAGTTGTGGGGCATGGGCTTAGCTGCTCTGCGGCATGTGGGATCTTCCCTGACCAGGGCTCGAGCCCATGTCCTCTGCCTTGGCAGGCAGATTCTTAACCACTGCGCCACCAGGGAAGTCCGATATAGTACTTTTCAAAAAGGGGTTTTAATTTATTTCAGAAAATATACATTTTTCTTGTAGAAAAGTTTGTTCCCCTATAGAAACATAAACACGCAAAACCACTCCAAATGCTGTATTCTATGGGTTAGATATTATCAGTCACATTTTATAAGTAATTGGGCAAATGCCAAAGCACTAGCGACTGGGGAGTAAGAAGATTCAAATCTGGGGTGCCCCCCATCCCAATTCAAGAGCAGGGTGTATTTTTCAAATCCATGTTTCATCTGGTCTTTGTTTCTCATCCATCCTCTGTGTCTGCCTTTCTCAAGAAGGCTCAGATCCTCCGCTTTCACACCCTCCCGGCTGGTTGTGCCCCAGCTCCCGCCCTGGAGCCTCTGCATGCCTGGGTGTGCCTGCTCCCCCTGTGCATCACCAGCTTTGCCAGGGAGCTGCTGTATCGTGCACTGCTTGCTGTGCCCAGAGTACCTGGACCCTTCTGGTCCATGAAGTACACCCTCATCACCATGTGTGCACGCCCATCCCCTTACCTTATATCCTGCCTCTAAGCCAGGGTTGGGGGTGACTACAGTGTGCATTCAGCTGTGTGAGGTGCTGGGATCAAAGTGAAGTTCCCAACTTTTGAAGTTGCAGGCTTGAGGGGCACACAGTGATTTAAAATCAGGTCACCTGACTTAAAGGGGGGACTGATTGATTTAAAGCCAAGGCAGCTGACTTAAAGCCTGCGTCCCTCAGCTGCAGGACGAGACCAGCTTTGGCGGTACACGGGTTCGCTCCAAGCCAGGACTGCTGTTCAGGAAGAGCTTCCAGTAGTGCCTTAGTGCAGGGGGACTTGGTCCGTGGTCTTGCCCCTGCCCTCAGAGGGGGGCCACCTGCTCTTCTGGAGAATCAGGGAGGGGGAAGTGCAGAGTCCCAGCTGGAGTTGCGGCACCCTTCTCTGATGGCAAGGAAAGGGGGGCGGGGCTGTGTAGTGTCCTGGGACTGGACTCACCAGGTCGACTCAGCCTCTCAGCCCCCTAACCTCCCCTCACACACCCCACAAGAGTTTCCAATAATATGTAATTGCGCCTTAGGTTCTCGGTCTTCAAACTCATACCCAGGCTCCCAGATCCCTTGATTCAGCCTATTCCTCTGTGCTCTTTCTTCTATTACATACAGTCCGAGAGGGAGGGGCTGGGGGATGGGACTGGAGCGATCCCGGCAGCACTGGCCTCAGCTGACTAAAGAGATCCGGGGCCTGCGCTATCACACATGTGCGAGGACCCTTAAGGCGGAATCGAGGGGGCCAGTTAGAGGCAGTGCTTGCTGCCTCAAGTGAGTATGGATCACCGTCGGGTGGGGGGGAGCACGCTGACCCCTGAGAAGTACTGTTAGGAGGATGTGTTCCTCCCTCGGCTTCAAGGACGTGGGTGGGCTTCAGGGCTCCAGTTCCTCTCCAGGCCTCCAGGTCCGACTGCACCGCAGCGGGCTTGCAGACCTGTCTTCCTGTCCCAGAACTTGCCAGGCTCCAGGAAGAATCCAGACTGCAGAGATGGTGCCTGAGCGCTCCAGCGTAAGAAGTGCTGTCCCTGGGGACCCAACAGTGGAGGGAGGAAGGGTGAAGGGACTGGGGGTTAGGGTCGGGAGGGGTGGCTGCCCTGGGAGACATTGAGAGAGAAATATCGCCCCCCACACCCCTGCCCCTGCAACTGACCCATTGATGCCATAGGATCTCAGGGCCTTTTAGTCAGAGATGCCTCTGCTTCTTTACTCCTGTGTTCAAAACTATGCAAAACCAACTCTTCATCCTCTTGCTGCCTTGCCAGGACTTTTAAAGCACTGTTCTTTTGAAGCACTCGTTCCCTAAACTGCAGTTTGGAGCTGTTCCAGCTATTTAAAAGTCTTCTCCTTAAACTGAGACTAAATCCTACTCTTTTGGGAAAATGTCCTTAACTTCATTGGAGATCATCTTTTCTGCCCATTCCTTCCTTCTACTGCCGTCTTAAGAACCCCTGTGCTCAAAGAGCTTGGTGATTTATTTTTTGCTTGATGTCAAAAAGAAACCTTCCCCATGCACCCCAAAAAGCTTTCCTGGATCATAGGTGTTTCACAACCATGACAGTGTTTTGCAGTTAGTATACACTGGGTAGAGTGCCTAGCAATCCCTCCAAGAGCCAGAGGTGAGCAACACCTTTGCTTAGTTGATTGGATGTCCTTCAAGTTTAGGAAGGTACCATTCTTATGACCCAGGAGATAAGACAGAGCCCTGGATGGCTGTGGCTGTGATTAGATAACTTCTGATGATTTTATTTCCCTTACTGAGCTGCTGCTTCTAGGTTAATTTCATTTCATTACCTTTCCATTTTTAAAGAAAGACTGACAAAGTCACTGGAATAGGTCAGGAGTCTGAGCTCAGGGTTGGTCAAAGGTACTCACAGGGAGGAAGGTGGATAAAAATAGGTGGGTAAATAGGAGGGTTGGCAAGTACAGCCAGGACACCCGTGTTCATCGTGCATACTAATAAAGGCCAGAATCTCCTCATTTATCTCTGGTGGGAAGTTCTGATGGTTTCACAGGATCAAACTCAAATCATATTCAAGCTAGGGGATTTTCCTGAGCATAAGAGGAAGTATCCATCCCTAGCAGGAGTCGCTGCAGAGGAATAAAGACGTAGCTGTAGAGAATGGACTTAAGGACACAGGGAGGGGCAAGGGTAAGCTGGGATGAAGTGAGAGAGTGGCATGGACATATATACACTACCAAAGGTGAAATAGATAGCTATTGGGAAGCAGCTGCATATAGCACAGGGAGATCAGCTCAGTGCTTTGTGACCACCTAGAGGGGTGGGTTAGGGAAGGTGGGAGGGAGACACAAGAGGGAGAGGATATGGGAATATATGTATATGAATAGTTGATTCACTTTGTTATACAGCAGAAGCTAACACAACAAGGTAAAGTAATTATATTCCAAGAAATATGTTAACAATAGCAACAACAAAAAAAACCAAATCTAAGTCAATCAAGCCAACGGAGACATTGTATGTGTTTACAGTTCAAGAAATCCACAAGGGAATCCTTTATTCTGTAGGCAATGAATGGTCCATTCGAAAAGAAAAAAACTTTCTAAAATGTTGTTTTTCCATTTATTGTTCAGAACATCCTTTTTATACCTCTGAATTTCTTACTATTCAAAGCCAAGTCACGTGAGTTACGGGGAAGCAGCTGATTGATTTAAAGTTGGGTCATGTGATTTAAAAACCAGTGGCAGTTGATTGATTTAAATCCCGGTCATATGACATGAGAAGGGGGTGCTAGAAACTGCTTTTTCATCTCTGGCTCAGAATATCATATTTACCTACCTTGTTTTTTCTTATGATTTAGAAAACTTGAGCTGTCTCTCCTTGGAATCATCAGGAGAAAAATGCAGCATTTCAGGTTCATTCTTGAAACCAACTTCTCACGGTTAAGGTGTATTGGCTAAAAGATCTTCCTTCTTCAAGAGATTCCAAACCTCTGTAAGACACTTCATTGTAATTGGAGAAAAAAGAAGAATGAATTCAGGACAGCAGCTGCAGGAGGCCAAGGCAGCCCCCAGGATTAGGGAAGGAGGGGGAGGAAGGGCTGAGAGTTGGCTTTAGAGCAGACGACCCCCAGAGGGCGCTGAAGCACAGGCAGAGCCCACCTGCCACTCCCAGTTTGGCACTCCAGGGTCAGATTTGGGTTTGGAGATGGGGTGCTGTAACCCCAAGGAGGTGAGCAGAGAGGAGGAGTTGATTACCGGTCTCTTCTGCCTCTCTGACCCAAATTGCCTGGCTTCACAGGGGGACAGAGTTTTGCTTTCAGCAACTGATGGGCACTTCCAGGCTGGTCGGGTCGCTCAGTGACCCGACAGCCTGACAGGCTGACTGCAGTGTGACCGCCCTTTGTTTCTCCAGAATCTGTACATCAGGAGGTTCATGGGTGGGGGAGCCCATTCACCGCCCCTCCCCCCAAGGGGGATGGCACCTTCCCTGGCTGTACCCTATGATCACCAGGTACTTGAAATGAATGCAAGTTTTTTGACTTCAAGGAAACGCTCACATAACCGCTTCTTCCTCATAATGTGTGAGATTTACTATAATGGAAGGACATTATAAAGAACAAGTAGAAAACTCACCTATTGGTCTCCATGTAGGAGTTTATTTTGCATGAATCCCTCCTACATGAGTAGATAACAGAGGTTTATTTTTGTTCCCGTGTGTGTAGTTGTGTCAGAGGATGTAGGTATGGTGATTTGAAGCCGTCAAAGAAATATTCTCAGAACTCTCAAGACTTCTCTTGATTGGAACCGAAAGAGACCTGGAAAAGGAGGAAAAGAAAAGGAGGAGGGAGAACGAATGACTGTTTCTCAGTAAATTCACCTTCCTGGTTGATTGTTCTCTCTTCTCATTTCTTTTAACTTCCATGTATGTCTAATGGAATAATGTAGAAAGGCTGATTTTTATGCTTTAAAAGATTTTACATCACAAAGAAACTAGAAGTGGCTAACAGAACTTATTCAAATCAATTTTACCTAGAGACTTTGATATTAAATTTGTATACTAAAATGGGTTTATCCAAATTTTCTCTTTCTTTTTGAGTGAATATTTGTAACATATTTTTGTAGATAATAATTTATCCTAGATATACAAAATTGTGAGAATGGGTACCATTTTTTACCACTTAAATAGTTTCTTTTAAGTGAATAGATTTGTACACTTTAAATGCCAATGTTGTGTCTTCCGTTTTGTTTTTCAATTCCTTGATTTCCAAAACTTGTGTTTATTTAATTGATTTCTATCTAATAATCTGTCTCCCATTTATTGTTTCTTACTTTATATTTTATTGATCTATAGTTAATTTACATTATTATATTAGTTTCAGAGGTACAACAGTGATTCATAAATGTTTAGGTTCTTCTCCATTTATAGTTATTATAAAAGAGTGGCTATATTCCCCATGCTATACAGTACACCACTGTAGATTATTGATTTTATACATAGTGGATTGTACCTCAAAATCTCCTACCACTATTTTGCTCCTCCACCCTATCTTTCCCTGCTGGTAACCACTAGTCTGTTCTTTAATCTGTGAGTCTGTTTTTTTGTTGTTGTTGTTTGTGTTGTATTCAAATTTTTAGATGCCACGTGTAAGTGATGACATACCATGCTTGTTTTCTCATAACATACCATGCTTTTTTTCTCATAACATACCATGCTTGTTTTCTCTGCGGCTTATTTTACTAAGCATAATACCCTCCAAGTCCATCCATGTTCTTGCAAATGGCAAAATTTCATTTTTTGCTGGTCATCATAAAAAATCTTTTTTATCCACTAAGCTATTGATGAACACTTAGTTTGACTCTATATCTTGGCTATGGCAAATAACACTGTTATGAACATTGGGGTGCAGTTATTTTTTTGAAATAGTGTTTTTGTTTTCTTCTGATATACCCAACAGTGAAATTGCTGGATATTATGGTAGTTCTATTTTTAGTTTTTTGTGGAACCTCCATTCTGCCTTCCACAGTAGCTGCACTACTTCACATTCACATCAAGAGTGTACAAGAGTTTCCCTTTCTCCACATCCTCACTAACCTTTGTTATTTGTGATCTTTTTGATGACAGCCTTTCTGACAAGACTGAGGTGATAGATCTCGTAGTTTTGATTTGCATTTTACTGCCGATTAGCTATGTTTAGCATCTTTGTGAGTTCTGGCTGTCTATCTGTATTTTTTCCTTGGAAAAATGTCTATTTAGGTCTTCTCATTTTTTTAAAAAAGATTTTGGGTGTTTTTTTGATATTGAGTTGTATGTGCTGTTTCTGTAGTTTAGATATGAACCCTTGCTTGGTCATCTTTTTGGTGTTAACCTCTTATCATGTGCAAATATTGTGTCTCCTTCAGCAGGTTGTCTTTTCATTTTGTCTTTGGTTTCCTTTGCTGTGCAAAATCTTTTAAGTTTAGTGAAGTCCCATTTGTTTATTTTTGCTTTTGTTTCATTTGCCTTAGTAGACTGAACCTAAAACTGTTGCTATCATTTATGTTGAAGAATGTTGTATACTTTCCTCTAGGGGTTTTATGGTTTCTGGTCCTACATTTAGGTGTTTATTCAGTTTTGCATTCATTTTATATATGCTGTGCTAAAATAATCGAATTTTATTCTTTTCCATCTAGCTGTCCAGTTTTCCCAGTACCACTTATTGAAGAGACAGTTTTTTCTCCATATTGCCGGCTTTGTCATAAATCAATTAAATATAAGTGTGTGGGCTTATTTCTGGGATCTCTGTTCTCTTCCAGTGATCTTTGTGTCTGTTTTTGCTCCGGTACCTTTCTCTTTGATTACTGTCGCTTTGCAGTATAGTCTGAAGTCAAGGTGCATGATGCCTCCAGCTCTGCTCTTTCTCAAGATTGTTTGGCTATTTGGGGTCTTTGTGTTTCTATACAAATTTTAAAATTACTTTTTCAAGTTCTGTGCAAATGCTTTGGTATTCTGATAGGGATTGCATTAAATCTGTAGATTGTCTTTGGTAGTATGGTTATTTTAAGAGTATTAATTCTTCCAGTCTATGCACATGCTATATTTTCCCATCATTTTGTGTTGTCTTCAACTTCTTTCACCAATGGCTGATAGATTTCTGAGCACATGTCTTTTACCTGCTTAGGTATGTTTATTCCTAGGTATCTTATTCTTTTTGATGTGATTGCATATGGTGATGTTTTCTTAATTTTTCTTTCTGACAGCTTTGAGGTTTTTTTTTCTTCTTTTTCTAATTCCTTCAGGTGTAATGTTAGGTTGTTTATTTGATATTATTCTTATTTCCTAAGAATAAGCTTGTGTCACTATAACTTCCCCCGTGATCTGCATTGGCCATGTCCCATAGATTTTGGATCATTGTGTGTTCATTTTCATTTGTCTTTGGTATTTTTGGAATCCCTCTTTAATTTCTTCAGTGTTCCTTTCTTCCCCTTTTATTCCCTTCATCTGTGATGTGAGGACTATCTTTAATATCATGTTTGGATTTCTTTCAGTTTTGTGTATTTGTGTGTGTGTGTGTGTGTGTGTGTGTGTGTGATTATTTAAGTTGCTGAGCTCTTAATTTCACATGGAAACTACCAACCCTGCATTGTTACTCTCCTCCCCCACAGTTACTGAATTTGACCTTATATTTTACATCTACTTGTTTGTGTGTGCCTTAACTTCTTATTGTGAATATAGATGATTTTATTACCGTTTTCTTTCATCCTTCCTATTAGCTGTGTACATGGTTGATTTACTACCTTTGTTGAATATTTGCCTTAACAAATGAGCTTTTTCCTTTAGTAAGTTTCCTTTCCTAATTTTTATGTTTCAGTCGTGACCATTTCTGTTTCACTTAGAAAAGCCCCTTTAAGATTTCTCATAAAGCTGGTTTGGCGATGCTGAGCTCTTTTAGTTTTGCTTCTCTGTAAAACTTTAGATATCACCATCAAATCTGAAGGAGAGCCTCGCTAGGTAGAGTATTTTTGGTTATCGGCTTTTCCCTTTCATGACTTTAAATATACCATGCCACTCCCTTCTGGCATGCAGAGGTTATCGTGAAAAGTCAGCAGATAACTTTATGCAATTTCCCATGTTTGTAACTTGTTGCTTTTCCTTTGCTCCTTTTTTTTTTTTTAAATAGCTACATTATTTATTTATTTATTTATTTATAGCTGTGTTGGGTCTTCGTTTCGTGTGAGGGCTTTCTCTAGTTGCGGCAAGCGGGGGCCACTCTTCATCGTGGTGCAGGGACCACTCTTCATCGCGGTGCGCGGGCCTCTCACTATCGCGGCCCCTTCCCATTGCGGGGCACAGCCTCCAGACGCGCAGGCTCAGCAGTTGTGGCTCACGGGCCCAGTTGCTCCGCGGCATGTGGGATCTTCCCAGACCAGGGCTCGAACCCGTGTACCCTGCATTAGCAGGCAGACTCCCAACCACTGCGCCACCAGGGAAGCCCTGCTCCTTTTAATAGTGTCTTTTTATCTTTATTATTTTTTCCATTTTAATTACAATGAGTCTTGGTGTAGTCCTCTTTGGGTTGATCCTCTTTTGGCCTTACTGTGTTTACTGGACTTGGATGTCTGTTTTCTTTCCCAGGTTAAGGAACTTTTCAGCTCATATGTCTTCAGGTTTGTTCTACACCGCTTTCTCTTTCCTTTTTGCTTCTGGGACCAGTATAATGCAAATATTAGTACACTTGATGTTATTTCACAAGTCTGTTCAACTTTCCTCATGTCATTTTAATCTATTGTTTTACCGTTCATCTTCAGTTTTCTGATTCATTCCTCTGTATCATTTAGTCTACCATAGTTTCCTTTTAGTGTATTTTTCATTTCAGTTATTGCATTCCTCATCTCTGTTTTGGTGTTCTTTAATGGTCTAACTCTTTTTTAAAAACTTCTAACTTCTTGCTCTGGTCGTCCATTCTTCTCCTGAGTTCTTTGATCATCTTTACCGTCATTACCTTGAACTCTTTCTTGAGTAGATTGGCTATCTCCACTTCACTTAGATCTTCTTCTGAGTTCTTATCTTGTTCCTTCATTTGGATCGTGTTTCTGTGTCACCTCATTTTTCTTAACTTGCTGTTTTTATTGCTATGTATGTAGTAGGTTCGTTACATTTCCTGACCTTGGAGAAGTGGCCTTTTGTAGGAGAGGTCCTATGTGTCCCAGCAACCCAGTGTCCCCTGGTCACTAGAACTATATGTTCTAGGTGTACCCCCTATGTGGGCTGCTTGGGCTCTTCTGTTGTGGTGGGCTGACTACTGTGGGTGGTCTGGTAGGCTTGGCTGCCCCCAGACTGCTCGTTTGCCAGGCTCTGCCTTGTATGGAGGCTGTCTGTGCTGCTTGGTGAGACTAAATCATAAGGCAGCTGGCTGCACAACTCTGGGGGACACCAAATCTAGTGCTGGTTCACTTATGGGTAGAACTGCAGTCCAGGTGATAATCAGGGCTAGTGCCCAGTCACTGGTCCTGGGGCTATGCTGGCTACTGGGAGGAAGAGACAGGTCCTGAGTTCTGGCTGCAGGGCCCAGGAGTCTCAAAGTTGGTGTTGGATCACTGTTCCTGACACAGCTATCTGCAGGGTCTGGGGTGTCCCTAATCTTGTGTTGGCATTCTGGTGGGCAGGGTCAGGACCCAGCTGAGTCCATGGCTGCTTCTGGCCTGCAAGTGAGTGTTCTGGTCACACAGGCTGCTGGGCTGTGGTATTCCTGGAGCTGGTGTGTGCCTGTTGGTGTATGAGGCTGATCCCAATGCTAGAGCAGGTTTGCTGTTGGGTAGGTCCAAGCTCCATCCAGTCCCTGTGCAGTTATCACCTGCCGATGGTGAGGCTGACTCCAAGGCCAGAGTAGGCTCACTTGTCAGAGGGGCCAGGGACTCTGGGGCTGGTGCCTGTCCACTGAGGTGTGGAGGCTGGTCCTGGGGCTTTTGGTGGCTGGGCCCATGTCCAGGGGCAGCTGTGCATTGAGAGGGTCTGAAGGCAGCCTGTTTGCCGGTGGGTGGGGCTATGCCCTTGCTCAGTTAGTTGCTTGGCCTGCAGCATCCTAGTACTTGTGTCTCTAGTCTGGTGGAAATGGGTAGGGCTAGGTCCTGAGGCTAAAAAGATAGAGGGAGGATTCTGAAATTATGCTTGCTGGTACCAGTGTCCACGAGGTAGAAGGAGCTCCCCCGAATGGCTGCTGCCAGTGTCTCTGTCCCTGAGGCTGTGCTGTAGTTGCCTTTTGCCTCTCTGGGAGACTCTCCAAGATCAGGAGGTAGGTGTGACCCGGGATCCTTTCAAATGACTGCTTCTGTTCTGATTCTCGGATCATGTGGGATTTTGTGAGCATCTTTTAAGAGTGGAATCTCTATTTCCCACAACCCTCTGGCTCTCTGGAAAATAAGCACTACTGGTCTTCAAAGCCCAACTTTCTAGAAACTCTTCTTTCCAGAACAGGATCCCTGGGCTTGAGAGCCTGATGTTGGCTTCATACCCCTTGCTACCTGGGAGCACCTCTGAAATTGTAATTATTCTCACATTTGTGGGCCACCCACCTGGTGGTATGGGTCTTGACTCTATTGAGATTTTGCCCTTCTTTCCTGTCTTGTCGCGGTGCCTTCCTTATATCTTTAGCTGTAAAACATCTTTTACCGTAGGTCCCGGCCTGTTTCATCAATTGCTGATCTGTAAACAGTTGTGACTTTGGTGTGCCCATGAGAGGCATCAGGCTCCGTGTCTTTGAATGCTACCATGTTGGACAATCTCTCTACTTCACTCTTAAATCATATTATTCAAGTTTTCTTAGTATCTTATTTGATTAGCGACAGTTTGAAATTTATTATTACTCATGTTTACTTCGCCTGTTTAAAGAAATTGAATAGTGCATTCATTCAGTTTGAAATGTAGGTAGTGACCTGTGAATTTCCATACCTCAAAAATCAAGGATAGGACAAAAGCCTTTTCGACCTGTGTTACCCTCAAACTCTGCACCCCACCCCAGCCTGGCAATTAACCTCTTACACCCATGCTCACACCTTCTGTTTTCGGACCGTTAACCATCATTGCATCTTTAAGTGTGTTGACAAAGTGAACTCTAGTCTTTCCAGTTTTTGAGTTTTGTTTTTTGCTTTAGGGAACAGTCCTACTATGAATGTACATTTACTGGTCTGCTGAAGTTCATATATAAACCTGTCAAGCACATTACCAGAATTGGAATTGCTTGTATATACACTTTGATAAATTTTAGAGACAATGGTAGAACAGAAGTAAATTGTATTTCAAATCCCACAATATTTTCACACCATGAAAACCCTTCCCTGTTTACTATATTTGTGTGTAGTTTATCTTTATGCCCATACTATATTTCCCAGAGATGGGTAAGTGTTATGTTTCTTGCTAGCACATTTACCGTATTGTTCAAAGTCAGGCGTTTAGTGGTTTTAGCATGATCCTATTTCCATGAACTCGCAAATACAAGACCTTCTCTCACACTGTCTTTTACTCCCTGCTGTTTTATATTGCCCTCCTAATTCTCAGTCCTGGTCTTTCTTTATGTTCTTCATCAACCTGGATAGGTTATACTATTTTCTCCCTTATTCAAGACCAATAGAATAGAATAGAACACCCAGAAATAAACCCTGATATATGGCCAAAGGATTTTTGACAAGTTGCCAAGACTTTTCAAAGTAGAAAGGATAGTATTTTCCACAAATGGTGCTGAGAAGTCATGTTGTCAACAGGCAAAGTAGGAAGATGGACCCTTACCTAACATCATATGCAAAAATTAATGAAAACGTATCAAGAAACTAAATATAAGACCTAATAAAATAAAAAGTCTTAGAAGAAGACACAGGACAAGGGCTTCATGACATTGGATTGGCAGTGTTTTCCTCAATATGAAACGAAGGAACAACAAAGGTACAGCTAACAAAAAAATTAACAATTTGCAGTACATAATTTAAAAAAATGTGTATCAAAGAAATGTAAACAGAGTAAAATGGCAACCCACAAGATGGGAGAAAATATTTGAAAGCCATGTATCTGACAAGAGATGTCTATTCAGAATATACAGAGAACTCCTACACCTCAACAAAAAGCAAACACCCTGATTCAAAAATGGATAAAAGACTTGAATAGATGGTTCTTCAAAAAGATGTACAAATGACTAAGCACTTGAATAGATGCTCCGTATCACTAAATGCATGTTTATATATTTGTGTGCATGCATACACACACAAGCACACACACACATACACAAGCAGAAAACAAGTATTGGTGAGGATGTGAGGGAGTTGGAACCATTGTGCTATGTCAGTGGGAATGTAGAATGATACAGCTGCTTTGCAAAAGAGTATGGCAATTTTTCAGATATTGAAAAATAGAATTACTACATGATCCAAGAATTTTACTATGAGGTATACCCAAAGGAATTGAAATCAGGGTCTTAAAGAAATATTTGTACTCCAGTGTTTAGAGCAGTAATAATCAGAGTAGCTAAAATATGAAAGCAACCTAAGTGTTTATCCACTAGTTCCTGGATAAGCAAAGTGTGGTATACCCATATAATACAATATTATTCAGCCTTAAGAAGGAAAAGATCTAGGAATATGCTACAACATGGATGAATCTTGAGGAAATTGAGCTACCAAAAATGCCATTTTTGTGACTTTTAGTGAGTCATAACAATACAACTACTTATTTCAATTATATGGGGTACTTAGTGTAGTCAAAACCATAGAAATTGGGAGGGTAATGATGCTTTTCAGGTGGTTATGGAACAAGAAGGAAAGTTATGTTTAAAGGATACAGAGTTACAGGTTTAAAACATAGAAAAGTATTAGAATAATAAATGATGATGTTGATCACCCAATAATATGAATGTATTTAATATCACTGAACGGTGCACTTTATAATAATTAACATGTTATATTTTATGTTATTTGATTTTACCAACATACACAATTGGGAAAGAATGTAATATCAGGAAAGGGAGTGGACCTGGGATAGAGCAGAGAGTAATCAGTAGGGTGAGACCCTGCATATGTTGAAGAAGAAGAACTGAGAGTCTTCATTGGCCAGGAGAGTCTTTATAAAAAAAATTACTCTGAGGGTGTATTAAATAGATATCTATGGGTGCACTGCTATCTCCCATGGGTTATCTTAAAGAGTCTTTAATAAAGTCCATAAGGCTTGCTGAGGCTTTTTTAAAAACTGGATTCCCTAGGAGATAATTAGAGGGTGGTACTTAAGTCTATGTCTAGGTTGACAGATTTTGCAGGGAAGACGAACCTGAGAACAGTGGAGGTCTTAAGAGTGTAAGTACATGGAAATTAAAAAAAAATAATAAAGGGAATTAGGAAAACTGTGGACTTCGAAGGTCATGTATTATTACTGAGTCAGACCTGAGGTTTCTAAGGAGTTATATACACAGTTGCTATTTGGATTACTTGTTGATAAAGATAAGTGGAACAACTAGAATCGTTCCCAAGTGTAGGTAAGATATAATGAGAGGATGGAGGTGGAAAGTAGGGAGGCCCAGAGAGAAGTGGGAAGGTCATATTGGACCAAGATGGTGGTAATATCCAGCAGAACAGATGGTAGGACAGACTATGGGTTCATCTTTTTCATTTCGGCTCCCCCCCTCATCCTTAATAATTCTTTGGGAATATTTCATGGCTCTGTGATGCAGGTACAGAATTCGAGTGAGGAGACTACACCCTCAGTGTCCAGCTGTCTGAGTCCTCAGTGTGCTTCAAATGATGGAGAACTATTGTTTCTTTATGAGAAGAGTTAGTACCTCGTAGCTAAGCTTAAGCTGGAGCTTATGCAATATTGATTCCATTTTATATATACTGTTGGCATGGAGGTTCCTCCTCCTCTTTTCTTGACCATTATGAAATGAATCTATATTTCTCAGTATTTGGGTATATCAGATAAATACATTAAGTAAAGGAATCTTATATATTGCTCCCTGCATAGTTTGCTCTTTCTTGTTTCTCTTTTATCTTTACTAAATTAGCACAGGGAGAGACCTTGAAATGTTCTAATTAGGAGAGATTAGAACATCATATTTCTAGAGAGGTTGGTTGGACAGAGCAGGGGTCCCAGTGAGAATCCAAGCTTCTGTTTCTACTTGGAAGTGTACCTGTGTAGAATAGAGGGCTCCAGGAAATATCCTAGAATATTCCAATGTCCCTGTGGGAGATCATTAAGAGAGGCAGGATCTGGTACCAGATCAGTGTACTATGACATGTTTGTCAGTCATCTGATGTGAGATTCTCAGAGCCAATTCCTTATGGTAGGGCTGAGTGCAGAGTGATGAAGAACCTGTGAAAGCCTTTGATTGCATGTTAAAGATGAAGCTCTGATTTCGGGGAGAATTTTCTTACCCGACTGAATGTCACCCTTCTGTAGGGATGAGATTCTGTGCTTTTCCTCCGTCGATGATCACTGACTGAAAATCATTAGAGGATCATGTCTAGAAAGCATTCCTTATTTAATTTCTTAAAGAAGAAAACATAGAAAACATTTTTATCCACTTTCAAATTGAGGATCATGGGGAATGTCATCAGTGAAAATGTCAGAGTAGGGAGCTCTGGCTTGTGTCCATCCCCAGAAACACTGACATACGTGGTAAAACCTGTCAAAATGATCTTATCCACACATGTAAGTTTTCTTATCTTTTCACCCCGTAGATTTATCTTTCATTGAAACTTTACTGACTACAGGGTGTGGAGAATAAACAGGGAAGTAGAAACTGTATTTCCTGATGAGAGACTCACTAAGTCACATTAGCTGTTCTGAGCTACGTCTTACTCACCGTGACTCTAATTAAAACAAACAAACAAAATACTTTTTTTTGTAAGTCAGTTCTGACATTTCCTCGTTAAAGACAAGGTAACAGATATAGACTTAGATCTACCAGAATTGAGCAAATTTTTGATTTTACCTGTGTTGAATATATGAGCATGACCTGCTACAAATCTTCATTATACTTATTGCCACAACTGACAAATTCCCTTTTTCCACTCCTGATATGTTGCATGTAAAGAATGCATAGGTCACTAATCCCAGCTGGTCACAGGTAAACTCTGCCACGTGGATTACTGCATGTTTTCCTGCTGGAAGACCACACATTCTCGAGTATCATGCCTGCCGAGTATCTGGGCTCTTCTTTTTTTCTGGATAAAGGTTAGATAATCACCTAATTTTTTGAGAAATATATAAAATGTATTTGCATATTCTTCAGGTTTTTATTTATCCATTCTCTTTCAAGTCCTAAGTGCAAATATTAAAGTGATTTCTAAGAGGGTGGTAAATAAGACAGCTACATTTATGCTCCAAAATTAGCAATAAATCATAATACAATTGTAACTGCATTAATGTGTGATTAATATGTAGATACTTACGTAAATGCAAGTTTAGTAATGCTTTGTGGAGAGCTTCAGAATCTAGGTATTAAAAAAAAAAGGAGTTCTTGAAACTCTGAGGGAATTATAGAGAAGTCTTTGTGTCTATAAATATCACTCTGAAATAATGCATTTTCTCAGAAGTAAACTAGGCATAAAACTGTAGGAAAAAACTTCATGAAATGAAAGAGCATGTGAGATGGCCATACAAGAAAAAGAATATTCTCACAGAATAATGAACAGTGTGGAGTTCAGCAGAAGGGTCATACAGATTCAGAGAGTAAAACTTTGTAGAGCCTAATTGTGAGTTCCTCATATTTCATCTTTGGAGACATGGTAGTCATTGGAAATATGATGTTATAAGATGACGTTAACATACTTAAATACTTTCGTTTAGAAATGACCACTTAGAACCAGAATAAATGAAAGAGAACACAAAATTATGTTTCTGTTGATTTTTAAAGACCTCAGGTGAGTGCTGATAACTTAAAAATACATGATGTCTTTCACTGCAAAGTAAAGGAGCTGTTACAGTGGAGGATTACTGGACTGAATGTCAATATTACGACACAGTATGAGTGTGTTTCGTGTTTGGTAATTGCAATCATTGTTGCTTTTGTTGTGGTCATCCATTTACAATGCTTGGTGTCAGTTGATTTATCTCTTGTAAAAATAAAATACAGTGTGTGTGTGTGAAAAAAAACATACATGATTTCTTGACTAAAGTTGTATGGAATTTGAGATCTGGAAAAAAAGCATCTCTTTTCTGTACTGCTAGGATGCTAATTGGACATTTTTGCAAGAAAGAGATTTCAGGATGCAAATCTCGTGTCTCTAAGGTGGGAAGTCAGTTCATGGCGGAACATTCTATTAAACTTGTGTGAGTGGAGAAATATTTCTTTGGAAGGAAGAGGTCACGAATCCCTTTTTAATAGTTATTGGTTTATAGTATACCGAATGAGCAAAATGGCTATTTCTGAACGTTAGAAACAAATAATATAGTTTTTCTGCATTTATAATATGAAGCTGATGTAAAATATCAAAAATTCTTTATTTTGCAAAGCAATGTAATCAATTTGACATAATTCACATATATTGAACCTGTGGTACACACACACACAATAAAACTTACATTCAGAAAATTTTTTGCAGTTAAGAAATATTTTCAAGTGTAGTTGATTTACAATGTTGTGGGTTTTTAAAATACATGTTTATTGGAGTATAATTGCTTTATAATACTGTATTAATTTCTGCTTTACAGCAAAGTGAATCATCTATATGTATACATATATTCCCCACATCCCTCCCTCTTGAGCCTCCCTCTCACACTCCCTATCCCACCCCTCTGGGGGACATAAAGCACCGAGCTGATCTCCCTGTGCTATGAGGCAGCTTACCACTAGCTATTTTACATTTGGTAGTGTATATATGTCAGTGCTACTCTCTCACTACGTCCCTGTCTCCCCTTCCCCCCTGTGTCCTTAAGTCCGTTCTCTACGTCTGTGTCTTTATTCCTGCCCTGTCACTAGGTTCGTCAGTACCATTTTTCTAGATTCCATATATATGTGTTAGCATACGGTATTTGTTTTTCTCTTTCTGACTTACTTCACTCTGTATGACAGATTCTAGGTCCAACCACCGCACTACAAATAACTCAATTTTGTTCCTTTTTATGGCTGAGTAATACTCCATTGTATAGATGTGCCACATCTTCTTTATATATTCATCTGTCGATGGACATTTAGGTTGCTTCTATGTCCTGGCTATTGTAAATAGTGCTACAGTGAACATTATGGTACATGTATCTTTTTGAATTATGGTTTTCTCCAGGTATCTGTCCAGTAGTGGGATTGCTGTGTCATATGGTAGTTGTATTTTTAGCTTTTAAGGAATCTCCATACTGTTCTCCATAGTGGCTGTATCAGTTTACATTCCCACCAACAGTTCAGGAGGGTTCCCTTTTCTCCACACCCTCTGCAGCATTTATACATTGTTGTATTAATTTCTGCTGTGCAGCAAAGTGATTCAGTTTTATATATATATATATAGATATTAAACTAAGAGAGGTTTCAGCTTCAATTCACCGGAAGCATTGCCACCAAACAACAGTTAGCCTGTCCTTTGCTGCTTTACAGCCTGGCATCAACTTTTCCTCCTTACTGATGTAACATCGGTCTGGCATCCTCTTCCAGTACAGTTGTGTCTCATCCACATTAAAAACCTGGTTGGGTAAATACACACCATCATCAATAATTTCTCAAAGTGTTTCTGGATGTTCCTGGACAGCTACCCTATCTGCACTTGCTGCCTCTCCACTTACTTTTACATTGTGAAGGTTGGCTCTAGCCTTGAACCGATGAAACCAGCCATGGTTGGCATTAAAAGATGTGCCCTCTGATTCTTTGCCGTGTTTCTTCTTCAAGTCTTCATAAAGGCTTTTAGCTTTCTCTTGAATCAGCGTTAAGTTGAGCAGGACTCAGCGCTGATGTTGATCCTGCATCCGCACACTGAGAAGTTTCTCCATCTCCTCCATCACTTTTCCATGCTTCTTCGATATTTTGTCAACATCATCGGCACAGCAGACTTCACATGTTCCATGATCTTGTCCCTGTTCTTTAGATTCCTGCCAATGATTGAATGATTCATGTTATAAGAATGAGCGATGTCTAACATCTTTTTGCCTCGCTCCACTCTCTCAATTACTTTCACTTTTGTTTCCATCATTATCGCTTGGCGCTTCTTAACAGTACCAGCTACATCACCTCTGCTTTTACGCTTGCTTCCAGACATCTTGGGCTTGAAATAAAGATACTGTACTACTGTACTCTATACAGTACTGTAAAGTACACAAAAGCACAACCACATATACAGGAAGCACGCACGTGACAATGTATGCCAGACACGTGAACTAACTTACATGATTTGACATGCAAATGGACGTTTGCATCTTTGAAAGTTTGCAACTTGAAGGTTCGTATGTAGGTGACTTACCGTATTCGTACTGCCTAAGGAGAACTACCTAGGAAAACTTTGGTATGACTTATGTCAGAGAATGTTTTGCTTATGTTCTCTTCTAGGAGTTATAAGGTGTCCTATCTTATATTTAAGCATATAAGCTGTTTTGAGTTTATTTTTGTGTATGGTGTGAGGGTATGTTCTGACTTCACTGATTTGCATACGGCTCTCCAACTTTCAAAACGCCACTTGCTGAAGAGACTATCTTTTCCCCATTGTATATTCTTGCCTCCTTTGTCAAATGTTAATTGACCATAGGTGTGTGGGTTTATTTCTTAGCTCTCTATTTCCATTCCATTGATCCATGTGTCTCTTTCTGTGCCAATACCATGCGGCTTTGATTACTGTAACTCTGTAGTATTGTCTGAAGTTTAGGAGGGTTATGCCTCCTGCTTTGTTCTTTTTCCTGGGGATTGTGTTGACAGTTCTGACTTTTTATGGTTCCAGATACATTTTAGGATTATTTGTTCTAGTTCTGGGGAAAATGCCATGGGTAATTTGATAGGGATCACATTAAATCTGTAGATTGCTTTGGGTAGTATAGCCATTTTAACAGTATTAATTCTTCCCATCCAAGAGCGTGGGATGTCTTTCCATTTCTTTGAATCATCTTCAGTTTCCTTTACTAACGTTTTGTAGTTCTCAGCATATAAGTCTTTCACCTCCTTGGTGAGGTTTATTCCTAAGAATTTATTTTTTTGATGCCATTTAAAAAAGGATTGCTTGTTTACAGTTCCTTTCTGATATTTCATTGTTAGTATAAAGAAATGCAACCAGGGACTTCCCTGGTGGCTCTGTGGTTGAGAATCTGCCTGCCAATACAGGGGACATGGGTTTGAGCCCTGATGCAGGAAGATCTCACATGCCGTGGAGCAACTAAACCTGTGTGCCACAACTACTTAGACTGCACTCTAGAGCCAGAGAGCCACAACTACTGAGCCCGTGTGCCACAACTACTTAAGCCTGCGTGCCTAGAGCCCATGCTCCACAACAAGAGAAGCCACTGCAATAAGAAGCCTGCGCACCACAAGAAAGACTAGTCCCCACTGGCCACAACTAGAGAAAGCCCGTGCACAGCAATGAAGACCCAATGCAGCCAAAATAAATTTTTAAAAAAAGAAAGAAAAACCAAGAAATGCAACCAATTTATGTATGTTAATCTTGTATCCTGCTACTTTGCTGAATTTGTTTATCAGTTCTAGTAGTGTTTGTGTGGAATTTTTAGGGTTTCCTTTATATATATTATCATGTCATCACATATAATGACAACTTTACCTCTTCCCTTCCAATTTGGTTAGATTTTATTTCTTTTTCTTGTCTGATTGCTGTGGCTAGGACTTCCAGTACTATGTTGAAGAGAAGAGG